>NC_135852.1:11087551-11540051 GCF_029677425.1 Wolffia australiana
AAACCGAAATCTAGAGAGAGAAACAAATCAAATTAACCTAGAGAGAGAAAGTGAAGAAATTGGGGAAAGCCCCAATTTCGACCCTAAATTAAAAATGTAATGAAGCAGAAATGTCCTAAAATGATTAAGAATTAATTATCAAAAGTCAGATCTCGAATCCAAATCAAAAAGAAGTGCTGATGCATTCAAAACATGAATCTAGGGCATGTACATTTCGCCCATGCCAAGGCGTTTTCGAATCGTTCTAGAAGATGATCAAATACAATTCAGAAACTTACAAATTTGATAAAGAGATCCAGATCTGACGACTTCCAGAATGCCTCCTGTGTCCTTCCTGGCCAATTGCTTGGGGAGAGCCTCCAAAAGTGAATTTCGCCTTTTTTTCTGACCTCTATTTAAAGATCCAACCGTCCAGATTGTAGAGGAGGAAAAGACGAACCTGCCCTCAAAATTTCAGCCCAATCGGAGTTGTAGATCTCAAGATATCGCAGTTTTAGTGAGATCAAATGTGGGCCGTTGGATCTCTTTTATTTTCTCTAAAAAATCGGAATTTCCTATTGGTTGGGCTTGATTTTCTCACTTTCCGTGTTTCGGGACACGTGCACCCTCATTGTCCGCGTCGGCCGCACTTTTTCGCTGCTTTTTAAGAAAACAGAAAAGGACAAAATAGTGCTTTTTTCGCTTGGTTAGAAGAGAGAGAGAGAAAAAGAAAAAAAATCATTGTTTTAAATAAACGCCAATGATCGGCGTCGCTTTTCTCTCTCTCTCTCTTTTAATCACTCTATTTGACTTTTCCTATCTCTCTCCTCTCTTCTCTCCTTTCTTATTTAATTAATATATCCCTTCATTCGCCCGAATTTCGGGCGAATGACGTGGATATTCATTTTAAATGCATTTAAAATAAAAAATAAATAATCAATATATTATTTAATTAAATAAAAATCATTTCTTGCCTAAATAATGGTCAGAAAAATTCAGAAAAATTCATAAAAATATGGGGAAAATTCAGAAAAATCAGGAGATGATTTACTGACCTTAAACCAAGCAAATAAAATCATGTAAAAATATTTCTTCACTGAAACAATGTCAAATTCCATGTAAAAAATGATAAAAATATGAAATAATAGAAAAACGACATGTTAACTGATTTCAATGTATTTTATCATGATAACATGCAAATATGACCATTAAAACACATAAATAGAATGTATAATTCAGTAATTAAGTATATTAATTTGCATGTTATCACTAGGGCCGTCCAGGCAACCCACGGCTGCCCAGGCAGCCCCGCAACTGTCCAGGCCACCAATGTTCGTCATAGGCACCCACGGCCGCCGACTAGAGGCCGCCGCAGGTGCCCACAATCACCGACCCGAGGCCGCTGCCCCCGCGGCCGATCTTTGGCCGTTGTGCCTCGTGGCCAACCAGAAGTTGTCGCCCCGCCACCTCTCAGAAGCCACCTTCCAAGCCGCCGAATGGAGGCCACCGCCCCACGACTAACTTGAGGCTGCCCTTCGCGAGACCGCCCCTCGGCCATCCTGCAGCCACTCTCTCGATCGTCGGAGCCAACCTTGTCGCCGCCCCACAGTCTCCCTTTGGACGCCCATGCGTCTGTCCCCGTGGCCGCGCCGAGGCCCCCCATGCAGGCGCCCGTCGGTTGCCTCCCTCAGCCGCCCCGTAGCCACCCTTGCAGTCGCCTCTTTGGCCTCCCCTCAACTGCCCCGCATTCGTCCCTCACCCACCTCCGCGACCGCTCCTTGGCCACCCCCAGCAACCAGTCTTGGCTTACCGTGTTGCCCGTCGCACATCCATGCCTTAATGCCTCCACGCCCTACAGTCAAGCCTATAGATCCAGAATGCAGACAGGACAAAGTTTTTGTCCTGTGATGAAAAATTCATCCCGTCCAGGTGCACTGACAAATTACTGGATGGAATTACGGCCGAAGGATGACCGGACGGAACGTATTTTGTCCCATAAGATGATAAATTTGTCCGTACGGAATACTCAGATGGTGGACAAACGAAAGGTGGACAATTTTTGAATTTAATAATTTGATAAGACTCCAATAGAAATATTTTTTACATTTGAAATTTTTGAAAAATTGAAATTAAATCCATTATTGACTAACAATAAAATATCTTTCACACATAAATTTATAATCTTTCACTACTAACAATATTGTAGTAGTTAATTGTGATATTTGATTACTTTACCAGATAAGTAGCCTAAATTTTGATTTTCATATACCTTTTATGCTTTAATTAATTTCACAAAGAATGGAATAAATCTTTCGGGTGATGTGAAGGTTTTCTTATTTAAAGCCCACCAAACTGTAAAATGCCTATTTCGCAAAAATTCATTTGATTGTTACATACTAGGAATTTGAATTTAAAATTCATTACTTAAATTCCTTACGAATGTAGATAATTCATTATTTTATTCCCAACTAGATCAATCTTATGAAAAAGTTTCTTAAAATGTCTATTACAAATGAAAAGATGGGTATTCCATGGAATTTCATTGCTTAAATATGCCAGAGGGTGTACATACTTGATCAGTTTTGGGAACTACTCTTATCTCAATCTTACAATGAGATGAGCAATAGAAAATTTCATATATTTGTTATGACCACCCTTCGAGATGTCCATTGGAGTTAAAAGGATAACACACGAACTAAAATGGAAAAGAAATTAAGAGTAGGCCTAGACATGGGCATGTGGCATTCATCAGTCACAGCAAAGGTGAACCAGAAAGTAGGGAGTGTTTTTTCAGAATCTGAGACAGAATATTGATGCAGAGTTCGTGCAGCCGTCCATCCAACTCACTCAAAATAACCTTCACTTTTGGTGTAGAGTGATGGTGTTGAGATGGTCGTCTCACCTCTCGCACTTTTACTCCGTACACACTGAAATCAAATCAAAGTCGTAAGGAAACAATGTAAAAAATGCTATTGAAAAAAATGTTATCGAATGTGATTGACACTGAGATGAAATGAAATTTCAAACTTGATGAAATGGAAACGGATCCACAATAACCTGAAAATGAAGCTTTTTCCTATTGAATAAGATGTACTGCTTAAGAGACGTGTGATATTCATAGAAAAACAAAAGACGAATGAGCTAAATTGATATTTTGTGACATCATCATCAAAAAGAACCGATTATAGATGTGTACTCTGAGTGGATTGAATCAAGGACCCAAGAAGTTGCAATTGATAGACGAAAAGGGATCCCTGGTTCAAGATGAGCTCCAGAGAAAAACCAAAAATTTCAAACCTGATGAAAATAAAAAATAATTCACAATAATCGGAAGCAGAACTGTTTCGGTAAACACTGAGTTGCAGGGGAAGAAGATGACAACTCATTCAAAAACACATTCAAATAGCATGACACTGAGATAGGTAGATATATACACAGTGAGATTGTTAGCTCAACACTGAGATACATCAACAGTGAGATAGATAGGTGGACAGTAAGATAGATAGAAAGACAGTGAGATAATAAATAGAGAGAGAGAGAGAGTTCCACAGTGAGATAAATAGATAGATAGATGGACAGATACAGAAAGATAGATGCATAGACCGATTAGAGAAATAGAGAAATAGTGAGATAAATAGATATTCAAAATTAGCATAGGATCTACACATTTTACTCTAAGATACATAGATATTGAGATATATAGATATATAGGTCACCTGTGAGATTGATAGATTAGATACATAGATAGACAGATAGGTAAACAATGAGATAGATAGATAGATAGATAGATAGATAGATAGATAGATAGATAGATAGATAGATAGATAGATAGATAGATAGATAGATAGATAGATAGATAGATAGATAGATAGATAGATAGACAGATAGGGAGCGAGAGAGTTCCGCAGCGAGATAAATAGATTGATAGATTGATAGATACAAAGAGATAGATACGTAGACTGATTAGAGAAATTGAGATAGATGGGGGATTTTCCAGAAGTCAAAATTAGCATAGGAACCGCAAAGTTTACTCTAAGATGCATAGATATTGAGATAGATAGATATATAGTGAGAAGATACGCAGTGAGAAAGATAAATCTGATCGCACATACCTCGAGATCAGGGAAGCTGTCTTCGATTATTCAAATGGGCACGGAGGGCCACCGCCCTGGTTGTTCGGGGGGCACGATCGTACTGCGCCAGGGGGGAGGTTGTTGGGAAGGCCTTCATATTCCAATTTTGAAGAAAGCAGCTGCCAGCTAGGGCGTGTTGGTTCTTTCAAAAGGGACTATGAAATATAATTTTTATTTAAAACTTCATTTTCGTCCGGGACGAGGGACAGGACAATTTTTATCCTGGACAGGACGAAAAACCTTACAGGAAGTATTGGATGGGATGGTTATTTATTTTCCAGACAAAAAAATCCCGTCCTTCGTCTCAGGGAAAATTCTGGACGTCTGACGGGACAAAATGCATCATGTCCCATCCATCATCCCCGTTCGGGACGATCCATATCTATAGTCACGCCCATTGCTACCCTAGTGCCGCAACCACTACAGCACCCATTGTTACGCCTGTCGCTACGCCTACCTGTGACTCATCGCACCTACTTGCTGGACGCCTTCGACGACTGTCGAATCAGACCTTGCCTGTGCCTATCACTACTGTTACACTCATCAGCTCCCTCTCGACATTACATTATTTCTTCCAGTGCCTCTGAACTTTTTCTCCACCGTCGGGGTTAGATAGTAATAGATAGGATTCACATTTCGAGGATTAGGATTTCAATTGGTACGTTCTTGGTTTGGTCCTTCGAGGGTGTGTTCATTAACAATAGCTGTCGAGCTCGCACCGTCAGCCTTCAACCCGACGTTCGGATCATCGGGAGCCTAGTGGCATTTCCAGGTCTTGCTTACAATAGCCTAGTGGACGCTGGTGTACGTCGATGCCGGATTTGTACTTCTCTGTGATTTTTATCGTTGCGTCATTACTTGCATTACATTTATGTTAGTCGTATCCACTACATAACATGATTGTCATCGCCCTCCCTATGGTGTAACACAAGCTGTTCGATCCCGGCAACCATCGTGTTACATCATATTGCCAGAATTCCAATATTACATGCTCACACCAAACATTTGGAAATTTATTTTCACTTTGTTCATGAACGCGTTGCCACCAAGACACGTCATGTAATGTTTACATCCAGCAAGAATCAACCTGCAGACATCCACACCAAGATTCTGCCCAAGAACCCATTTCCACAACTTAGATCCTAGGTCGATGTGATCCCCCTCATGAGATTGTCTGGGTTTTTTAAAGCTGATAAAGATGTCGCTGACTTGGAGCCGACATAGCATACTTCATTTCCAACAATCAATACAATTTACTGTCTCGACTGAAATCAACCCAATGGTTCAGATTGATTTCTCTCCACAATATTCAGATACCCTTATCCACTATATGCATCCCACTCACAAAATGAGGGTTACCATAATATACACATTGTGATGCTTTGGCTCCTTCTTCCTCTATTCAATACTGATGGCGAGGACACTAACACATCACCGTCGAACGCGTCGCCACCGTCAACCGGAGTCAACACGCCTGCTACGGACCCAACGGCGAAGTCAATCGAAGTCAACCGGCCACGGTCAACCGAAGTCAACACCAAAGTCAACACGCCGCAGCCGTCGACAAGCACGTCTCCACCCACGCACGTCCCTACGCGCGTCATGACACGACGCCAGAGGCAGATCCACAACTGCCCTTTGGCGTGACACGGCGCACGTCTTTACTTTCTCGTCTCTAATTTCTCTTCATTTTCTCTTTCCTCCAAGGCCTATATATAGGCCATTGTTTTCAAGAAACATTAGGCAGTCATTATTCAAGAATTGAGTTTTTGTTTAACTCTTCTTGGAGGACTGTCCAGCCTCCCTATCTTCCCTCAACCCTAGCACCGCCGTTGTCGTCGTTGCTGCCGCCACATTGCGTCACCGGCCTTCCACCTCTTCCCCTCCCACTCTCTCTCTCTCTCTTCCCCCAGCCTCGCAGCCACCCACACACGCGGCGCGCCGACTGCCTGTCCGCGCCGTGCACGCGGCCACCTGCACGCGCCCTGCGCAAACCGCCTGCCCGCGCCGCGCATGCAGCCGCCCACACACACCGCGCGCCGTCCGCCTGCCCGCGTCGCGCACGCAGCCGCCCGCGCATGCCGCGCGCCAATTGCCTGTCGCGCCGCGCACGCGACCGCCCGCACACGCCGCACACCAGCCACCAACGTCGTCGAGGTCGTCCAACGGTTCGTCGTCGACGCCGTCCAACGCTTCGAGCCGCGCGCGCTGCTCCGCGCTCTCCATGCGCTCCGCGCACCCTACGCGCGCTTCGTACGCGCGGGTATTCGCCTACGCCTGACTCTGCGACAACGACATCTACTCTCAACCAGGTCCGTTCAACGCCCGGAACGCCCAGAATCTTCCTCGTCTAGTGGGCCGCTCAACGCTCGGATACGCCCAGCGTTGTCACAATCGAAATTTCCAGCATCCTCTTCGCGCACTACAGTGTCGAGGTACGCCTGAACTCTTTGGTGTCGAAAGTGTTCTCCGTCCAGTGTTTTCTCGAGAAGTTTCCACCGCCGTCAGAGTTAGATTTGGTTTGGATTTCCACTTCTTCTCTCTCTTTCTCGAAAGTTTCTTCGCAACGCGAATTTGGGTATTGATTTCGGTGCTTAGGCATCGTTGCGGTGGGGGAAGACAGTACTCCCACCCTCGATAAGGGTCGGAGCTGCACCACCAGATTTTCATCGGTTTTAAAGTCCAAATCCGACTGTGTGATTTATGTGGCTGTTTTATCCCTCGTAGTTTGGCCCGTCAACCCAATTGTCCATTCCTTCGTCGTCCACTCCCTAGTCGATCACTCTGTAGTCGTCCTACGTCAAATACTGTCTAGTTCTTAGTCTCATATGCCCTCCAAATACTCTAGCGATCTTCTCAAAAGGAAGGTAGAGATAGAGAGACAGTGGTAGTGATAGAGCTAGAGAAGAGAGCAGCAGATATAGAGCCATAGAGAGAGAAAGAACAAGAGAGGGAATGGTAGAGAAAGAGTCATAGAGAGAGAGAGTAAGAGAGGGAATGGTAGAGATAGAGCCAAAGAGAGAGAAAGAGAAAGAGAGGGAATGGTAGAGATAGAGCCATAGAGAGAGCGGTTTAGAAAGAGCCAGATAGAGTTAGAAAGTGTGTGAGAGAGAGAGGGAGCAGTAGAGAATGAGCCAGACAGAGAGAGAAATGAGATAGAGAAAGAGCAAGAAAGAGATGAAGGTAAAGATAGAGCTAGAGAGATGCAGTAGATATAGAATCAGAGAGACAAAAAGCAGTCGAGAGAGAAAAAGAGAAAGAAAGAGAGGATGGTGGAGATAGAGCCAGAGAGAAAAAAGAGCAAGAAAGATAGGAAGGTAGGGATAGAACAGCAAATAGAGAGAAAGACTGAGAGAGAGAGAGAAGTAGATATGGAATTTGAGAGAGATATATCGGTAGGGATAGAGCAAGAGAGAGAGATAGCGATAGAGATTGAGCCAGAGAGAGAAAGAGTGATGGAGAGAGAGCGTAGTAAAGATAGATTCAGAGAGAGAGAGAGGGATAGAGAGAGAAAGCAGTGTAGTTAGATTCAGATAGAGAGAGAGAAAATAAGAGGCAATACGATAGAGATAGATTCAGAGAGACAGAGAGAGAGTGATAGAGATAGATTCGGAGGAGAGAAAGAACGAGAGAGAATGTGGTAGAGATAGAATAAGAGAGAGAGAGAGAGAGAAAGCGTGAGAGTGAGCGCGGTAGAGATAGAATAAGAGAGAGAGAGAGAGAGAGAGAGAGAGAAAGAGTGCAGTAGAGATAGAAAGAGAGAGAGAGTGTGAGTACAGTAGAGATAGAATAAGAGAGAGAGTGCAGTAGAGATAGAATAAGAGAGAGAGAGAGAGAGTGCAGTAGAGATAGAATAAGAGAGAGAGTGTGTGTGTGTGAGTGCAATAGAGATAGAATAAGAGAGAGAGAGAGAGAGAGAGAGTGCAGTAGAGATAGAATAAGAGAGAGAGTGCAGTAGAGATAGAATAAGAGAGAGAGTGTGTAAGTGCAGTAGAGATAGAATAATAGAGAGAGAGAGAGATTGTGAGTGAGAGTGAGCGCGATAGAGATAGAATAAGAGTGTATGTGTGTATGTGTGTGTGAATGAGTGCATTAGAGAGAATAAGCGAGAGAGTTTGTGTGTGAATGAGTTCAGTAGAGAGAATAAGCGAGAGAGAGAGAGAGAGAGTGAGTGCAGTAGAGATAGAACAAGAAAGAGAGTGTGTGTGTGTGTGTGAGTGAGTGCAGTAGAGATAGAATGAGAGAGAGAAAGAGTGAGAGTGAGCGCAGTAGAGATAGAATAAGAGAGAGAGAGAGTGCAGTAGAGATAGAATGAGATAGAGAGAGAGAGAAAGAGAGAGAGTGAGCGCAGTATAGATAGAATAAGAGAGAGTGAACGCAATAGAAATAGAATATGAGGGAGAGAGAGAGAGACCACGGTGGGCATAGTAGAGATAGAATAAGAGAGAGAGAGAGAGAGAGAGAGAGCATGGTACAGAAAGAGTACGAGTTACAGAGAAAGAGAGAGAGAGAGAGAGAGAGAGAGCATGGTACAGATTGAGTAAGAGTGACAGAGATAGAGTAAGAGGGAGAGAGATGTAGAGATAGAGTAAGAGAGAGAGAGAGCTGTAGAGATAGAGTAAGAGAGAGACAGAGAGCAATGGATATAGAGTTAAAGAGAGAGAGAGAGAGAGAGAGAGAGAGAAAGGGTCGTAGAGATAGAGTCAGAGAGAGTGAGTATAGTAGAGATGGAGTCTCATAGCACCAAATTAGATCAATAAAATTATGATTTTATTCTATGTTTAGACTTGCACTAGCATTATTCAACATTTAAGGATAAAATGATAATTTATGAGTTATTTCCTAAGCTCTATTTTTTATATATGTTATTGGTTTTTAAGTCTGACCCCAGTTGACTCCTTAGAGTCAAGTGAATTTCTCTCATCTTCTTGGAGTCTTATTTGAAAAACAGGACTTGGCAAAATATAACAATGAATTTGAGATACAAATGGGAGAAAAGTAAAAACCTAAGCCATCTGATAGATAATAATAGGCGGCCCAGTACACAACAATCTCAGTCTAGGAGCCCATTCAAACTTCCTTAATGGCTGGGTCAACTAAAGGCAAGAATTGTGGAACAATCCCATGACTTGAATTTGAAAGGCCTTCTTTCAAATATGGGAAGGAGGGAATCTGGTTCCAAGCTGGTATCAAGAAATCCTAGCCCTCCAAACCTTTGGAATTAAGTCCAATGGCTAGGAGAGTTAGGGAACTTTTATTTATCATCTTCTTCCCTCTCTTTGTATCTCATATTGGATTTCTGCTCTAAACTTGTTGTTGTTGGCCTATTGCATCATATTTATTTAATCCATTCTAGTTCTATAATAGGGTGGGAGAGAGACTTCAAGGATGATCAAGATTCTTGGAGAAAGCGCACCACTTGGCACTAGGGGAAGTGATAACAAGGTTTGTGTAATCTATTGAATGTTTGATTTGACTTTTATCACGTCCTCTCTATATAAGATTTTCAATGAATAACTTAGACTTCAAACTTTCCAAAGCATTCAACACTGAAAAACTCCTCCTGTGGAAAAAGTTACAGCATTTCAGTCTACTACTCGCCTGGTGGAGCACCACTGCCTACCAATTGCGGTCGAAGGTTCACTTTAATGTCAAATATTATTTCTTGCTTAAAAAGTCCCAAAAATTCCTAAAAATCACATTTAATTATCATAACTTATCTAAAAATAAATAAATATGTATTTCACTTATTTAATATAGTTTTGACTACTTTTCCATCATTTAGTAGATTTGCTCTTTAGAAAATACTTTAAATTTCACAAAAATATAAATTATTTTAAAATATATTTGAATTGCATTTTAATCTCTCATGACTTGATCCTTGAAGATTCAACCCTTAATTATCAAATTCTAAGTAAGGAAAATTTTATAAATATTTTTGCATAAAATTGAGCCTTAAAACAACTTATTTAACCGAAATTCTTCTTTATTAAAGCCAAAACAAGAGAGGTAGAGATAGTTTTCGCCAGTCACAAGCCTGATATCTAGATGAATGCTGAACTGGATATCAGAATGGGATATTCGATATCTTTCTTTAGTGATATTTTAATTCTGAATGACGATGTCAACAATTGATTGCTGCCGATGTCTGATACTGATATTAGCCCTGATAACAACATCTGTCTTTGTGACAAGGGTTGGATGGATATATCATAAATGGGTGTCAGATATTAGTTTTTTGTATATCCAACATATAAAAAGGAAAAAAAACAGAACCACGCGTTTGTGTTGCTAGATGTCACACGATTGAATCTGTAGCTACGAACAATGCTCAGATTTAATGTATCTGCTTCAATGCTTCTGTAGAATTTCTGGGCAGCTCTTTAGAAACCACCCCAGTTTTATCTGGACATCGTCTATCAGTTTTTATGATATCATATATCACACGGCCAAACACTAAGTGAGAGTGTATAAAATATAATTTTACAAAATATAATAATACTATAGTAATTGTCGTTCGGTTTTGGGTACAGTCTAACGAACTAACAGGACTGGAAGTTCAGACAGACAGTTTCTTTAGGACGATGACGGATAATGAACTTGGACAGAATAGATGATGGTCTTTCCAAGATCTGTTAGTAACTATTCGATCGAGGGTCGATCAGAATCCTAATTCACTAAAAAAATAGATCTACGCAGATGGTCTTATCGATCGGAAATCAGCTAGTCTCAGATCGGATAGATCAGCAGGAATATGAAATCTAAAGTTACCACTGGCTGAGTTAATTTAAAATATTTCTTTTTTTGACCCGGGCTGGATTGTTTTATTTTATATGATAGGTGGTCTCGTGGATCCTTTAAAGGAGACGGGCATTTGGGGCCTCCGGCTGGAGCCCAGTTGCCAGATTGGCTCTTATTGGTCTGAAGACGACCCGCGAACTACCTCATCGCTTGATCCGGAAACCCCACTTCGGCTTTAAAAAATAAAAGAAATCAGAACGGAATTAATATACGTCGTTGATATGGGTCTCGCCGTTGCTGCATTTAACGATCATCTCATTAATAATAGCTACTTGAAAGGCGGCTTCGGGCTTCTTCCCAACAATCCACCAGGAGATAAAACCCCTCTCTCACCTATATATTAATCCATGCTTTCTAATCGTCGTTTTCGAACATCATAAATCTATCAAATTATCTATTCTTCCGTTTTATCTATCAATAAAAGGACGGAAGCACGTGTAAATTTAGCCGGGTTCTTGCCAAGCGGAGCTGTCGGCGACGACGACTGCCATATCACAAATCGCTTAGCTCAGATTCTCCTCGTGGCTGAGATTTTGCGGCGGTGTCCTCTACTCATTTTTCCTTTCCAGGGTAAGCAAGAGAGAGAAAGAACCAGACCACACATCCATCGCTATATCTATCTCTCTCTCTAACCAGGAAAGCTACGTTGCATGCAGTAAGCCAGTAAGATAGAGAGGGAGATAATTCGTCGCGTTGTTGCCATGAACGGAAATATATGTTGTGTCAGTCAGGCCACTTCCTTCTCATCCCCTCCTTCCGTCGGGCAACCGACGCCAAGTTGAAAAAAAACAAACGAAAGCTACCCAGAAGAGCGTGTTCTAGACTCTCGACTCCCTGCACCTCTCTCTTTCCTTCTATCGGAAAACCCATCTGTACATCTCTCTCTCTTTCTCTGTGTTGGCGACGATGAAGAAGGTCTCCGCTTTGCTGACAATGGAGATTCTTCTGCTGCCGCTGCTCTTCATCGCGCTGCTCCACCTCGCCGCCGCGCCGTCCGACTCTCGTACGCCGTCTTCCTTTTCATCTCTTCTTCCTCCGACTGTCGGACTAACTCGCTGAAAACGTCGACAAGGGAAGCTGCAGCTCCCGCCATGGCTCACTTCCTTGCACCTCTGGCCCGCTGCCCGCGAGCTCGACCGCGCCAAGTCCGCCATGGCAGAGCTCCTCCCAGGTCTCACAAGTCACAATTCTGATGAATCGATCATGATGGTAGTGATAGCGATGATGATGGTGGTGGTGGGTGGGTGGTGCAGGAGAGAGTCGGGCGGCGCTGGAGGAGAACGGGGTGGCCTGCGTGGCTGAGCCGGAGTCGGAGTATTGCGTGACGACGGGCGCGGTCCGAGTCGCGGCCGGGCCGGCGCGGTCGGCCACGGTGTATTTGTCGGGCGGGCAGCGGCTCGCCGGGGGGGCGCGCGACGTGAGGCCGTACCCGCGGAGGTACGACGCGCGGGCCATGCGGCGGACCGCGCCGGTGCACGTCGTGGCGGGGGAGGGGGGGGCGCCGCCGTGCGAGGTCACGCACGGGGCGCCGGCGGTGGTGTTCTCGACGGGCGGCTACGCGGGGAACTTCTTCCACGACGTGAGCGAGGAGCTGGTGCCGCTGTTCCTGACGGCGGGCCGGCTGCGGTGGGCCCGGCTCGTGGTCACCGACTACGAGCCGTTCTGGCCGGCCAAGTACCGGCGGGTGCTGGAGCGGCTCGCCGGGGGGGGCCTGGGGGCGGCGCTGGTGGTGGCGTCGTCGCCGTCGCACCCGCCGGCCCGGCGGGTGGTCCACTGCTTTCCGGCGGCCGTGGTCGGGCTCAAGTTCCACGGGCACCTGGCGTGCAACGCCTCCGCCGAGCCGGGCGGCGCCACCATCGGGGAGTTCCGCCGCTTCCTCTGGGCCGCGCTGGGGGTCAAGCACGCGCTGGCGGCGGCGCGGGAGGAGCCGCCGCTGCTGGTGCTGATCTCGCGGAAGGGGTCGAGGGAGCTGCTGAACGAGGCGGCGGTGGCGGCGGCGGCGGAGGAGGCGGGGTTCCGGGTGGAGGTGGCGCAGGGGCGCGAGCTGGAGGGGTTCGCGGGGACGGTGGCGCGGGCTGCGGTGCTGGCGGGGGTGCACGGCGCGGGACTGACCAACTTGGTGTTCCTGCGGGAGGGCGCGGTGGTGCTGCAGGTGGTGCCGTGGGGGCTGGACTGGGCGGCGGAGACGTACTTCGGGCGGCCGGCGGAGGCCATGGGTCTGCAGTACCTGCAGTACAAGGTAACGGCGGAGGAGAGCACGCTGTCGGAGACGTACCCCAAGGGACACCCCGTGCTGGCCGACCCGTGGGGCGTCAACCGCCGCGGGTACAACGTAAGCCAGCCCATCTTCACCCAGGGCCAGAAGCTCCGGCTCGACATTGCGCGCTTCAGTGGAGTCCTCCGCGAGGCCCGCCGCCGGGCCGGAGCCGCCGGGCACGGCCTGCTGGCTCCGCCGCCCTGACCCGGGAAGAGGGAGAAACTTGTTAATATAATGGACGGGACTGACTAGTGTGTGGTGGCCTGGCTCAGCCGGCGGCGTCCGGTCGGAGAGGAAGACGGATGTCGAGCTGGTCTAAAGCGGGAGAGCCGTTGAGGATGAGACCGTGCTCGTTGGCGAGGTGGAGGAGGCAGATGAACGAGAGGTGCGGCGAGACGTCATTGGCGGCGCCGCCTTCCCCCGCCGCCGCCGAGAAGCGGTTCAGTACCTGCCGGAACGAGACGACCGCCTCCTCCGCCACCTCCTCCGCCGCCTGCGCGATGCAGAAAATTAGACGAAATAATTAAAGAAAAAACAAAACTCGCAGTTTACCAAAATGTACCCGTCCAAGATGGTATGTTTCTCTCTAAGCATGGGTCTATCTCTCTCCCTCTCGAATGATAGGAAGGGACAGATATGATATGAGTGAAAACTCAAAATGTGTGTCTGAGCTCACGGACCAATCCAAGATGGTATGTTTCTCTCTAAGCATGGGTCTATCTCTCTCTCTAGAATGATTGGAGGGGACAGATGATATGAGTGAAAACTCAAAATGTGGGTCTGAGCTTACGGACCCATCCAAGATGGTCTCTTTCTAAGCTAATGGGCCGATCTCGCTCAATAGAATGTTCACGGCCCCATCCAACATTCAACCTTTCTGAGCTCATGGGCTCAAATTTCTCTCTAGAATGATTGGAAGGAATACAGATGATATGAGTGAAAATTCAAAATGTAGGTCTGAGCTCACGGCCCAATCCAACATCCAACATGTTCTCTTTCTGACTAAGCTCATGGGCCTATCCCTCTTATCTCTTGCTATCTAGAATGATTGGACGGAATAGAGATTATATAAGTGAAAACTCACCGTGTCCGCTGGACCGTTGGATTCGACTATGATGGACCACAGCGTCTGCTTCAGCGCGTGCACGTCCACCTGTTTGGACGACTTGTCGTACTGCACCTCAATTTTCTTCACCTGCGAAAAACTGTTTCAAAAGCGAGCTTTGTTTCTAGCTAAACTGGATGATACTAGGAACAATGCGAGGAAGATATGCTAAAATATATCGGTAAAAACATAATATAGGATGCGAAGGGGAGTGAAATTCAACAAACCAGACGCGGCTTTGAAACAAGGCTCCCAGGGCCTTCTTGGTCACTATGGCCATTTTCGTCCTGGGCCTCGTTATCATCATAACCATGGTAGCCATCAGCGACACTCTCGTTATCCCAAGATGCCCCAGATTCAAACGGCTGACTCCGCTGCATCGTTTCAGCTTTACAAGAAATACAGAAATTAGAGTCACTGGAAAAATATGCCAAAAAATGGAAAGAAAAAACTAGGTCAGCGAAAAAAGTCTTAAATACGTAATCAACTTACAAGAAAACTTCCTCTGTCTTTTCCCGAGGCACTGGATGCATAAAAGATTGGATTTGGTTATAGAAATATGGTAAATATCCTAATATAGACGGGTTAAAGAACTAATTGTTTCCAGACTTACGAGGAGGTCAGGACGAAGTAACAGCTTGACGAGGTTTTGTGCAAGATAGTGGCAATCTTCTGGCAATGTAGTACTACACGGCACTCTGTTACGAGGAAGCATTATCGACCTTCGACTTTTAGGAGGATCAAAGATATCCGAAATTTCCTCGTCGAGTGCCGCCGTGAAAGTGATATCACACGCCTCTTGTTTTTTCTTCCTTGCTTTGCTCTTAATTACCGAAGATTCCAAGTCGGAAGCAGGAATATCGTCCGGAGCTACAGAATTAGGCCTGAGGTTAATGACAGAAGAAGAAGACGAGATTGGCCTACGATGGATTGCATCATACCTTTAATCTTTCGGTACCTCCAATGTTCGGGCCCGGCCCATGCATTGGTTTTCGGCCCAAATCCAAGACCAAGGGCTAAAAACCCAGAGATATCATCGAAACTAGACTCCGTATCCTGCTCAAGTTTGGTGTAGGTGTTGCTTACCTGATAGAAAAAAAAAGGTAGATGATAGATAGACAACGAACGTCTCACAACCTTGTGCATAAGAGAAAATTAAATGGTTCGTTTGTACCTCGGGGTCGCCATGAAAATTCTCAGTCATGTACGATGGACATTCATCCACGATACTCCCATTTTCGTCGTGATCAAAACCACAAGGTTCATAGTCACCGACTAAATTTCCCTCGAACATATTTTCCTCAACTTGTGTCCTATCCGGGTTAGTCTCAAAGGAAGTTCCATCGCCATCAAGGCAACTTTCATTGGTCCCTGCAGACTGATCTTGATCCTCTGATCTCTGGGTCGCTTGACTGGTATCTGTGGGCCATCGATTATTATCATCAAGGAGGCCAACGATTTCCCTTAGGGTTGGAGAAATCTCCTTCTTTGCGTCTAGTGACGCCATCATCTCCGTAATGTGATCTATAGAATGAGATGTGAAAAAATCACAAAGCCACACTAGATTTGAGTAGAAGACAAAGTGCATTACGAAGAAATATACACACCTCTGACAAATGAAAGGTCAATACAGTCCAGGGCATCACCGTCGCACTTCTGGGACATTATGTTTGAAGGCGTCTCCAAAGAATCAAAAAGTACTTCACAGACGCCATAGATACCGAGACTATTTAACAACAGACCTTTAGCTCCACCCTCATCAATCTTTGCAGATGTTTGATGGTATAAAGGATCGACAGTGAAGGCCACTGGAATTTCAAAGAGCTCATCAGTAGTTTCACAAAGCAGGAAAAATCTTTCCTATAAAAAAAAGTTCAACTTCAAGAAGTTTACCATCAAACTTCTTAACGTTAAGAGCATCAAACGAAGATTCCAACGTCGATAACGGAGACACCTGCAAACGTTTGGATGAATTGACGAGAACGCACATTATGAGGATTCAAGGAGATTTCCGGAGTTCAACAAACAAAACCGCACCTTTCTGTCTGCTTCTTTCTTTTGGAAACCTTCCTGACTATCAGCCGCGACGTCACCTTCCGCAGAGTTTTCTGCACATAATTTTGGCAAAAATTTTAGTTGCTAACA
The DNA here is from genome assembly GCF_029677425.1 of Wolffia australiana. Taxonomy (NCBI): domain Eukaryota; kingdom Viridiplantae; phylum Streptophyta; class Magnoliopsida; order Alismatales; family Araceae; genus Wolffia; species Wolffia australiana. The sequence goes on from NC_135852.1 coordinate 11,103,972, forward strand.
GAAAACTTATTACAAGGCCAACAAATAAAAACCAATTAAATGTAACATAGATTTTAACTATGGTATATGAGAGGGGCAAGATGATGGAGGGGAGAGAGAAAAGCACTGGGCGACAGGAAGGACCTAGCTGCCCTAGAAGACATCTAGAGAAATGACGTTTTAAACGTCATTCTATTGCATATAATTAAATAGGGGCATGGATTAGGAACTATTAAGGTGATCTCTCTCCCGAAACTCGTGAAAGATGTTGATGGTATATTGACTGTGTCACAGTAATTGACAAGGTATTAAACCAAAAAAATTGGGCCTTGTTAGGAGAAAAATAGCTCGCTGTTTTTTTAAGATGATGCACTTGCAGTTTTGGCAATGGACCAATGGAGCAGACCAAGTTATTTTACGATAGACTTGTTCACCGGTCCAGGAGAGTAGTATTCATGTGGTGGCTGCATGAATATCTCTTCTTCCAGATTTCATACTGATTCAGAACCCACCCTGAGATGCTGCTGTCGCAATCAATCTCCAAACAGAGTTAAGTTTCGCCACTAGAGCAAATGTCTTTGTGTAGTCAATATCATATGACTGACCATACCCTCTGGCCAAAACTCTTGCTTTATACCTCTCACTGAGCCATCAAAGTTGAACTTGGTGTTGCATACCCACTTGCACCCTACAATCTTTCTGCCAGGTGGAAGTGAAACTAAGTTCCAGATTTCATTCTTGAAGAGAGCTTCCATCTCTGCATCCATGGTTAACTTCCTATTAGGGTCCTTATAGCTTCTACCTCAGTGTGTGGCACCATTACCTCATCGAACTTGGCAAGGCAAGGGTGAAATTCACGGTTGATCTTCTTGTAGCTGACTATATTGAACATAGGATATCTAGGTTGCTGAGTGCAGGACTTGTCCTGTTTTTTCAGTCAGCCGGCCAACTCAGGTCTTCAACGCTCAGAAGTGCTCCTTCTGGGTGTTCCAACTCAGTCTCTTCTGTCACTGATTCAGGTACTCTACCAGAGATAACAGTTGTTCAGGTTCATCAGGTCGGGCATCCTGGTTGTCAGAGCCTATTGTCTGCTTAAGATCTCCCATCGAATTAACAGCCGTTCCTTCCTATGAAAGTCCCCTTCGGTGGATACTCTCTCTGCTTTGTAGTGAGTTGTCGTGAACGGTGTCTGCTGATACAGCATAAATCATCAGATGTTCACTAAAGGTCACATCAGCAGAAAGGGACCTGGCAGATGGCATCTATAGCCTTTTTGAGTTGAGTAAACCTCAAAAACACATCTCTCTGCCCTCAGATTGAGTTTGCTACTTGGACTGTGTACATGGGCAAATGTTACACCTCCAAATATTCTCAGATGAAACTATTCTTCTGTGTCCTGTCTGGGTAGAAGGAGAATATTAATTCCATCCAATTTTAAAACTCGAGTTCTCTTGAAGGGCGTCAGTTGATTAGATAAGCAGCCAAGAGGAGAGGTTCGGCCCATAAGTATTGAGGCACCTGTGCACGAATACGCAAGGTTCTTGTAGTATCAGCCACACACCCTATCTTCCTCTCTGCAACCTGATTTTCCGTGGGATGTTCATGCACAATGACTCGTGAATTATGACCTGATCAGAGAAAAACTGTCAGCTCTTAATTAAAATTTCTCTAGAATTATTTGACTGGAACCTCTTAATGACAACTCCATATCGAGTCCTCCACAGTGGCAGAGTTCCCAAATGATAATTAGTACCTCTGGTTTATTCTCGAACAAGTGCACCCTCATACTTCTGGTACAATCAGCTCCTCGCACTTGCAGCCCCAAATGATGCTCTCTTACGCTTCCCAAATGACATGTCACAGACAAATTTAAAATATTCGAAATGTTTGATGAAAACTTTAGCCACTACGAGGGATGACCAAGTCATACATGCATCAGCTTTAGTCGCCACAGCCCCTCGGCCGCATCTTCCCTTGCCGTCATCATCATGTCCCCTGTACCATCATCCAGCTGGAGGAGGCTATTCTTATTTTTAATTGATCCAATCTTCATGTTTAGTACCTTATCAAACACAAAACATCAATCAAATCTCAGAATAACTGAACAATTAATGTCTTCGACTAATTTGAGGGGAATCAATTGTATCCTTAGATGAGGCACTTGGAGGACATCCCTCAGAAGTCTCAACTGCTTGATATATGCCATATTGATGCCTGCCACTCGGAAAATTTGCCCTCCAGCAGTAATAACTTTTATTTGGCTGTCACAACATGAATCTGGATAAAAATTTGAACACATAGTTGCGCCTAAGTCAATAATCCAGCTTGTTCTCAGAACGATGAAAAACAAAGGCAATATGATAATCACCTGATCTGGTCATGGAGGCAGATCCAACCAATGACTTGAGTCTTTAAAGTTCCTCCATGAGGCTGCGGATCCATCTGAGGCTGTCTCTTTTAATTCTGAACCTCTTGATACCTTGGACAGTTTGGGATCTCTGAGGTATCTATGATATGTCTTAACCATAAGTCCAGTTCCACCATCACCTTTGGTCAAATCAGATACCAGACCCATTTTCTCTTCTTCTTCTCTCACAAGTCTACTAGCTTATTCTAGGTTAGCAACTTTTCCTCAGTTTGCTATCTGACTTCGCATGCACTCATATTCAATAATCAGGGTCATCAAGAATTTGTAGAGTCGATCTTTCTTCATATACTGCCATATGTCTGAGTCAAGGTTCTTGATAGAAAATTCTTATACTCGCTGCCGAGCATGCTCCCCAGGAACGAAGCTCGAATTAGGGCATTATCTTGCTTCCATGACTTGTACCTGCACTGTTTGGTTCAACAGTGGAAAAAAATGGTTTGACAGACCTCTTCTGTCAAGGATGATATCTACATATTGCTCCCAATCCAGGGTATTCAACCCATCATACTTGAGGGTTCAGGGACACAAGGAAAGATAAGTTGTATCATCCTCTCATGGTCTTAGAGTGATCCTGGATCACTAGAGCTCACCTACGTCATCTCCCTGGCCACCTTTGAAACCCAGGGGGCCTAGCCTTGTACATAAGAAAATGCTTCATTAATCAATTATTACTGTTTCACTGGTTTGAGACCAGTGAGATACAAAATGTGCTCGGCTCACATGAATGTGCTCGGCTCACTATGCCAGTGAGTCACTTGCACTGGCGGATAAGTGGACCTCTTATGTATGAGGCCTACATTTACATAAAATAGGGTAGCTACTGACAGGTTCTCCAGCTCCTGGGCAGTGATGGCGCCGAAGATGGAGGGGTCCTTAGCCACAGAATATATCTGGGCACTGGTGGTCTCTGCAGTGTTCTTCAGCATAAAGAGGCTCTACCATCACTTTGGTACAACCCTCTCGGATCATATTTGAACTTCAGTGGAAGAGAATATCAGAAGAGAATATCATATTTTCAGAAGGCTGAGACAGGAAATATCAGGAGGTAGTGCAAGAGATCAGATTAACTTCAAGATACCCAGAAGATAGGCCAGGAATAGATAGAGATCAAGATATACGTTAGGTCTGAAAAGACTGTTTGCTATCTCTATAAGACGGACGTTACAAAAACTTTTTTTTTGAAAACAACGTTACAACAACTAAAAGGGAAAGAAATGAAAGAACAAAAAATGATAAGGATGTCTTAGTGTTGGTTCAGAGATTGCAACATCGACTCCTTGATCACTTCTTGACTTTTACCACTCTGTTGTAGGCATGGTGATTCCCACCATTTCATTCGAATATCGGGCACCAAATTAGTTGAAATGTGGCACTGCCCAACCTCCTTTTCCTCTTTTTCTGGACAACTCCTTTGGGGTCACATAGCTATTCCAGAAAAAGCGGAAGAAACTACGAAATATGCGAGCTGGAGAAAGGTTTAAAGATAGAGAGATCGATGCACTTAAGAAAAACGAACTATGGGGATTGTACCAACAATAGATGGATAATTCTCTGTGAATGTGTGTACATTGTCCTATACAACTCAGACCAATCTCTCGAGAAGTAAAGGCAAGGTATGAAACTAAAGGACATACATTCATATAATATAACTTTGTGCATTATTGGACCCCATGAAACATTACGCACACTCAACCTTGTGATATCTGACTATATACAGATTATCATAACTGGCTCATTAAGGTCCCACATCGCTAGACTCATTTAAGACTTCATTCTTTAGAGTTATTCACATTTCATTTTTGTATGACTGGCTCAGGCAGCGAAGGGCTGGGGAGGGATGCATGTTAACACGACTCAATTTTCAATTTGGCAACTTTTGATCTAACCCGCGAATTTTAAACACACATTCAATCTACATAAGCCCAGATGCATCAATGTTGATATCCAATCCATGACCATTTTGGGATAGAATCAATTATAAGGAGCAGTAATATCTGCGCATAATTGCATTGATCGACCACACGGTTGAGCAGAAAATTTGACCAAAAAATACAACAAGAATAGTCATTCAGATTAGTCATACTTTAAAACAAGAGGTTTACATACGACAAGAAAGGGAATATCCATGATTTATCCTGACGAAAAAAAAGATTCTTACGGGCACCAAATTAACCAGAATGAAATTTCTTCAGGGCGACTAAAAGTCAAGTCAGCATGATCGTCAATTAAAAACAAAGATTTCAAACTGACGGGCATGAGCGAGCTGATATAAATCCAAAGGAAATGTCTGACCTTTGTCATCGCCTTTCCCCGCACGGTTGATACCACCGAGTACCTTGTATGCCTCTGAGTGCACTGAATCAACTCTCATTGAATATATCTTCACTCCAGCTTCCAGTGTGCAGCTTGCCTTCGTCAAATAGGAAAACCATAATAAGGCAACTATAAATATGTAACATTAAAATTTCGAAGTCTCAAGATGACTCGACGACAAGTACCTTCTGAAAGTTGGTCTCCGCATCATCGTCTGATTCAACCATGATGATCTCGCTGAGGTGATCAATTAGGTTTAATTCCCACGTGTTCTTCTGATTTATTTTCTGCAGATAATTAAAAATGCAACGAAATGATCAAAGCAAGGGACTGTAGGAGACATGCGAGAAGAGCGCGCCAAAGAGAACAGACGACACAAGGGGAAACGAGACAAAGAGGCAGAAGAGGCGGGGGCAGCCATGAGATTATGGAAGAGGAAAAGGTGATCCAATTCAATTCTCTTGACGCCTAAAAAATCATTTGGGAAGCCACTGGGTTTAGGAGGAGACGAAATAAAAAGCTAAGGCTGATTTTGGGGGGTTCACCATAGTACTAGAAATTTAAAGTTCAAAAGGAATGGTAATAAATTAAGCACAACCAACTGTAGGAAAGGATTTCATCATGATCCAAGAAAGAATCGAAATCCAGCGAGATTCCATGTAAACATACAATTAATAAAAGGTCACGCCAAACCTCCGAAAAAGAAAAAACGGCAAGAGTTGGATCTGAAATAGAGGAAAAAGGTTCCGACAAAGACATCATAATCCGGAGACAAAAACAACAGCGGTCGCGCTGATAGGCTCGTTCTGGTGACAAATTTTGATTTCAAAGATTATAAAAACAAACATCGAAGAAGGAAGAACAACAACAAAAATCGAGAGATTTGAGCAGCAGAGCCTAATTCCAGAGCCTAAAACGAGAAATAAAGGAATAAAGCAAAGAAATAGGGCTGACTCGACGGAAAACCACTCACATTCTCGCTGGCAAGCTTGATACAGTTACGGAAAAGCTCCGTGATCTGCTCCTTCCCCAGAACGTCCGACTTCATGTTAGAGTCGACGATTTGAGCGGCGGGGGCGACCGGATTGCGCCTAATGGCAGCGGCGCGGGCTGCCCGCGCCTGCGCGCGCTCCAGTTGATCGTCGTTGGAGCCCAAAACGTGAAGTGCAGTCTGATGCACACCTCCCGACGCCCCCACCGGCGATTTGAGCATCCGAGCTACTGCTGCTGCCCTCCTCGGCGACACCAGTTCATCCTCGCCGAAAACCCCCGCCATACCTCCTCCTTGACACGACCGAGATCGTGCAACCTCTCTCTATATCTCTCTTCTCTCTCTCTCCCCCTATCTCTCTCTCTCTATCTCTCTCTAGATGTTTCGCGCGACAGGTAGCTGCTAAAGCCTCTCCCGCTCGGAGGTCAATTTGAATTTGGCAGTATCTCGCCGAACGCCCCTCCATAAATATAAAATTGCAAATCGAGGACACTCTGGGTTGGTTGAGTAATGTTCGCCAGATCCTATTTTGGATGATACCATGGGGATGGATGTTCCACCCATAGATCAGGGACGCGGACGGGACGGTTTTTTCGTCCCCGGACGAAAAAATCCTCCCATCCGAGGGCATAGACGAATTCTGGGACGAAAATTGACCTGGACGGTGGTGGACGGACAAAAGCTGGACGAATTATTAATTAAATTTTTTGATAAAATTCCCAAAAAGTTATATGGCTTTCCAAGAAAATGTGGAAAATTCAATATTTAATCCCTCATTGATTAGGAATAAAATATATTTTTATACATGCCGTTATCATCTTATTATAGTAATTAATTGTGATAAATGAGTACTTTAACAGATAATTAGGGTAAAATCTGATTTTCATATCCCATTTATCCATTGATTAATTTATCCCAAAATGCAATAAGATTCTTGAGAGTTGTACAAATTTCGTAATTTAATCCCCAGCATTATAAAATTATTTTTATTACAATGGTGTCTTTTCCAAGTTAATTATTGAAATCTTTAAACTTAATTCTTAAAAATTCAATAGATTGCAGTTAAATTTCGTTATTTAAATTCCAGATAAATGTAGATATTTCATTATTTAATCCCCAAGTTTGTCAATCTTAGAAATAGTGTTTGAAGAAGTCATTTCCAATTTTGAAAGATGGGTATTCTATCTTGGAATTTTCATGCTTAAATATGTCTCATGTTATGCATAATTGAACAGATATTTTAAATACTCTTATCTCCATCTTAAATCGAAATGGCTAAATATGCGTAATAGAAAATTGCAGCTATTTCTTCCGTCCACCCTTTGAAATGTCTGTTGGAGTTAAAAGGAAAGCACACTGACGAAAATGCAAAAATTGTTTTTCAGAGTAGGGCTAGATGTGGTGGTCATCCATCACATCAAAGGTGAACGAGAAAGTGGGCAGCATTTTTTCAGAATCTGAGATAGAATATGATGTAGAGTTCACGCAGCCGTCCATCCAGCTCGCTCAAAATCACCTTCACTGTGGTGTAGAATGGAGGTGTTGAGATGGTCGTCTCACCTCTCGCGATTGTTAATTCAAACAGTCCACACTCAGCCAAAAAGATTGGTTTTAGGAAATTCGAATGTGAATTCAAACAAACGAAAATTGTTAATTTAAACAGGAATTCGAATGTGATCAATGGGTAATAAAGATTGATTGATGCAAATTGCAACCGATGAAAAATGGTTGACTAGCTTTTTTTTAATGTCTCATCCTATAACTGCATGTAAAGGATACCCTTAAAAGGTCAAAGATTGATTCAGATATGCTTCTAAAATGAATATACACCATTGCACCTTTTCTCCACACGAAACAATATTAGCTTCAAATTCATTATTGAGGAAATTGTTTCAGTTGTAAAGATGGTATATCCTAAGCATCATTTGATTATTTTCTTGATCAAAGTTGACAAAGCTCCAGCTTAGGTTCCCTAAAGATTTGATTCATCAGGAAGATTTGATTCACGAATCAGTTGAGGAGTTCACAAGTGGCTCATTATCTAAATCAAAAAAAAGTCCAACGGATATCCAATTAACTGAGCAGAAATCTTCTGAAGTTGCAGGAAGACCCATCCAAAATTCATGATTAACCACTTCTCTATGTATATTAGATCGGAATACATTTGGCAAAGCCAAGTTCTAGAATCTATGGAGATCAGAAATGAAATGTCCAAGTAATGAAAGAGATTTGAAATTACACATCAGAAGTATCTACGATAATTTTCAGATAAGAAATTGGAGTTCCAGAATTTCATTAGGAAACGGACATTTGACAAATGATCGCCATAGAAAGATTCAAAATCTCAGATCAAAAACATATTCAAAATTTTGGAAATGAAGATTAGAGACAAATTCTGATGTTGGATGTCATCGATGGCGTAGCCCAACGGAGAGAATCACCGAGTGAATGTAACTACGTGATGTGGTGTAACCTAGGGAACTGTACGTGTAGGCCCCGACTCATGAAGATTCGCCAAACTCTAAGCTCCGAAGCACACAATCGGTGACAATGACAGTGACCTTTTGGCCCACGTCAGAGCAACGATGGCGACTACGGCGCCGAAAGGAACACGTCCGTAGGGCTCCCACGTGACGGACGGGCTCGGCCCGTACTGAGGGGACGCTCAAATTCGTAGTTTTCTCGATACTTTTCTCTCATCTAAACTAACCCGAGCGCGGTGGAGTGCTATCGAAAATATATTGAAAGACATAATATAACTTGACGAGCAAGGGGAGACGACATACTTCGTCGGTGGCGGCGTTCGTCATCAATATCTTGATGGTGCACAAGGCGATGCGGCCAGATATGGAGGCGTGCCATTGGAGAAGGGCGCGTTGAGGCTCGACTGGCAGTGGGTCGGTTGCTGGAGCTGGAGGAAGCTGATGGCGAAGAAACGAGGGAGGCGGCGACGATGCAGCTCAAGCGTTGGCTGGGTCGGTAAGCGCAACCTATGGGCGGGCAGCACGAGCAGAGGTATGCAGCAAAACGCGAGCAGTGAGAGACTCAAGATACAAGGGCACAATGCGTCACGAGCATGGCCTCAATGGCATGCACGGTTCGAGCAGTGTGGGTGTTGAGCGGTCGCACGTAGGCGAATCTGGCGAGCACGACCAATGGAAACTCAGAGCAAGCAGCAGACACAAACTCCCAGGCAAGGGTCACCAGACGCACAAGACTGGCGCACCGCAAAGAGGCGGACTGGCGGCCGTGCCTGGTCAATATCCGACAGAGATCGTGTGCCGGATCACGAGCGTCGTCGACGGCCAACTTGAGCAACCTCCAAGGATCGCACGCAAGTGGTGCGGAGAACCGTCGGCGATCTTTGGATCAGTTGAGCGTCACTGATGACACAGAAGGTGCTGAGGCGATCAGGCTAGGTCAACGCCTAAAGTTTACCATTGTGCGCTGGATCGTTGCGGTCAGCGAAGCCTCGTAAACGTCCAACTAGGGGGTTGCCGACAATGCAGGGAAGCTCGTTATGGGCTTCTTGTCTCTTGGGATACGTTGTAACTCGCCGGGATGAGCCAGACGATGCGGAGATGATCGTCGAGACAGTCCAAAGGAGACAGTCGAGTGATAGGCATCGCGTCCACGGGATGGACCAGGCACTTCGGGGCTCGTCTATGAGCGCCTGAAGTCTAGTGCAGAAGACACCAAGACGGACTAGGATAGTCGTGCGCGGGCCGCCAGGAAGTCGTTTCAACAGTGGATATCGATGCACGGTCGTTGGCAGGCGGTGCACTCAGGGATAGGTGAGCCCTATTTCTTCTCTTCTCCCTCTTCTTCCTTCTCTACTTCCTCTCTTTCTCTCCTTCCTCTTCACCTTCTTCTTCCTTCCTCTTCTTCTCTCACAACGAGGGGTGAGGCCTGGAACACAATGGTAATTGCAAACTTGAAATTCCAGATCTTAAAAGAGAACGTGGGGCCACCATGGCCTTATATAGGGCCATGATGGGCCCCTTACAAATGGTCTAACAAGGGGAGCCCAATAAGGGACCCCCCCTTTTACAACACAAATAAACAACATTGAAATTGAAATGACGAGACAGATGAAAACAACGAAGAAAATAAAACCAATAGGAACGAAGATGAAAACACAACAATGCAACTGTGAACGTGCTCTAACCGGGGTATTTGAACCCCGGCGTCTTCACAGACGCTTTGGCATGCCTGTGAGGCTGGACTCGAACCGGTGGCGATGCTGATGACGACGATGGCAGCTCCACTAATGGCTTGTTGGCGTTGTCTTGATGCTCTCCATCAAATTTGAAATTTCAGATTATAAATGGAAATTTTAAATTTCACATTAGAAACAGAATTTCGAGATTTTAAGATCAGATCTAAGAAAAAGAAATTCAAAATATCAGATCAGAGAGAGAGTTTGCATTGCAGGTGAAAGACAAATATTTGTGAAATGAAGATCAGGTGTAGATTCAAAATTGCATTTTAGGATCAGATTGAAAATTCCATATCAGAGACACCAATTTGAGAAATGCAAAGTAGTGAGAAATTTAAATTGCAGTTCCATCGGTAATTTCTAGAGCATTTAAATTCACAGATGAGGAAAGGTGGAAAAAACCAGCAAGGATTGGGTACTAGCATGATTTACAGTAAACATTAGAACGTAGCAGCAACGTAAAGCCGTCCACTACCTTCCTGTTTTTTCCCCCTTACTCTGTTATGTGGAAAGGAGAGAGTTAAAAAAAAGAAGCATGTTCACGCAGAGGTCAGAAAGTGATATAACATAAAGCACCAGCACGCAAATTGTCGTCATCAACAGAGTCATCATCAGAGTCAGATGAGTAATCGTCTACGCGATGAAACCATGCACGAAGCATCATCAGCATCTCAATTCTCTCTACATCTAGGCGTGATCTTCAATACGTGGTGATGCCTCGGTCGACTAAAAAAAGCTGCTCCACCAGTGCACTGGTCGGGCTTACAGCAAGAAATTGGCACACAATTTTTGTCAAGATCAGAAAGTATCATCTCCAGACATCCTTCCACCAGCTCAGTGGATTATCTTCCTCATCGCTGCATAGGATGTTTAGATACTTGTCGAGCTCTTATCTACGTGTTGAGCGTGGTCGCTGACTCTTGCATGGATGCCTATACTACTGCTTGGAGGATTGATAACATGCATTTTTAGCACCTTATATAATCATATTTACATGTTTATCTGCATTAAATTACTCATATTTTCATGTTATGAAGCTTAAAATGATTAAATCTATTTTTAGAATGAATTTCTGACTTTTTTGCATATTTTGGGATTTTTCTAACAATAAATTCTAAAAGAATATAATTTTTGAGATAGAATATGATTTTCCTCAAACTTTTTGACATTAAAACTGGAAAGATATGATTTTTCTGAAATGAAATATCTATTTATATGTATTTTTTGGACTCTTATTTTATTTTATATGAATTTCAAATGTTTTTTAGTTTTTATTGTATTTTATTTTGCACCGTCACGTGTCGTCGTTCAATTTGTCGAATGGCGATGAATCAGGTAGTTTTATAATGATTGGCGCCAGCCAATCATTAGTTGAGTTAATGATTGGCGACAGCCAATCATTAACGAGGCAATCATCACTTCATGATTCACGAAGCGATGATTGCTATCATTATTTAATGATTCTCTTATTTTAGTTGGCGCAGGGGTGACGTGGCGCGATCGAGTCCACATAATTAAAAAACAATAATAATAAAAAATAAAATAAGAAGAAAGGAGAGAGAGAGAGAGAGAGGATGATGTGGCGCGCGCTAACGCGCTGCCACGTTGATAACACCCTAAATTCGGTCTTTATTTCATGCTACTAGCACAATTTTATGCATTTAAAGAGCTTAAACTGGGGTTGTTATCATGTATTTACATAAAAATACTGTTTTCAAGTGATCTCTGATTTTTCCCTAATTTTCTGTTAATTCTATGAATTTTAAGGGATTTATTTGAGCTTGAAATACTTATTTTTAAATGAAAATGGCAAGTTTAATATTTAATTTCGAGATTTATTAGTATGGGATGAATCAGTGAATTTTCTAGGATTTTTTAGGGTGTTATTGGATTTTTCTGAGATATATTTGAGGAAGAAATGCATTTTTGTCAAGGAAAAAAGATATATTTATAAGAAAAAAAGAGTATTAAGATTATTTTTTATCATTGAAGGGCTTTTTGTAAATTTTCATTGCAAGGAGGCCCTCAAAAACAGCCCTCAGTCGTGGTTGCAGGCGTAAAGATGTTATTTAAATTCTTCTGGTTTTTATTGCAAATGATTTAATAATTGTTTTAATGTTTTTAGGAGAAACCAGAGGAGAGAGAGTGCGCAAAGGGCATATACACAATTACCTATGGGGGGCGTCAGACGGCAATTCCAGTTTTTTAAGAAGGGTTTTTTTGACAAAAGCGCAGGGAAGTTTTTGATTGATCGACGTGGCCTCATCGTGGCCGTCGGATGAGAATCCGACGGCGCTTGATGAGGACCAGCGTCGGGAGGTAAGTTCACCGCCCGCACGGCACGTACAACGCGCGTGCACGGGCGGTGACGTGGCGAGCTCTAATCAGTCAGGGTGAAGACAAAACGTACGAGTACATGCGCATCAAAACTTATTTAAGTTGTGACTTTTGAGTTTTTTCTGTTTTTATTTTTGCTAGGGGGGTACGTGGCACAACGAGAAGGAACCCGCACTTAGAAGTTGAAAGGGCACCAGCGAATCAGAGAATGACACCTCAGCGCACGGTTTTAAAAAAATAAAATAAATAAATGGATTTAAATCCAATGGCTAATATTAGTTTAAATTCATTTATTCATAACTTTTGATCCAGAAGTCCGATTGAGATGATTTTTTATGGATTTGCTCGTATTGATCCCCTCTTTCTATCTGTATGGTTGGATCATTGAGATCAAGCCTACATTGATAGATAAAAATTAATTATTAATTAGGGGTAAAATGGTAATTTTTACTATTTTACCTAGGTATAAAAGCCAAATTTTGAGAGGAGGGGGTCATTCTTGATGGTGCTCTATCACAACTGCAACACAGAGAGGAGCTCTAGCTTGGATCAATCTATCCGGTACCATTTTCTTGTTTGTATTTGAACTTTTAGTGTATTTTGGATGATGTTTTACTGAAATTTCTTCTTCATTCTTCTTGATCTTGTTCTGAACTTCTAAATCGCTGGCTTGAGCGGAATGTACAAGCCCTCACTGAGATTGAGAGGAGAGAATGAGAGATTTATCTAGTTATTCTAAGTGCACATTAAAAACTAAAAAAAACTTCAATTTCTAGGAGATTAAATTTCCCTTTTTTATTATATAATTGTGTAGTTATTTCTGAATTATAAGACCTACAAAACCAACCAACTCAAATCAAAATTTCCCTCTCAACCTCTCTAATTGATCCCTTGGACCCTTTTCTTTGGATCAAAGAAGCCAATTTAGAGCTCCCTATTTCTTCTATTCATCCCATCTCTTCTACCCCCCTTTCTAAATTTCTCATCTAATCAGGGTGATTTGATCTTCATTGAAGATCAAATTAACTCTAATTAGGGTTCACATTATTCAAGAAGAACTTCGATTGGATTCATTACTAGCTTTCCTTGGATGACACTCGTACTTATCACTACACATCTTAAGTAGAGTTTTATAAATTTTATTGTATAAGCTACAATTGACAACGACAAGGGTTTCAAATTGCATAAAATTTACCCCTAGTTTTGGCTTATCACATGTCATCCCCGAAAAGTAACTCATTTTTTATGTTTTTTTCTCTTTCTTTTTCCTTTTCTCTTCTCTCTAAGAGCACGTGCGCAGAAAAAGACAAATGAGTGTAGAAGTCTAAAAACACGGAATATGAGGCATTTTGACTTCTTATTGGGCACAAAAAATGAGGAAGCTGATGAAGAGAGAAAAAATCAAAGGCTAGGATCGCTCCAACTTCAAACGGCCATAATTTTTTATCTACAACTCCGATTGAGCTGAAATTTTCAGCGTTGCTTTGTCTTCCCCTCCTTTTTCTATTCATACCTGATCTATAAATAGAGGCCTGGATAATTGTGAAATTCATCTTGAACTTACTTCCTACTTGTGTGGGCTGATTGAAAGATAGTGAGTTTTGAGATCCATCAAGTGTGTTCTTGGTGTCTTGGGTGTGTGGGAAGAAGCATAAGAGAAGAGAGGGAACTTACCTGCACTCGCAAATCACCGTGATCCTGGAGGAATGTAAGGATCTAAGGTAAGTGTCTTCGCCTTACGTTGTTTCTCTCCCCACATCATCATTATCATAATTACAGTTTTTTTATCAACTTTTCATTTATCATTTCACTAACTTACATCCCCATTATCTTGTCTCTATCTTTACTATCATACCATTCACGCATTAGATCACTATCGTATACATTTCATCCTCTACCTTATTCACGTAACACTTTCACATAATTCAACTTATATCTTCTCAATACCACTACGTCACACATCTTATCCACCATCTAACTTGTTGTCATTATGACCCCATCTCATTTATCCATCCTCATCTATCTTAAACCCTAATTAGTAGAGTCCTAATTAACCATCTCTCGTTCACTCTCATCACACATTCACTACCATATACGTAACTTTTCTCATCTTCGTGGTTCACCCAATTGCGATCAAATTTTTCCTGATATCCGTTCCATGTGGAGACGACCTGTACTCATCACTAAGTATTCTCAAGTGCAAATAAATATATCCGGGTGATGAGAACGCCATGCACGCCACTCACATCACGCCTCAAGTCATACCCGCTCTAACTACACCCGCTTAGGACACACTGCCCACGACTATACGGGCTTCCCAGAACACCGAGGGGCAAGGAATCGCCCCCCCCCCCCCCCCACCTTCGTGGGTTCTACCCCACATGCTCGGGCCATCACGAACGACACTCCGACCCGCAGCACCACCGTCAGTTAAGCACCTCTTGCATTCTTTAAGTGCCAAGGGAAGGGCACTAGGCTGGCCAATGTCTGTTCTTGGCTCTCTTGATCAATACGGGAGAGGCCGAGCAGGACCAGAATGGAGAACTGGATCCGTTAACCGATGATGACTATCGTGCAAACAAGGAGATTGCGAACGGGTGTGAATCACCCGACCCCCGGGTTGGGTACATCTAGATAGTGGATGCCGGTACGTCTTCGGCACCCGCTTCGCGCCCTAGTGCTCAATGACTCATTAGCATCGTCACCGACTGCCCATGCACTAGTGGGACTAATAAGCCTCAAAATGCATGTAAATATGTTGTTGATTTGGCATTAGACTTATACAATAAAATTTATGATTTCCCTAAATTACTAAATATAGAATATAGAGTAAGCAAGGGGTCGAACCACAGGGACGCAAAAAATAAATTTTTTTATCCAATTTCAACGAATTAATTCAAAGATGAATTAATTTTGCAATTAATAAATCTTAATTATGCTTAATAATGTTTTTAATTAATCAAAATTAAGTAAGACTTAATTTTGATTTTAAATATTTCGGTCAGAAACCCCAAGATAGAAATATTTCAATTTTAAGATCAGATTAATTTGGATTATTAATTTCCCAATTATTATAAAATTTTAAGACAATTTTTATGAATTAAAATTGGGAATTAAATAATCAAGAAAGGGATTTTTAAATTGGACTTCAAGATGGATGAATTTTCGAATCAAATTTTATTTTTAGGTTTTTTATATACTAAATTAAATTCCTAATCATAAAAATCAAAATCTAGAGAGAGAAATTAGACAAATTAACCTAGAGAGAGAAAGTGAAGAATTTGGGGAAAACATGAAATCCGACCCTAAATTAAAAATCTAATGAAGCAGAAGTGTTCTAAATTGATGTAGAATTAAGGATAAAAAATCAGATCTTAAATCAGAATCGAAATGCAGTGCTAATTTCATTCAAAACCAACTTCTAGGGCATGTACATTTCGCCCATGCCTTGGCATTTTAGATTCGTTCAAAAAGAAGATTGAAATACAAATCAGAAACTTACAGCTTTGAGTGCAGAATCAAGAAGTGTCGACTTCCAAAGCATCCCTTGTGTCCTTCCTGGTCAAATCCTTGGAGAGAGCTTCAAAAGGTGATTTTTGCCCATTTCTAGACCTCTATTTAAAGATCCAAAAGGTAGTGAGGATTAATCTAGGCCGTTGGATCATCTTGTTATATTTTTAAAAAAATCAATTTTCTGATTGGCTGGCTAATTCTTTCTCGTTTTCCGCCTTATCGGATCACGTGTCTACACGTCGTTGTCAGCGTCGGCCGCCCGCAATGATTGGAGAGTGATTAGCCTCTTTGAATGGCTGTAAAGAAGCCACGTCGCCTGTGTATAAAAAAACAGAAAAAAAAACAAAGCCAGCCGCAATTTTTGACCACATGCCTCGTCGGCGCTTGCAAAAATAATAAAAAAATATGTTTGCACGTGCATGTCGGTTGCCGCATACATTAACGCACGCAGCAACTCGACATTGCATGCACACTGCTTTAATGCACATGCATGTCGGTTGCCGCTGACGTAGGACGACTATGGGATGGACGATTTAGGGCGGATGACGAGGCTATGGGTAGGAATGGGTTAAGGGATAAAACAATCCACAGAAATCACGGTCGATTCTCGGACTTAAAACCGATGAAATCTGGTGGTGCAGCTCCGACCCTTATCGAGGGCGGGAGTACTGTCTTCCCCCCACCGCGACGATGCCTAAGCACCGAAATCAATACCTCGAATTCACGTCGCGAAGAAACACTCGAGAAAAGGAGAGAAGAAGAGGAAATCCAAGTCTAATTCTGACGGCGGTGGAAACTTCCCGAGAAAATACTGAGCGGAGAACACGTCGACACCACAGGGTTCAGGTATACCTCAGCACCGTGGTGCGTGTAGAGGCTGCAGGTAATTCTGCTCGTGGCGGCGGCGGCGTGATACTGGGCAGGCGCTCGGGCGTTGTCCGCCCTGGTGGGCGTTATGAAGCGGGGACGCCGTCGGGCGCGACGAACTCCAGCTGCGCGCGGCGCGCGAGTGCGGAGCGCACGGAGCAGCACGGAGCAGCACGGAGCAGCGCTGGTGCGGAGCGCGCGAGCGCGCGCAGCGCCGGAGCGCGGAGCGCGCGAGCGCGCCGGTGGCGTGCGGTCGGCGTGTGACGCGGCTGCGCGGCGGTGATGACGACGCGGCGCGCGGCGGTGGTGGCGGCGGCGGCGGTGATGACGACGGCGACGACGGGGAAGGTTAGGGCAAGATGAGGGGTAGGGCAATCCTCCAAGAAGAGTTAGAAAGAAAACTCAATTCTTGAATTATGATTGCCTAATGAGTTCTTGAAACAAATGACCTTATATAGGCCTTGGAGGAAAGAGAAAATAAGTAGAAAATAAGACGCAGGAAAACGTGCATCACGCCACGCCAAAGGGCAGTTGTGGATCTGCCTTTGGCGTCGTGTCATGACGCCGTGGAGACGCGGCGCGGTGGTGACGTGGCGGACGACGGTTGTGGCGTGTTGACTTCTTCGTTGACTCCTGTTGACCGAGGTGGGTTGACTTCTGTTGACTTCATCTTTGGATCCGTAACGTCTGTGTTGACCCCGACTGCCTGCGGTGACGTGTCCCAGGCTGATGCATTGGCGTCCTCGCCATCAGCCGCGTGCATTAATGCACGCGGCAACTCGACGCCACATGCACGCTGCTTAATTTTTTTACGCACGTGCATGTCGGTGGCCTTATTATTATTATTTTTTAAAAAATCAATCTCTCTCTCTCTCTTATTATTTAATAATAATTATTCACTCATTTGCCCGAATTTCGGGCGAATGACATGGATGCCCTTTAGTATATATATAAATACATTACAAAATGCCAAATAAATTAAATATGTATTATTTAAATATATAAAAATCATTTCTTGGCAATATAATGACAAAAAAATTATATAAAATATGGAAAAATTCCAGAAAAATTAGAAAAACCTTACCAACCTTTAGCCAAGTATTTAAAGCCCTGCAGAAAATATTTCTACACTAAAATGAGGTTAAATTCCATGTAGAAAATGATAAAAATTCAGAAATAATAGTAAATTGAAAGTGTAAGTGATTTATCTTTATTTTAATATGATAACATGCAAATATAGTCATTGAAACACATAAATATAATGTAAAATTCATTAATTAATCATGTTAATTTTCAAGTTATCAGGGACGTCTGTCCCACCTGACGTCACATCGCAAGTTAACCGTGCGCCTGTCCCGCAGAGGACAGCCCCGCTAGCCGACACGACTGTATGTACATCGGTCTTCTACATGTTTGTCAAGATCAACAACAAAGCTTGTAAGTTGGCGATGGATAGTGGCAGTTGTGTCAACACCATTTCAGATGCGATGGTCGCTTGACAAGGATTGACGACCATGCCTCATCCTACTCCATTCGATGTGTCGTGGATTAACGCTTTGTCATTGCCGGTAAAGTGACAATGCCACGTCCCGTTAAAGATGGGTACCTACGATGAGATCGTCCTGTGTGACGTCCTTCCTATGAAATTAGGAAGTATTATCTTGGGTCGTCCTTGGATCTATGATCACGACGTCACCATAGCCGGCAGAGCGAACACGTGTTCATTTCTGCATCAGGGATGATGGGTCACGTGGTACCCTTACACCACGAAGCCAGTCTCGGAGAGTGGCCCGACCCGGACGGTCGGGCTAATGATCGTCCGCTATCC
Source organism: Wolffia australiana (assembly GCF_029677425.1). Lineage (NCBI taxonomy): Eukaryota > Viridiplantae > Streptophyta > Magnoliopsida > Alismatales > Araceae > Wolffia > Wolffia australiana. Next base: position 11,122,447 of record NC_135852.1, read on the forward strand.
CGCACCCCCCCAAGAGCCGAGATACAATGATGATAATGTCTTATCGTGCCCAGTTGATCGCCTCGCTTGCCGGACAGCCCGTAGAACCAATCAGGAGACCCGCGCTACACACAACGCTGCCCATGCCGCTCGCCCAGCTACCACAGGTGCCCGCGCCAGACATTCGACCAACCGCACCACTCGCCCGCCCGCGGGCGACATTCTCCCAGAGCAGACGTGTCGTCCCTCCGGCTTCATCTAGGAGTTTCCTCGTCCCAGTGTGGACCCCGCACTCTTCCTTGGCCAGCTTGATGAGCAACGGAAGCGTTGCGACCACCGTACCATCCGTAGGGTGATGGCCAACTGTCTTTACCCTACCCCGCGCGCTGAGCACACACGTGACTCTTCGGAGGTCCACGCCACTAGGTTGAGCCCACCTGAGATTGCCAACGGCCATGTCCCTCGATGACCCCCTACCCTGGCACCCGTAGAAGGTCCTCATTATGCATTCGCTCATCATGTTTTGTCAGTGCATCATGATCATCATCATGTTATATTTACATATAGGCATGCAACGTACGAGCAGGCTGCTGACTCGCAGTGCCAACTTTGAGTGTCCGATGTGGGGAACTGAGCGTTGGTGAGAATTTGGTCGGAGAATTATTCTCATGAGTCGGCCACAACGCTACATGTTCGTTGTGCCGGCTCGTTCTCGACCCTCCAACGAGTGGACGGACATGGCTACATCGCAGAAGTCCCTCCTACGTGGGGGACCAGCTCCACGTCTAACATGGCGGGTCGGATCCCGTACCGAGCCCCTTCTCTCCCCTCCACCTTGGCCTTTCTAAACCCCTTCAATGGGAGCGAGTTTGCCGTGACCACTTCCCCGGTGATCTCGCCTGATTGGCACGAGTCAGCCGATTGTTTACTGCTTGGGGTAATTAATGATGCCGGGACAGGGTACCGCGAAGGCTCCTATGTGCATGTGCAGATGACCTGATCACCACAGAGTGTGACCTACGCCAGTGACGACCGGGCCCTTGCCAGATGCCACCGCCAGCTACCCCAACTCGATGGAGTCGAGTTCTTCTGACCTCAGGAAGATTGATGGCGCACGCCGACAAGGATCATCGATGACATCGTCCGCGCCTCCCGCCACCATCATCGACAGCCGGGTGAAAGTGCTCGATTATCGTAGTTTGATTTCACCGTTTTTCTTTAGTCTTATTTTGTGTTTTCTTCATACTTGTCATGTTTTCGTCACACCGCGATGCATCTTGTACCCGCGTTTTCATCGTAATGGGAAGGGGCCTCTAGTCCTTTCCCCCTTTTCTTTTAATTTTTAATTTTCCCCTTCTATGTGTAATGAGGGCCCATTCTATAAGGGCCCCTAATGGACCTAATTTCGCCCCCCCCCCCTCCCATGTTGACCCATTTAAGGAGGCGCCCTAGTTCTACAGACTAGGAAGAAAATTGTGAATCATTTTTTGTTATTCTTTCTGATCTCACCCCTCCATCAAGAGAGAAAGAAGAGGGGGAAGAGGAGGCAACGGAAGAGAGGAGCCAGGAAGAAGGAGAAACTTGAATATAGGTTGGGGAAGTCAAATACTGGCAACAAAGGGGTCACGGACAAAGAACTCATGGCTGATTGTAGTCTCTCTTGACGAATCTTGTCCCGTTCCAGTCTGCCAATTCCCCTTGCCATGTTCGACCCTGACTCAGAATGCAACCCAGCGAATTGTTGCTGTCACGCTCGACAGGAGCAGTTTTTGACTCCCCTGTGCTGCCTGACAACTAGGAAAGGCCTCGTGACAAAAATTCAGCGATTCCACTTCTGGTTTGACGCAATCTCAGGCATCGACTCACGTTCCCGTTGGTCGACCGTGGAACAATTGGCTATGCGGACGTTGAGAATGCAGAAATCTCTGTGATCCTTTGAATGGGTCACCTGGCTCTTCCCACAACGCCGGGATGAAGTTCTTCCTAGTGCGACTCAAGTTAGCCATGGTGACTGATTGACCGGCACGCGGTCGCCGATTCTCACCACGGCTAGTCGGTCAAAGCCCCTTCGGCGACCTCCGGGCACATTTTCTTCACGTGAGTTGTTTGTGACGATCCCAAACCATTGCAGGGCTGTAGTGATACCTCCTTACCACGTATGTTTGTACCAAATTGTGGCATGGTGGCTCGCCCAACCCAGCAACCGGACCGATTAAAGCTGAGACCCGCCGCGTACTCATGCCATTACATTGACCGCCCCCTAGCAGTCAACAATGCACTTGTTCGACCTGCGGTGGACAATCCAGCTATTACCGCAGTTGATTAGTAACACTTGCACCTTGCCCTTCAACCGTCGACCTCCTCCTCTGACCCTTTTATCAAACGCTCCGGCGATCTAACGCCAGTCGAGCCGCCCTAAGCTCTCTGGTGCCTCTCCACTACACCTGCTCTAACTGCCATAATTGTCGACGACCCTGCACAACGAGCCGCCCAACGACAAGGTACGACGTCCTCTCACGCCTCTCGTTTAATTATCACTTGCAATATAGCTCATCTTGACTCAACCGTGCTTGGGCTAGGTAGGTGAGAGAGGAAATTGAGAGAAACTACGAAGCAATTTGAGCATCTCTACAGCTACAATCGAGTCCGTCCGTTATGTGCAAGCTCTACGGATAAAGTCCGTTCAGCCGTAGACGTCCCTGTCATTCTAACGAGGTTCGAGAGGCCACCGTTGCTGTCACTCGGCAACCCCGTCCAAGCTTGGAGCTCGGCACCTCCCTTGAGTCAGAGCCTGCACATATGACACGTAGGATGCATCTCGCATTGCATCATAATTACATTGACACCATCGACGTTTGATACCACTACCTATTATCAGCACCGAGCCATCACATTCGGTGTCAATCGAACGACGTCCTCAACAATGTCCGACATCAACAGCACTCCACAGACACTGGCAGCGTAGCCTTAGCCGTTGATTTTGGAGTAGTAGCAGATGTGGACTCCATGTCTCTATCAAAATAATTCAAAATATGCAGTCATTCATACAACGTGTGTGACGTGCAATTTTCACGACATATTAGAGACACATTCAAGTATTAAAAATTTAATGGAGATTTAACTAGTTGTTTTCAGTACTCTAAGTTCATAAAAGTCAAAGACGCAGAAAATAATGATGCTCTATTACAGTAAGTCAATTGAAGGACACTTCCATCAGTCATATTTACTTTGTAGAATGATTGAATCCTAGTCCACTAAGTAGAATGGACTGATGGATCCATTACAATAGTGTATATGCGGAGGATGATGAGTGGAAAGAACCCAATTCTTCTTCTCCATATTATCAATCCTAGTCCACTGCCCGCCGCCGGTGCCGCCACCGCCGCCGCCACCGCTCGCCGCCACCGCCACTGCTCGCCGCCACCGCCGCCGCCGCCGCTTGCCGCCGCCGCCGCCGCTTGCCGCCGCCACCGCCGCCGCCCTCCGCCGTCGCCGCTCTCGGCTGCCGCCGTGGCCCGACGCCACCGCTGCCACCGTTCGACGCCTTCCCCGCCACCGCTCACTGCCACTGCCGCCATCTCCAGCCGCCGTCACCGCACGCCACCGCCACCGCCGCCGTCGCCTCCAGCCCCATCCGTATCTGACCCGGACGCCGCCACCGGGCCTGTTTGCCCGTTGCCAGGATGCAGCCGATTGCTCGGCCGCCGTCCGATTAGCCACTTCTGCCCATCTGCCGCCGCCGTTGCCTCGGACCATTCACGCCAATTCCGACTCGGCTTCGATTCACCGCGACTTTCCGGACCCTGGTCCCACAGGTCAAACTGCTCCCCCCTTTGAGTATTATTACTTCTTTCAATATTTTCTCGCGTGCTCCACCGCCGAGGGTTAGCAGTTATAAGTTTCCTGTTCCTTGGATTTGGGAAGAGTTGCCATCTTGTTCGTTCCATTCCACCCCTTGTTGCCGGAAATAGACAGTCCTATCGACGATATCCGCATCGTCGGAGTTATCATTGATTTATCGGGTCATTGGGAGTCGGATCGTACGTGGCAGGTATGGATCGCTTCTAAGGTGTTCGTCTTACTTCAGTTGTTGAATTGTACTTCTCATTAATTTTGAGGAATTTGCATCAAAACTCTTCAACCATTGAATTATTTTACTTGATTGATTACCTCGCCCTGTGTTGCAACGCGGGCCGTCGATCCCGACCGGACGTGTTGCATCACATTACCTCAATAGAATCTTAAGTAAAATCCAAAGTTATTAAATTGGGATTTCAAACAATGTAAAATTCAGGATCACAACCTTTGTAGACCAACATAAGATATCTTGATTCGTGTACCTTCTGTCACTTGTTAATTAAATTTGATATGGGAAACAACACATAAATATTCCACATATCATAATCAAATACCAAAATTTTCTTAGAAATAAATTCACACAATACAAGTTGGTTAATGTTTCCATAGAATATCTGTATAAGGATGTGATGGAAAATATTGCAATAAAAAAACAAAAATAATAAAACACATTGGATCATATGTAAAAATGAACTATAGGGGAATTCGACATAAGAGAATGATGTGTTTCATTATGTAGAGATAGCTAGTGTGTTTAAAAATTTTACAATCCCCTCATCTAGTGTAATACAAAAATTTGGGATCTAACCCATTTTAACCCATTCAGTGCACATTGGTTTCCCATCTAATCATAAGAATCAGATGTACCGCATTATTCCATGTAGTTAATCTTCTCCTAAACGCATTATGAATGCATTTTATTTGGGTTCAAAGCAATAACTCAATGTTTTAAATTTAAATACTCAAAGTAAAAATTTAACGGCGGAGACGAGAATGAATCAGGCTTAAGATAAATTTTACGACATCAATGTTTATGTACGAAAGCATGAGGATAACAATCACTCTGAATCATGTTCTGAAAGGACCTCTATATTTCGGTGCACCATTCCAGTAAGCATGATCGTTCATCAAGTGAGCAATAGACACATAATGAGGTAAATGGCATAATAAGGACCTATCGAGAAATATAATGAGTGTCTGTCATGCGCGAAGGGCGGGCGGGAAAATAAAGGTTGCAGCTGGTTGCACCGGAGGGGATGGAGGAGGGTGGCTGAAGTTGTCGTTCTTGTTCTTCCTTCGAAAATGAACAAACATGAAAAAACTAGTGCGCGTTGGGAACCTTATTATTTCAAAATAAAATTAGTTTAATAAGTAAAATATATATTTAATTATTCATCCGAGATGAAAGACGAGACGGTTTTTCCCCCAAATGGGACAAAAATTCATCCCAGGATCAGTGGACAGGACAGTTTTTGCATCATCGGACGAAAAACCATTAAATCATTCATCCCTGAACTGATTTTTTTTACGTCGGATGGGAGGAAATTTTTCCTATCCCGTCCATCGTCCACGTCAGGGACAATCCAGAACTATAGTTGCACCAGATATCACAAATGGGAAATCAGTTGATACAGTATTGAATATTGACAATCAGATGTCATTATCGGTGCGAGTTTTTTGTGGCTGGGATGGATTAACATATCTGATATTGGTGTTGGATATCAGTTTTCTGATATCTGCTATATAAATTAAAATATAATTTAAATATTTCTTCATATTAGTTTGTTGAACTTTCATCTGCTTCTCTAAATTTGTTAGTTATTGTTTAGAATATTCAATTAAGCCCATAAGGTTAAAATCCCTGGAGGAATAACACCGAGACTACGGTTCACCATTTTTAATTCCCCCGTTAAAATTGGAACTAAATCAATATTTTCGGCTCGGGGATATTGGGTTTACCAAAAGTTTGGTACCGGATTCAGTTTTACGAGAAAACTCAATCGAAAACCAGACCTAATATGATAAGGGAAAAAATATTAACATATTTGTTGACAGTTAGGGAACGACAAACATCATCTGTCACATCACTCGTCATGGTACCAGACGCGTGATAACTGACGTGAGGGTGAAAGATGACAATTTCTTGTCCAGTGACAGTGACGGTTATGGTGACGCAATATCCATGACGGGTGACGTGATGGTGACGGAGGGTCTCAGATGTGTGACGTGACGATGGCGGAGGGTCACAAACTACGACGGTGACGGAATTTTCAAAAAGGGGAAAATGGGGATTAAAATTTTTTCTGCTTGGAATTAAAGGATAAATAGTGTGGACAAATTTAAGAAATTTAGTATTTAAAAATACATTATAGTGTAATATCTTTATTTCATAATTGAAAATAAATACTATTGGTCTTATTAAGTATAATATGTTGCCAAAATATATAGAAAGTATTTATATATAAGAGCCTGTGAGATATTAAAATTTTAAATTATGGAAAAAATAAATTAAAGGGAAATTAATTTTTTCCCACGTAGTAAAAGCAGAGATGTGATGGTGAAAATTAAAATTTGAAAATTAATTAAAATATTTATGAATGCATCATTAAAGTATTTGTGCATGCGTATCATTATTCATGTACATAATAAAATATATATTTATATATCAGTAGCCACTAAAACTTTCCTAATTGGATGTAGAAGGACTTAAACACCTTCATTACACTTTCTCTCTCTCCACTTGTTTTCTTAGCCATTCTCCCTCTTCAACCATAAAAGTATCCAAATTAAATTTTGTTCATCTAATGATAACATTCAGATATAATAGCTTTCTTTATTTAATGGAGATTCATCTATTTTAATGGAGCTTGTCACATATTAATATTTTAAATTAAGGCAAGAAGTAAAATTAAAGGGAAAATGGCTCTCTTTATTTAATGGAACTTCATATATTTAATGAAGATTCATCTATTTAATGGAACATTATGTATAGTAGCTTCCATTAATGGGAATTCATCTATTTAATGTATCTTATCGCATATTTGATGGGGATTCCTCCGTGAGCCACCAATGACACCTATTATAAACATGTGCCTACCATTAAAAAAATAAAAATTACTTCTTATGCTTCCTCAGTTTTATATGCAATAAGTTCTGTCGTTGTCTTCTCCCCACATTCTTTGTATTTTAGATAATGAAAATGATGTGAGTTATTAGTGCCAAAGACACCTATTCCAAAATTTTCTCCATTGGTATTCCAATATGTACTTGAGTCTCATCATTTGGATAACTACCTACAGAGGAAAAATTATTTTGACAATCTTGATATCTTGATAAATGATACCTTTGGAACATATTTATGCCAATCTTGTGAAAAGACAAATACGTTGGTACATATTTCCACATCCATGAATTAATTTTCCTATGCTCAACTATGGAGTTAAGAAATAAGAATTTACAACTAGAGAAATGGGATATTAAAATTTTCAAATAAAATAAAATTTTCAAACAAACCCAACACAACTCCATCACGGCCAGTTAAGGTCATGTCTCCCTTATCCATGAGCCCATCAGATTTTTATTTATACGTACATCAGGAATATTTGTCAATGATCAATAATATTCCTTCATTAATGAACTCGACATAGGAAATTTATGCATGTTAGATGCATCATTATCATGGCGCAAAATTGATCCCTAAATGTTGAATAAATTCACTCCTATCTGGATCGCAAGTATTCCTGCAACATAACATGAATAACTATAATGTGATCTTGAAAAAAATATGTTTCAGGTAAGGTTCAATTGATCATGACCAAAAAATCATGATCTCATAAGCCCTATTATTTTCCAATCTAAGGCAATCCTGAAGGATTAGCACGTGACATGCACAGAATAAACTCAAAAACTCAAGTATCAAGTCGATCTTTATTCTGCAATCTAGACCTGACATGATAAAATGTGACCCACAAAAATATCTTATACTATGAACTTGTGGGGAATCAAAGTTATTTTAAAAGAGTGGGGAACCAAAATTTTCTGAGCGAATGCAATTCAGACTTCCCCCTCCAAACTCGATTTTGGTTTCTTAATTTTATAGAATGGCAAAGAAACAACCTGATTTAACATAAAAAATAAATGTAATAACAAACATTTTTTCATCTAATGAAACAAGGCTATCATAGTATTATGAATGATGCAATTCTTTCTCCTTGGACACCTCCAAAATGATACAGTCCACGGATATTGGGCTTCTACTTAGATGCCTCTGAGAAGTTCCTGCATCTTCCTTTCTCCTTTGAGCCTTGCAAATTCTAGAAAGGAATGAACTGGATCGGTAAATAACATAAAATAATTTACATGAAGCCTTGTGGTGTTTAAGATGAGAACTATTGCCTCATACTAGTTGTCATTGTCATAAAATCTCTTGTCATTATCGCCATCACAAAGTTGAGCATTATCGGCACGTAACCAACACTTCACAGTGACAAGGAACTCAATGCTTTCAGTAATAAGGCATGCCCTTTTGAATGTGATGATTGCACATCTTATGGAGAAGAAGCTCTCTGCTAGGGTACTATTCACGCATACAGAAAGAAACTCTTGAGCAAGGGTAGCTTGTCAAGGGTAAGTCCGTGAACCTATGTGTGCCCACCATCGTAGTGTTGTATGTGTGTCCTTCCTCTCTAATGCTTAGAGATAAGTTTCCAACTCCTCTGTTGGTGTGATTGTTGGGTTCTAGATGCCTAGATCTGGATGAAGAAATCAAAACATTTTGCAACGGACGACTTAAATAAAATTTAATGACATCATTGAAATCATGAAATGAGGAACCTATGCATGGATCGCATCCGTGATTTCTTGGATCTTAAAGTAAGACGAGTCAAGCTGCTCAAGTATGCAGCCTCTAGAAATATCCACGTGATCCTCGGCACGTTGATATCCTCCTTCACCCTTGCAAATTTCGTTCACCCTCCATTATCATCGTTATGTCGTCCCTATCGCATCAGGAGTAGAGAGGAGTCGTGGGGAAAAGGGAGAAGAAGGGATAGGCCCAAACCTTTATTGGGCTTCCAGATTAATTAACTATATAATCATATAGGTTAATTAATGTCAAATCAATTTAACCTAATCGATATATCGAGTCTCCAAAACTTAAGTATATCTTCCGACGTCCAAAAGACCATTTGCGTGTGATGAATTTCATTGAGGGCCCTCCCATATTTATGCTTAGTAAGTATTTTTCATAAAACCCCCAAAACTTAAGTATATCTTCCGACGTCCAAAAGACCATTTACGTGTGACTCTCTAGGCCTATGTATCAGTCTAGTTAACGACACCAGCGGCCCAAACCTTTATTGGGCTTCCAGATTAATTAACTATATAATCATATAGGTTAATTAATGTCAAATCAATTTAACCTAATCGATATATCGAGTCTCCAAAACTTAAGTATATCTTCCGACGTCCAAAAGACCATTTGCGTGTGATGAATTTCATTGAGGGCCCTCCCATATTTATGCTTAGTAAGTATTTTTCATAAAACCCCCAAAACTTAAGTATATCTTCCGACGTCCAAAAGACCATTTGCGTGTGACTCTCTAGGCCTATGTATCAGTCTAGTTAACGACACCAGCGGCCCAAACCTTTATTGGGCTTCCAGATTAATTAACTATATAATCATATAGGTTAATTAATGTCAAATCAATTTAACCTAATCGATATATCGAGTCTCCAACACGTGGTGTGCCAAGCTACACCTCATGCTCTAGAAGATACAAAGGAGTGTGTATCGACTCACTCTTGGAACCCGTTCATCATCAGTTACCATGTACGTATAGTCCCTCATCCACTTAATGCTCCTTGGACGACTTAGGGTATGGTCAACTGTCAAACCCTACTCGGTCATCCGAGTTAGTACTGATGCATTCGAAAATCATCGGAGAACTCTTCTCCGATATTTCACTGCCTTGGCCAAGGACTTCATTGCATCGTCTTCCTTGAGCTGTCACCTCTTATAACGAGGGTGGACGATCCCATCTTGACTACTCAATCGCCTTCGTGTACTTCTTGATGCACCCGAACTAAGACCATTTAGAATCCCATGATTAGAGACTCGTTGGCCATAGCCAAAGTACAACCGTCCATCCACAAGACGTCTTTGGTGTCTCAGGTCTAAGGACCACTTACACAATCGTGATGTGAATCAACCTGATTGACAGTTCGGTATAATACCCTTCAAGGATTCGTGCGGATCAATTCTTTGAACTCTTTCCAATAAAGAGCACCCACTATCTGTCCTTAGTGTCTCCACACTAATGGATACGAGAACGACCATACTCATCAAATTATTGAGGCTAGATAATGTTATTATAGCTGGATACTTTGATGTCCTTCTCACACATCTTTGTATAGGAATATTTAAAACACATGCTTTAAGACTAATGATCTCCATATTACGATCTCATCATAATTCACTAAGTCAGATCATGTATTCATGGACATCATTGTAAGCATCACATGTGCACTATAGTAAATGTGTTCTATTAATGAACATGGAACATCGACACCGCCATACCTCCTCGAGAAAACCAGTTCATCCTTGCCGAAACCCCCCGCCATACCTCCTCCTTGACACGACCGAGATCGTGCAATCTCTATCCATATCTCTCCCCTCTCTCTCTATCTCTATATCTCTCTCTAGATGTTTCGCGCAACAGGCAGTGGCTAGAGCCTCTCCCACTCGCAGGTCAATTTGAATTTGGCAATATCTCACCGAATGCCCCTCCATAAATATAAAATTGCAAATCGAGGACACTCTAGGTTGGGTGAGTAATGTTCTCCAGATCCTGAATTTGGAGGATACTATGGGGATGGATGTTGCACCAGATATCATAAATGGGAAGTCAGTTGATACAGTACTGAATAACGAGAATCAGATATCGTAGTCGTGGTGAGTTTTTTGTGGCTGGGTTGGATTAAGATATCTGATATTGGTGTTGGATATCGGTTTTCTGATATCTAATATATAAATTAAAATATAATTGAAATATTTCTTTGTATTAGTGTGAAGCATTTAAGGGCATCATTAATTTATTGAACTTTCATCTTCTTCTCTAAATTTTTTTAATATTAGTGTTTAGGTAATTAATATTCAATTAAGCCCATTAGGTTAAAATCCATGGAGGAATAATATCAGGACCTAAGAGAGGCAACAATAATCAGAGCCAATGGGGGCTTACTATCCCAATCCAAATTTTATTTCAATATCATTAATGTGCTCCAGATCCATATGTACTGGTGAATGATATGTGGTACTTATCACTAACAATAATACACTGCAGACAAATTATACAGACAATGATTGTATTTTTTTTCCATATGGGCTAAAGTCTCATTATAAAAACAAACCAATATGTGAATATCCGATATTGATATTGTGTATGAATCTTGATATATGATATTTGATAGACTAAAATTTAGGGAAAATTGTGTTGTTTTTTATTCGAGTTCAATCAATGAAATGTATGAACCAATACTCATGTGATGGTTCTAGCTAGGAGATGAGTATTAATCGTCTCTATAGGGAACATATATTAGGAATTTGACTATCTCTAGACAATGACTCATGTAGGATGAGAAGGGATGTGAATAAAGTAAGATGTAATGAAACAATGGAAACGGTGAGACGAGATGTTAGGTGTTGAGTACTTGACTAGGGTGTGATGATATGTAAGACAAGATGTAGGCGAGATGATGTGGATAACATTATTGGAAATGAGGGATTAAGAGAAGTGGAGACGTAGGAGGAAGATGATGGAAGAAAGAGATGGGTGAAGAGGTAGATGGAGGAAGATATTGGCTTAGGGTTTATGCGGATACATAGGATGAGATCGTGACAACGTAAATGATGTGAAATAGACAAATGATGTTGATGGATGATGACAGAAGGTAATGGATGATAGTATATGGGGATGGAAAAGATAAAATGGATTTGGATCTACCTAAGTGAATGTGTTGAAGATGGATCAATGTAAGGCGAGAGACTAACCTTAAATCCCTATGCACCGTTTCAAGGTATTTTACTGATGCAGATCAACCTCCCCACTTCTCTACTAACCTTCTCCAAGCACTCGAGACATCAAAAACACCCTTGATGGACCTTCAAAATCTCATCCCTTTTCAATCTGCCACTCTAGCAGGACGTGAGTATAAGGATATTTTTTAAAAATATCAAGGCTCAATTTATATATTCAACCAAACAAATAGATAGAGGGGAGAAATACAACTGCCCCAAAATTTCAACTCGATCGGCCTTATTGAACGTCAATATCAACGCCCAAAGTCTGATGATTCCTAGTTGTTGATTAACCCAAATATTTCTCTCTCCTCATTTTTGTCACACCATCAAGTAACTTTAAGGGTTTTGATCTTGATCAATGCATTAAATTCAATGATTGGCTCAGATTCTCCGTGTAGTCCTCAATTGATATCTCTCAATGCACCAGGTTTTTCCTGTAGGAAAAAAACAGACAATGGTATTATTTGAAATAATATTCATTTAATAAGGGAAATACATGTATGATATGGCATCCCATCTGCTTGCACCATGTCAATACATTTTTAATAAAGATAAATTCAAGAAGGACAAATGTGCGCCATGTGTCTCATGACTCATTAGCAGTGTCCTCAACTTTTTAGCTTTTGACTGTTTTAAAAAGTAAAAACTTAAGTTTCGTCGGGCTCGCTCTACACATGCATTTAATGGGTGAAAAATAGCTCTTTTTTTATTTGGCCACATCATCCCTGCGATTAAAACAATAAGAAATAGAATCGTTAGTCATTAATTCCATTATTGATAAAGTCATAACAATTTTAATGATTCTGTGAGGCCAACCATTATTGGGAATTATCTATAGGTTGTCATCCTATGAATCTAATGACGACATGCGGCATGGCAAAAGAAAACCCAAAAGGCCTTGTAATTAATATAAAATAAAAATAAACCCAAAATATTAAATAAATATATATTCCGACTTAAAAAACATATATTCATAAATATTACCTTGAAAATACTAGGAAACATCATCATTTGACTTTAAAAAGTTATTTTATCTCAGAATATAATATCATAAAAATATTTAAAAATACTAATGGATTTGCACAATTCAAAAAATCGTTCTAAAAATGGATTTAATCATTTCAGGCTTAATAAGACACATGTAACTAATTTAATATATATAACCATGTAAATACTGTCATATTAAGCTATTAATAATGTGTGTTATTGATATCCGAATATCGAAACCTGATATATAGATATCAGATCTGATGTCTGATAACTTGCAAATTAACATCATTACTTGATGAATTTTAAATTATATTTACGTGTTTTAATGACTATATTTGCATGTTATCATATAGAAATAAAGATAAATGATTTATAATTTAATTTTTATTATTTCTAATTTTTTATCAATTTTTACATGGAATTTAGCCTCATTTCAGTGTAATATTTTTTACGGGGCATCCAATACTTGGCTAAAGGTTGGTAAGTGTTTTCATAATTTTTCTGGAATTTTCCCATATTTTTATATAATTTTTTGACCAATATTTAGCCAAGAATTGATTTTTTATCATTTATTTAACATTTAAATGTATATATATAATCAAGGGGCATCCACGTCATTTGCCCAAAACTCGGGCAAATACGTGGATGCGTTTTTATAGATATATATAAAAAAATAATAATAAATAAATAGAAAAGTCGGCGAAAGGTAGATTTAATTTTTTTAAAAAATAATAATGTATGTTAGCGCATGCATTTAATGCACGCGCTAACCGACATATTTTTTTAAAAAAATAAATGCTCAACGGCGTCGATTCGCCGCGTGCATTAAATGCACACGGAAATCGACGCCCAAAAATGTAAAAGAAAACTGTAAGCTGACACTATCTTTTTTTATTATTTTTTTTTTATCGACACACGTGCGTTTGAGAAGTTTTCAAAATTTGTGGCTGGCTTTGTTCTTTTTCTGTTTATATATATATATATATATATATATATACAGTGCGATGTGGTTTCTTTATAGCCATTCAAAGAGACTAATCACTCTCCAATCATTACTGGCGGCTGACGCGGACAACGACGTGTAGACACGTGATCCGAGAAGGCAGAAAATGAGAAAATCAATGCCAGCCAATAGAAAAATCCTATTTTTTTAAGAAGATAAAAGAGATCCAACGGCCCAGATTTATCCCCACTAAAACCTTGATATCTTGAGATCTAGACTTCTGATTGGGCTGAAATTTTGAGGGTAGGTTCGTCTTTTCTCCCTCTACAATCCAGACGGTTGGATCTTTAAATAGAGGTCTAGAAATGGGCAAAATCACCTTTTGAAGCTCTCTCCAAGGATTTGGCCAGGAAGGACACAAGGGATGCTTTGGAAGACGACACTTCTTGATTCTGCACTCAAAATTGTAAGTTTCTGATTTGTATTTCAATCTTCTTCTTAAACGATTCTAAAACGCCAAGGCATGGGCGAAATGTACATGCCCTAGAAGTTGGTTTTGAATGAAATTAGCACTGCATTTCGATTCTGATTTAAGATCTGATTTTTTATCCTTAATTCTACATCAATTTAGAACACTTCTGCTTCATTAGATTTTTAATTTAGGGTCGGATTTCATGTTTTCCCCAAATTCTTCACTTTCTCTCTCTAGGTTAATTTGTCTAGTTTCTCTCTCTAGATTTTGATTTTTATTGATTAGGAATTTAATTTAGTATATAAAAAACCTAAAAATAAAATTTGATTCTAAAATTCATCCATCTTGAAGTCCAATTTAAAAATCCCTTTCTTGATTATTTAATTCCCAATTTTAATTCATAAAGATTGTCTTAAAATTTATAATAATTGGGAAATTAATAATCCGAATTAATCTGATCTTAAAATTGAAATATTTCTATCTTGGGGTTTCTGACCGAAATATTTAAAATCAAAATTAAGTCTTACTTAATTTGATTAATTAAAAACATTATTAAGCATAATTAAGATTTATTATTGGTATGTGAAATTATGTTCATTTCATTCTGATATAATATATCAGATTGTCTGATGTATAACATAACACTTGTGTAATAAGACTTCATGGGACTGGATGGTAAGTCAGTCATTCATTTGTCACATATTATCATGTTTCATTTCCTTTGGACAATATGGATATGTCAGCAAGTATCAACAAACTGAGGCAATTTTCCCCATATCAACAACGTAATTTTTTGTGTATATTCTAATTCATCAAAAATATTGAATACTAAAGAGGATTAATATCTATATATTATGCTCTTTTCCATATCACTTTATCTCACCCTCTCTCTATTGATGTCCTCTCTCTCTCCCTCACTCTCAGGCTCAGTATCATGACGAAGTATACACACTGGATAAAGAGTTGTGCAAATCATCTGGTTGTGTGAATTTTAGTGCGATGTGGTGTGAATTTTGCACCATACATTGCACACCCCCAGAAAACCTGTACTGCAAACTGCACATAGGCCTGTGTGCGGCAATTATGGGCGAACTTTTGTTTAAGATAAAAACATTGTTTTCTCCCTCTCAAACATCACTCACATGCACAGTCTCTTTCTTGCTTGCCCATCTCCCTCTCACACATCACGGCCGCTTGTCCGATATCTGATACTAGACAACCAATATTGAATTTCTGAATAAAATTAGGATGGTCTTAGATACTAACTATCAGCAACTGACAGATATCGAATATCCATCCAATACAAGATATCAGGACAGATATTGTAGGTCTCCGAACATGGCAAATGCCAGTACTAGATATTGAATCCAATATATGGATATCCAATATTGAAATTTATATTGAAAATCATTTTAATGATGACGATATCTGATATACAGATAAGGGGGGCACATATTTTCCCTCATGGAAAGAATGTTAAGTTTACAGTAGTATGACTACGTCGGATCATTTTAATGTTGTAAAACTTGCGCTCTACCCATTGCAATTACTAAATGTAATATGTGCTCATAATGGGTCATGCAGTGCAAGCAATCTGACCCATTTTGTTCTGGGCCAGGCAAGGTACAAGATTATAAACAAAATATTAAATAAAACCATTTGAGAAAATAAAAAATTGCTCAAACAAACAATCTATATGGCTCCCCACAGTTTTTTTACGCATCATAGATTATTTAAAATTTATTTCTGTTCATATGTCAGAAATCAGGAAAATTGAGATCTGGCGTCGATGTTCGATATCGTCATCCAACCTTTGAGACGAAGATGGATGTCGATATCTGGACGGATAATGGTCTCAGATATCTGTACTATAACAACCAATTTCCGATTTTGTCATCCTGTATTTGGATACCGGTATAGAAGGATATTGGACTAGCCCATTTCCGCGATCCGGTTCAGCATCTGTCCCGATATCATCCATCCAATATCAGACTTGGGACGGACAAACACTACTCTCACACACACACTGTTACACCCAGAGCTCTCTTTCTCTACCCTGATTGTGGGATTGTGTATGATTGTGCAGTGCAAATTTCTGCCCAAACTTTATTCAGCACATTAGGCAGGGTGACGATGAAGTTTAATTTTTGCACACAGAGCAAAAATTCACACCATACTACATGGTCATCTTTAGGTGGAAATTAGAAATCAGTTTTTCTTCCTCAACTCACTCTATTTCACAACTTTAAAGAAGGGCCCTGCACATGAGCTTTCCATAGTCTTTTCTTAATCCATCCTTCCCTTTTCTCCTTCTCTCTCCTTAATCTATCTATTTTTCTATCTATATCTATCTATCAATTGGTGGAGAGAAGCACGAGAGAGAAAGGGGGTTGGAATTCAATTGTTGCAGAGGAGAGAGTCCATACTTAACGTAACTTAAAAAAAAAAATAGGTTAATACCTCATATTATCACGTAATAACAATGCATAGAAAATAATTCATGGGTTATCAGGGTATGCAATATCCACAGCCAATAACCCAAATCAGCATCCAAACCTCAAGACAAAGGTGGAAGCTGATATTAGAATGGGTATTAATATCGAAACTGTAGCAAGCAGTATTTGATGTCAACACCCTATAGTGGAATATATCTTATGGCTGACATCAGTTTATCCCCATCCCATATCTGGACCGGGTGAGCACTAACCCACTCCCGCCCATGCTAAACAAGTAATTGGGCCTCCAATAGCTCAGCCCAATAACAATGGGGCCCACAAAGAGACAGTCAGCTAAGAAGGGGACACTTGCATATCCACTGGTTCTTAGACTGCATACAGACACAGACAAGAAACAAAGAAAGAAAGAAAACCAAAAAATTAGGAGAATAAAGAGGAAGGGGAACAGGTCTTCGGTCCACATGGCAGAATTAGGCAGACATCATGATGCTGTCGCATGCCTGTAGGGCCTGGTTGGCGAAGTACCGCACGTCCACGTCAGGGTCCTCAGTCAACTCCACCAGCGCGGGTCTCACCGTCTGCTCCACCACCTTTTAAACCAGACCATCTCCGAGTCAACGACGTATGTGGATAGAGAGTGACAGAGAGAAAAGATGTACTCACAGGTTGTTGAAGGATGGGGATGAGCGACTGCAGGACCTTGGCAACGTTGAATTTGATGTTGGGCACCCGGTCTTTGGAGGCGGAGATGATGAGGGGCAACAGCTTCTGGCAAGTGATGTCCGAGCCCATGACGGGAGCCAGCAAGGAGATGGCGTGGAGGATGGTCATCCGATGCAGATAGTGAGGGTTGCTGATCTTCTCCATGATCTGCAGTACCCGATGGTGAAAAAATATGAAACCAGTAAGATGTAATGATAAGCAGATCGCAGAGGCTTGTGATACAAGCCTCCAAGAAAAGCCAATTCCCAGACACTTTGGCAGAGTGTGTTTTGTGCACAGAGAGAAGAAGACTGCTCTCATCTTTTCTTTGCGTGTCTATTCCCTCGGGTGGTTTGGGCCAGCCAGAGGATTTCATGGGTGGATGCTACTTCAGATGAGTCGTTCTAGGCCTCTCAGGCATGGAATATTTAGGGGGAGGCAGAGTAGGGAAGGGTCTTCATGGTGCAATGGACAATCTGGCTGCATCATAATGAGATTGTTTTCAAGGGGAGGATGGCTTTGACGGAGAGAAGCCTTCACAAGGGAAGGGGTTTTGTTTCATGATGGTTTAGAAGGGCATGAATGGTTTGGGGGACCAATTTGGTCCTTGTAATTTTCATTTATATATTTTTTAGTTGAAGGGTTAATTACTGAATCTGCCGTGATCTTCATTTTTCTTAACGATAATAATAATCACATCACCTGCGGAATAATGTGCTGCAAGGCCCAGTCTGGCCCAAATTCCTCGGCCAGGCGCTTCAGGTTGTTAGCAGCTGCGTCACGGATAGAATACACCTACCGATTCCCAGAAGAAAAAAAAACAAAATAACAAAGTCCTAAGATAAATTTGACATGGAATTTATGGTAATATAGAGAGGGAGCACATACCTTGTCTTCCAGCCACTGCATACAGAGAGACCCAAGCTCCTCATTGAAGAAGCCAACACCCAGCTGGCTTGCCAAAAGAGGGATGTATTCAATGATAGCAAGACGAACACGCCAGTGTCTGTCTTCTGCGAGCTCCACGATGGCAGGGAGCAATGACTGGGACAGCAGGTCTACCCCAATCACCTAAATAGATTAAAGATGTATCATCACATTGTGCATGTTTGAGTAGGACGATAAAATTTGGATCTACTTGTATTTCTCTTGAATATCATAAAATTTGGAAAAATGGCCACTAAAGCAAATACACAAGAAGAAAGAACTGCAAACCTGATTCACTTGGTCCAGCTTGCTAATGATGTTCAACCGTACATCGGGAAATTCATCTTTCAACAAGGAGAGAAAAATAGGAAGCAGCTGCTCGATTGTCGCGTCCTAAGATATACAAAACAATGGTTATAAGTGGAAATAGTCAGCCAATAGATGAGAGAAAAACAAATCGATTGGTGTCCGCACAATTTTTTTAAAATAATTAAATGTAGGAAGACAACTCAATCCCAAACGGAAAATTTCACCGAACAAAAAAGTTTGAAAAACTGGAGGCAAATAACTCAACCATGGATATTAAGAATTCTGTAGAAAAAGATATGAACCTATAAAATAAATCGCCAGCTGATGCTCCATAAAATAGATTGAAAAGTAAATCTAGATGTACTGTCACCACATTAAAAAAGCAAAAAGTCTCATTTTTTTCCAAAAAACAGGAGCAATCTCAATAAGAAAAGATGAACGTATGTGCATACCTTTCCCAGAACTGGTGCCATTCCCATAATGACTGAAGCCAAGGCAGAACGAACATGCTGTGAAGAGTCTGACGACAATTCCTGTGATAAAAAAGCCACATTTTGAAGGCTGAATTTTTATACGCGAAAAAAAGTTTAAATGTAAATCATGAGAGAAACACAAGGATTATTGTGCACCAACAACAGAATAAATCAATTAAACAGATATATTGATAAACCGATCATCGCAAGAAAGTGGGCTGACATGGGTTCTCATTTGTAGGGAGAGAAATCATATTTATTATATTAGATAAGAAAAACGTTTCTGAAAATGAGTATTAAGTACCTTCACGCATGGAAGAATGTGTTGAATAGCAAGCTGAGGTTCCAAAATACGACAGAACTTCGTCACCTTTCCAGCAGCTGCTATTCTGACTTCAGCCTCATTATCTCGGAGAAGCCGGACATATGCCGGCATTAAGTCCACTCTTCAACATAGATATTTGAAAAGCTTTAGACGGAAATTCTACAGAGCATAGGTTGATAGTATGAAACAATAATCAACACGAGCATAGCCAACACTAAACCATTCACATGTAAGCAACCCCCTTCCTCTAAATCTTGTTATCGGCATCACAAAGACATTAAAATTAATCTCATACCCATCCCTGCAGATTAGAAATAATATTATTCAAACTTCATATACACACCACAGGTATACGGACTGTTGAATGAATCCTAAGCCTTCGTTAATATTGTGACTCCGAATATATTATTGTGACTCCAATTAGTAGAATAAAAATAACTAGTATAAATTAATGATTGTGTTAGTCCGGCCCATCTCGCACGGGCCCATTAAGAGATGACCATTGGACTACAACGGTCATCTCCTCTTGTGTACAAGACTATAAAGGATCGATTGCATTCGTTGTAACGTTTTTAAGGGGTTTTATGTGAATATATTGTTCTTTCTTTCCTACATTCTCTCGATCAATCTACTGGTGTAGTCGTGAGGATTCTCATGGTATCAGAGCAATTTTTGGATTCGGCGGAAAGGAAAAATACTCGGTGAAGTGCGTCGCTGATCCTCAGCGAAGTCAGTTCTCTTCTCCTCGGCGGAGAAGACCGGCGAAGCTCGTTCTATTCCTCTCGGCGGAAAAGATCGGCGAAGCCAGATCTTCTTGGTGGAAAAAGTTGGCGAAGTCCGATCTGCTATTTTCGGCAGGAAAAAAGGTTGGCGAAGTCTGATTCTTTTCCTATTGGGCATTTCTTCTATTGAGCATTTCTTCCGTAATTATTCCTTGGGAAAAAACTCTTGTGCTATCCCAAAACGGGATTATTCATTGGGGCCGTATCCATTCGGCAACAGTCTTGCCTTCAAGAGGAGAATCAACAACAGGTGGCTGTACTCATTCGGCGGACGTTGATACTTCAAAAGGACAACAAAATCTACTATATTATTGTGCCGTATTCATTCGGCAAGCATCGACTCGGCGCACAGCTCAGGTCGGTAATTCTCTACTCGTGTTCTTTATCAGTTAAGTAAGCTTTATGGGTGGTAAATCCCGATCAACGATGTTGGAAAAGGAGTCTGAAATTTCGACCCCCAAAGAGACTGATATTACAATCCAGAACAGGGTGATCTTACCTGATCTGGATATGAAATACAATGGAGTTAACGGTCAAAAATGGGTTACTCTTGCTCAACGAAGTCTTAAAGCTGCATATTTGGGTAAACATCTGACAGAAGATGCACCTTCAGAGGATGATCCAAAACTATATATCTGGGAGTCAGAAGAAGCGCTAATTGTCAACTGGATGATACGAAATATGGAAGAAGAACAAAGAGACGATTATCTACTTATGGACTGTGTTCGCCATTTGTGGGAAGAGATTAATAAATCTTGTGCAGAAACTCATAGTGACTTTCGGGTCTTTGATCTCCGGGAACAAGAGAGGACACTGAAGCAAGGCAGGATGTCTATATCTTCATATTCGGCAAAGCTCAAAGCTATTTGGAGGGAGCTGGATCTCTTATGGCCCACGGGAGATAAAAATTCCCCCTCCTATCTGCGAGAAGTCAAATTCAGAACACTTACGTTTCTGATGGGATTAAAACCAGAATATGAAAATTTATGGAGTCAACTACTACATCGGGAACGATTTCCAACGCTGGCAGAAGCTATCTCCGAACTACAAGGGGCAGAGCGTCAAAGAAAATTGATATGCAAGGAAGAAGAGTCTACTCCTCAGCCCTCTGTAGCTCACTTAGCAAAAAGGGGTGAACCACGGAGTACTCCAATTTCTACAGCACCTACTATGCAGGCTCCTAAAGCAAATTCTAAAGAAGGTAATCCCCCCGACCCCCCAGTTTGCAGCTATTGCAGGAAGGAGGGCCACGTAAAAAAGGACTGCCGAAAATTGGCTTGGAAGGAGGAGCAGATCCGGAAAGGCCTTTGGGTACCTAGAGATCAGAAGAAGGCGTATGTTGCGAGTGAAGGGAGCAATCCCTCCACCAAGAAGAGTAATGACGGGGGCGAGATTCAGAAAATCATTCAATCCGAAGTGAATAAAATTTTGCAGAAGATTAGCTCCACATCAGTGGCCAGATCAGGTAAACACCTTGCATTTACTACTCACAATCATACTAGTTCCATAACATCATCTTGGATTTTGGATTCAGGGGCGACAGACCACATGCCACCCCAAAAATCCCTGTTTAAATCATATGAACTGGTTTCTAGTGGTCATAAAGTTTTTACCGCTAATGGTGGGGTTTTAAAAGTAGAAGGAAGAGGGACTGTTCTTGTTAAGGGAATGCAATTAAAGGATGTTTTACACGTACCCGAATTAAAAGCAAATTTACTCTCTCTAACGCAGTTGGTTGTTGATACTGATTTGAGATTCATTCTCGATGCCGATTCCTGTTTTTTGTGCATAAAGGACACCGGGAAGAAGATTTCATCTGTTAGACGGGAAGGAGGACTTCTCCTACTAGACGGATTGGAAGAGGGTAATCATCGAAAAATGGCATGCAACACCCAAAGTGAAGAGCGGGTCATCCTTCTTCATCGAAGACTAGGGCACCCCTCATTCTATCTTTTGAAACATGTATACCCCAACTTGTTTAAGGGAATCTTTGTGGACAATCTGATTTGTGAGTCATGTCAATTTGCCAAACACAAAAGAACGAGTTTTCCCCTTTCCAACCATCGATCTTCCGCTGCATTTGAATGTGTCCATAGTGATGTATGGGGACCGTGTTCCACCACGGGTCTCTTTCATCACCGGTAGTTCATCTTATTTGTTGATG
The DNA here is from genome assembly GCF_029677425.1 of Wolffia australiana. Taxonomy (NCBI): domain Eukaryota; kingdom Viridiplantae; phylum Streptophyta; class Magnoliopsida; order Alismatales; family Araceae; genus Wolffia; species Wolffia australiana. Next base: position 11,144,907 of record NC_135852.1, read on the forward strand.
ATTTCACTAGATATACCTGGGTATATCTGCTGAAATCAAAAGCTGAAGTTCCATCAGTAATTACACTCTTCTGCGAAATGATTAATACACAGTTCAATAGAAAGATCAAGGTCCTCAGAACTGATAATGCTAAAGAATATTTTTCTGGAGAGGTCACAACATATCTAGGAGATCAGGGAATTGTGCATCAGTCCTCTTGTGTAAACACTCCTCAGCAGAATGGACTTGCTGAGAGGAAAATTGGTCATATTATGTCTACAACTAGAGCTCTTCTGTTCCAAGGAAACTGCCCCAAACAGTACTGGAGTGAAGCTGTTGCCACGGCCACCCACCTCATAAATCGCACCGCGTCCAAAACTTTAAATTTCTCTTCCCCTATTGATCTTATGTCTTCGGAATTTCCACATTTATCTTTAAAGACTAACTTGCCAGCCAAGATATTTGATTGTGTTGTATATGTACATGCTCACCATGCAGGAAAGTTAGACCCCAGGGCTCTCAAGTGTCTATTCCTGGGGTATTCATCGGCTCAAAAGGGTTACAGATGTGATCATCCCAGCTCCAGACGCATCTACACTACAGCAGACGTCGCCTTTGACGAGGGAAGGATGTTTCATGACGCAGAAAGCCGGTCTGATGGGAACCTCGACTTGGAGGTGCTGATGAGTGACAATGAGCATCTGGCAATCTCCGCACCACCCAACATGGGTCCACCGCCCGTTGCAGATCCGCTTCTCTGCTCACTTTCGGAGGAAGACCAGCCTGATATCTCAGAGCTCAATACAAGTAATGATGCAGCGGTGTGTGCCGACACTCCTAGCAACAATGGCTGGTCTACTGCCGTCAGCAAGGGTGTCCGAGCATGCACACAAAAAAAGCGATATCCTGTCGGAAACTATGTGTCATATAATCAAATTTCTCCGGAGTATAATAAAATAATTCAAGCCTTATTGACCGTGACGGTCCCAAAAACAGTCAACGAAGCCATGCTGTTAGCTGAATGGAAGCAAGCTATGGATGCGGAAATGGAAGCACTCGAAAGAAATCATACGTGGGAAATGGGTCCTCTACCAGCTGGAAAAAAGGTGGTTGGCAGTCAATGGGTTTTCTCTATTAAATATCATTCCGATGGCTCCATTGCACGATATAAGGCTCGCCTGGTTGCACGAGGATATACTCAGTCATATGGTATTGATTATACTGAGACTTTTGCTCCGGTGGCAAAGTTGAATACAATTCGTGTGTTAATCGCCTTGGCAGCACTATTTGATTGGAAATTGTTTCAATATGATGTCAAAAATGCATTTTTACATGGGGACTTGGAAGAGGAAGTGTACATGTCACCACCCCCAGGCTATTCTCTGGGTCGCAATTCAGGCGATGTATGCCACCTTAAGAAATCTTTATATGGCCTCAAGCAGTCCCCTCGCGCCTGATTTGGAAAATTCTCCCAAACCATGCTAGCTGCCGGGTTTTTTCAGAGTGAAGGAGACCACACGTTATTCATCAAGCATAGTCCTCACGGGAAAATCGCCATTCTTATTGTTTATGTTGATGATATTATAATCACGGGGAATGATGTGGACGAAATTCGGAGCCTTGAAGCACACCTCACTAGCTCCTTTGATATTAAAGCACTTGGTCTTCTTACCTATTTCTTGGGCATTGAGGTGGCATACTCTAAGACTGGAATCGTCCTGTCCCAGCACAAGTATATCCTTGATCTATTACGGGAAACCGGAAAATTGGACTGCCATCCAGCAGCTACTCCGGTCGACATCAATGTCAAGCTAAAGGCTGAGCAGCATGGTCAAGATGCCCCAGTGAACAAGGCGTCGTTTCAGAGACTTATTGGGCGACTGTCATATCTCAACCATACTCGCCCTGATATTGCCTTTGCCGTTAACTCCTTGAGTCAGTTTATGAGTGACCCTCGGGAGTCACATCAACGAGCAGCCGATCGCATTCTTGCCTATCTTAAAGGATCGATTGGCCAAGGTCTCCTGTTCCGGATGGGCGGAGAACCTACTGTGGTTCTCTACACCGATTCTGATTATGCAGGGTCGTTTGAGGATAGTCGGTCCACCACGGGCTATTGCAGTTTTATCGGAGGCAACCTCGTTACCTGGCGAAGTAAAAAGCAGAAAGAAGTATCTCTCTCCAGTGCTGAAGCTGAACTTCGTGCCTTAAAGAAGGGTGTTTGTGAGGGCATGTGGCTCAAAGATATTTTACAAGACTTACATCTCTTTCCTGGTACGGGACGGGGCTCACTCTTTATTCAGACAGTAAGTCCGCTATTGCCATGGCCAAGAACCCCATCCAGCATGAACGGACCAAGCATGCACGAGTGGCACGTCATTACATTAAGCAAAGCATCGATGATGGGTTTATTGTTCCCCATTACATCCCGACTTTGGAGCAAGTAGCCGACATCTTCACGAAGGGCCTACCTGGCCCACAATTTCAAGCTTTGGTGTCCAAGTTGGGCATGTTCAACATCTATCCCCAACTTGAGGGGGGGTGTTAGTCCGGCCCATCTCGCACGGGCCCATTAAGAGATGACCGTTGGACTACAACGGTCATCTCCTCTTGTGTACAAGACTATAAAGGATCGATTGCATTCGTTGTAACGTTTTAAGGGGTTTTATGTGAATATATTGTTCTTTCTTTCCTACATTCTCTCGATCAATCTACTGGTGTAGTCATGAGGATTCTCAGATTGATATATCTACATGGCACTAGGTATACCGAACGGTATATAACCTACTACAATTTGTGATATGACGTTAGTTATGTAAAGAGAAGAGAAGATAAAAACTACTGCAAGAATGAATAGGTACATAAATGTTTTGTACATTTGCTCAGAAAATTTAGCGCACATAGTCAACACAAAAATAGAATTTCCAACATCAAGATATAATAACTTCGGAATATTCATCCCTAATTTTTTTTTTTGAAATAAGGATAGGGGAGATCACACAAAGTCGGTGACCTTCCCAGTGAGATAAAAACATAATCCAAAATATAAAAATATTCATCCCTAATAGGCATATTATAAAAGGTATCTCTGCGATTACAATAGTTCGAAAACACAGTGCAAAAGGGTAGATGGAAACTAAAAAAAAAAACCTGGTAGACTCAGGACCAACAGCTTCACAGAGCTCATACAATTGATTCGCCACCATGTACCTCACCCTCCACGATTTATCCTATTGAATGAGAACGAGAAAACGTATGATTAAATGAAAGATCCAGAGTATAAAAGTCCAAACCCCAAGCTCATTAAGGAAAGTTTCCAATGAATCTTGTTGTTAAATAACAATACAATCGCGTTTATACTATGAAGGGTCGAGAGTCACATTACAGTCAAACATACAACGCTTGTTCCTACCTGGGAGAAACTAATTATGACAGGAAGAATGTGAACGACACAATCCTGGGGTTCCAGCAGCTTTCCAAGCGCCGCACATCCCTCAACCGCCAATAAACGTACAGAATCTTGATCTGGAACCAGAAAAAAATTATCCACGGGAGATAAAAAACAGTGTCAAATAAAATTATTAAGATAAATGGCAAAAAGTATGAAACAACATCAGAATTGAGAACATTATAGATTCATTAACGGGTGATTAATAAAAGGTTAGTAAGAATAAAACCACGTTGAACCAGTAAAAAAGGTACGCGCACCATCTCGGGTCAGGTCTTCAAACATGGGCATAATATCAGTCTTCAGGTGACCTGGTTCAACAGTAGATGCAAATTTCCCTAAATTGGAAGCCGCCGATCTTCTCACCATTGGCATATCATCTTGACACAGCTGGCCATATATGGATCTCAGTTCAGTCTTCATAAGATCAGGAGCACTTGGATAAGCAATATGAAACAGTCCACATGATGAAACCCGGGCAGTAAACCACTCCCCAGCGGCAAGCCTCTGCAAAGAGAACATTCATCCAAAATTGAAGATGCAACATAGATAATCTTCAGCGTTTCAAACAAGAAAATGAAACTAAGAGAAATAATATGATAATTTTTGTGTCTTTCCTGTAAATTCTAAGACTTTCCATGCCCGGTGTTTGAGATGATAAGGGCACAAGAAAAATCAGACACTCTGATATTTTTAATTACCACCGAAAATCGGTCTTATTACCTTGACGAGGGGGAAAAACCAGTCAACTAGGTCGGTTTCCTTCATGTGGGTACCGATTCTGCACAAAGATTCAACGGCCTTCTCTCTAACACAAGTTTCCTCAACAGTGCACAACGTTTCCAATGGAGGAAGCAGCACGTGAGCGAATTCGACGCCCCCAACGTAGGGAATAAACACCCCCAATTCTTCGGCCATCGCAAGGAGCACTTCATCGTCATCGTCATTATTTTCGCTAAGAAAAGGAATTAGTTCTTTCCGAGTCCTTTCCTCGCCCAGCGCTCGAGCAATGGTAGAAAGCCGACGGATGGAGTTCAGCCGCAACTGAATGTCCTCATTCTTAAGTTCATCGATCAGAATAGCTATAGGATAAAGCGGTTCGTCGATCATAGCCATCGGACTCCAAAGTCTACAATCGCTGCAAGAAAAAATTCAAGAAACTCCCATCAGATCATTCGCAAGAAAGAAAAAAAATCCCACGCTAACCAAACAAACAGATGCTTAAAATGAAAAAAAGACAAAGATCTTTTTTCAATGATCCAAAAAACTGAAACCCAAAAAGGCGATGAAACGGTTGGGTCCGAAATGAAGCAACCCACAAGCAGATCTGCTCCAAAAAGGTCCAAGGGAGAAAGAAATTCCCCGATGAACATTAATACGAGGGCAACCAGGTCAACAATCAAGAGAACGGGGGAGAATGCTAAGAGGAAAGGGCTTAATCCACGGGGCCTCTGGCAAGTATAGATGGAAACGAAGACGGAGAGGGAAACCCTTGATAAGAACTGACCTGCAGGGAAGAAATCGGGCTTGAACTTTGTCGGTCTCGGCGGATCGGGCTGCTCCAGCGGAGGAGACGGCGTTGAAGGGGGTTGATGGTGGGGGTCCGCCTTGCTAGGGATACGCGGACGAAGGAGAACAAGCGCGGAGAAATTTGAGAGCGAAGCGCGACGAAGACGATCGACCCCCGTCCCCGGAGGCCGAATCCTCTCTCTTGGAAACTTTGGAATGGGCCGCCGAAGGAAAAGCCAGCCCAATAGCAGAACGTCAAAAGATTAACGCGTGCTGTCGGCTTGTGAGAGACTGAACGCGCAAAACTTGCAAGGTTCCTGGACGGTTGACGGATACATTTTCATACAAGTACACTAAATAGATGTATCTATGTTCCGACTATACTGTGTTATTAAATAAATGATGTTGTGTTAAGATTACTAGATTAGTGGGTCGTAAGCTAACTGGTTTTATACTCAATATTTAGAAGTAATTAGTTTTCAGGTTAAGGTTTTCCCTTCTTGTTGGGCTGTTGAGCCGCGAGTCAGCTTGAGCAAGCGTGGGACAAGAGGCGGGCGAGGTGGCATGTATATAAATACTTGAGTAATGATACATATATATGCATCTACATGTGTGTGTTAAGTATAATTATAACTGTCAATCTACATATCTAAATCCGAATATGTATCAATAAGTGTAGCAGCGTAAATGTATGATAGCTTTTGGAGAAGACTTATGGAAGATGCAGAAACCAAGTATAATTATGCAATCAATGCTCTTTTTTAAAGATTCAGCTGGTGCCATGGCCTTTCAGATTCCTGATCAAAAGACTTGGGGGATTACGTCCGTTCTCAAAATCTCAAGTATTTTTAGGGCTGCTTTACTTGGATTCCCCACATTGGGTTTGGAAAATAATTTTTTCATAGATGCATAAGGACTCTACATAGCTTTCTCTACATTCTATGAGAAGCAAAATCATTATGGACTAGAGGGATATTGGTTCATCTTCTTATATTTTTCCCCATGCCTATCAGCATATTTAGTTTTATAACATCACTTGAAAAATATGATCCATAAAAGGACCATCTGATTGGAATTGTATACTTTCATTCTTTAACATTAACCCTCTTTGCTTCATGTGCACATCATTTGTGCATGATTGATCTTGTTATTAAGAGAAAACCCCTATAAAATCATGAGGTTAGAGATTTGATATATATGACTTAGAATTGAACCCAATATGAAAAAATCCATCAAGAGATGTGTGATGCACTTAGGATTGTGAACCATTACAAGCTGAAACTTAACATGACGACAATATGGAATTAAAATGATGATATATTGGAAATGGCACAACGAAGAGACATGTATTGTTCACATGGCCCTCATCATCAATGCACAAGGAAGCTTCATCGTCTCCCTAGAGGAGGGGGATGCCTTGTAAGAGTTCACTAAGATCTTAAAGGCATTTGCTTTTGCCACCAAGTACTATAGTAGAATAGACTTAACAATACCTTCAGTTTTAAAAATGCACTTAGACACACAATGGTGATGGAAATATGTGGTTGACAAATCAATCATACAATCCATATCTCCTACGATGTTTATTAATACAATGTCTTCATCATAGCATACCTGTGATGCTTATAATGAAGTCCATGAATACATGATTAGACCTAGTGAATTATGATAAGATTGTAAAACAAAGATCACTAGTCTTTAAGCATGTGTTCTAAATATTCCTATTCAAAGGATACTTGAGAAGGACATTGAAGTATCCGGATAGAAAATCACTATCTAGCCTCACTCATATGATTAGTATAGCGGGTCCCCCAACCACTAGTGTGGAGACACTAAGGATATATAGTTAGTGCTCTTTAATCGAAAGAGTTCACTGAATTGATCTGTATGAATCCCTTTATGGTATTATACCAAACTATCAAGCAGGTTGATTCACAACACGATTGTGTGAGTGGTCCTTAAACCTGAGACGCCAAAGAGATATTGTGGACAAACAATAGTATTTTGAGTATGACCTACAAGTTCCTACTAACGGGATTCTAATCATTCTTAGTTCGGGTGCATCAACAAGTTTGCAAAGATGATTGAGTGGTCAAGATGGGATTGTCCACCCTCAGTATCTGGGGGACATCTCAAGTAAGATGATGCAATGAATTCCTTGGCCAAGGCAGTGTAACATCATGGAAGAATTCTCTAATGATTTCTAAACGCATCAGAATTAGCTCAGATTATCAATTAGGGTTTGACAGTTGACCATATCCTTAGTCATCCTAAAGCATTAGGTGGATGTGGAACTAAACATACACGGTAACATATGACATGCATATACTATGAGTGAGTCAATACACACTCATTTGTATTTTCAATATAATAAGGTGTAGTTTGGCAGCCCACGGATCAGAGACTCGACCTATCAAATTGGTTAAATAAATCTGGCATTAACTAATATATATGATGATATGAATATATTTTGGAAGACCAATAAAGGCTATTCGACCATTGGAGTCGTTTACTAGATTGATACATGGCCCTAGAGGGTCACATAAAATGGTCTTTTAGATGTCACAAGATATACTTAAATTTTCGAGGATTTTATGAAAAATACCACTTAATATAAATAGGGGAAGGCCTTAAATTAAATTCACCCATGCCAAAATTAATCCGGGACCTTCCTCTTCTTCTCCTTTCTCCCCATAGCTCCTCTCCATTCTCGATGCAATAGAGACGACATAACAATTATGATGGAACATGAACATAGCTCATTAAGAGGAAGGAGGATATTTGACGTGCGAGGGATCAGCTACACACTTGAGCAGTTTAACACGACTCTGTTGGGGATCCATGAAAACACAAATTTGATTCATGCGTAGGTGGTTTGGTTCATCATTTTGTAGATGTCTTTTTTATTCCATTCCGCTGCAAGAAATTTCTTGTGTTTCATCTGAATCAAGGACCTAGAACCCAACGATTGACATGTTTTAGAGATACGTCACTAGTGCATACAATGGGCGATTGATGAATAAAAAACAAGCATCTCTTGTTGGATGCCTACATGTTAATGAAGAAAAACTTGTCCAACTACATTGGGATATTTAAGCACATCTTGCCAGTCAAAAGTTTATCCCCTCTACATCTTGTCATAAAATGGCTTCAGTCTTCTAGTGTGTAATTCAACTATGTTAACCTATGAATGTCATCTCATAAGAATGTAGAAGACCCAGAGTTTGGCAGCATCCTTGAAATTGCTAGAACATAGATTCAACAATGTCTGATGACCTAAGTTATTTTTTCGGGGGGGGTTGTATTTATTAATTCATAAAGTTGATGACTACTTGAACATTTCATTATACACCATGTTATGCAATTTGTCTTGTTAAACAGATACATGCCAATGCCACTTTCCAATCTCACAAAGATAGTGAATGATTTTATTTTCATCACTCCAACCAGTGCCCCATCATAGGGTATCTTTTATATTGGATGTATTTTCTGTGATGTGCAAAATAAGCATCATGAATTTATAGAATAAATAGACTTTGACGACATCAAAGCGCTGGTTGGGGCCATTGGAGGGGAGGGGGAGAGGGTGAAGATATGTCAAAAGATAAGTGGCAGCTACCAAGCATGTAGTAAATTACTCTATACTATGCAAATGCTAGCTTTTTTACTGACCATCTTTGATTCATCCTAACCCAGCTATATGTATGTGAGAGCCTCTACGAATGGCTTTTGGTGGCAGAGCTTAGGGAAAACTTCAGATATAGGTGATTTATCTTTCATTCAAAACACAATTTTTACACTATATTGCAACATTCATACATTTTGATGTTTTTTTATTCCTTTTTAACGATGTGATTAAGCATAGAATGATCATAATTATTTTTGACTTATGATTTTATGTATACCTTTCTAAAGGTATTGGCTTTCATGGGTTTATTTTTCAAGCACCAGCTTTGCATGAACAATAGCATTCCTCGCTTTTTAAGATGTTAGATTACTGCGGTCTCAAGAAAAAATTACCAAGGCACTAAAGACCTTTTAGCTTTTGTTGTATTTCATGATTATTCCATGTTAATTCCATGTTATGCTCAATTGTACGTGGGATTATTACATGAAAGAAAACTAAGGTCACAGTATATATATTATCCTTTGATTTTTTACTATTTCATTTTTCATTTTATCCTCAGGATTGTGGACTTCAATTCATACATCTTTTCCAACCGATATAATTTATAGACGAAAAATTCAAAACTATTTTATAGCTTGTAAAGTAGATAATGTGTGACACTATACTTTATTGTTTTGTAGTCCAAAATATTGATGCATAAATATTTCCTGTTTTATAGTTGGTTCAAACTGAAATGGCAACCCATACTTCCTTCTTGTTTGGCTCGTAGAGAAAAAACACTAAATTAGGATTTCATTTCTAAAGATGTAGTCAGAAACATAATTTTTTATGGTTTAGAATGATAATAAAAAACCATAGTGCAGTTTTTTGTTCATGTATTGAATTGATAAAATAGTGATTATTTGAAATATACCAGATATCCTCTTTGTTTTATTTACCATTGAAGTCTGAAAGAGCATTATAGACAGTACAATTTCATATATATCTTAACCTAGAAAGAATGAAATAAACTCTGATTTCATTGTCCTTGTTATTTTTTTTGTCTTCTATGGAAAGCTCAATATTTTCCATTTTTATTTTTATTTAACACATAGAATTAAAACTCAGCAAAATGTTTAATGATTTCAAGCGATGATAACTTTCACCCTAGTTTAATTTACATATTTTTGAGTTCACTGCTAAAACTTCAATAAGTAATCCAATCATAATTTTCTTACACATGTGAGAAGAGGATGCACTGTTTTTAAATGACCCTATCATCAATTTTATCGTAACAAGTTGAAACTAAATATTTAAATGTTTTCATATGCATTTTAAGACATAAATGTAATCAAATCTTCAATTCTGGAGTTTCATGACATGATAAAAAATTGGAAGATTTTTTAATTATTTCTCGAACTCATAACCTTCAAACTTATTACTATCTGTTCAACTCAGACTCTGTCATCATTATACTTCATATTATCTGTCGATCATACATGTTTGTCATTTTTTTGACGACAAACTTATTATCTTGAGAATAGAGGACCTTTTCTCCTTAATTTTAGTCTGTCATCAAACTTAATTCTATTCACGATATCTAGGTTTTTACTCTTATCCAGTATGAACTTGAAAGGGAAAAAATATTTCACTGAATACTAGCAACATAAAAAGCCTCAGTCAACGGATAGCAATCCATGTGAGTTGTACACTGAAGATTCCTTAAGGGATTCTGATGAGAGGTCTGCATTAAACTAGATATCTTGATATTTTCTAGTTTACATGGATATTAGGCCTTCCAGTCTTGAGTTTCATCAGAAAGAATTATCACAACATCACTAAAATTCTTTATTTTCTATTTTTATGATTATTACATGCTATTAATAATCCATGTTGACGTTCGGAACCCCTGTTTATATTGTTATTTAATTGAAAAAACTTATTATATTATTAATTTAATCCTGGAAAACCTTTTCATCTTTCCATCCAAATAACTTGTATTAGGATCCCAAAACTCTTCTATGCTTTGCATGTAGTATTTTATTTTATTGTGTTTTCATCTTCAAAGAAAAATTTTCAGGAAAATTGTTACAAATTATTAAAAAATAATATCACAACTATAAGGTTGGAGAGGAGAACATTTAATGGGAATATTACTAGAGATTAGAGTAAGAAGAAGTGTGAAAACATGTTTTGGGATTTTTGGCCCTGATCCACGATCCAAAAACAATTCCTATACCAAAAATTAAAATGGTTCTTAATGTACCTTTATAACTGAATAAAAATAAAGTATTATCATTGAATAAGCTATGTGTAGAATCAAATATGATATCCATTTTTGTTTCTTGAATGACTTGTCATTAGCTGCGCAAATGTCTGACCTGTATTGTATCCTGGTGTTTTTTGCATACTTCAAGATTGTGTTCTACCTGATAAGCACCACCATCTCTAAAAGATGATCTTCTCTCCAATTTGGGTGCACTGGGAGGGGAGGCCACCCAAGGAGAGGACAAGGATGGGCCTCCAAAGACAGACTGACATGTTTGGGTCCTCCTCTTATACTTAATGGAATTTTTTTGATAAAAACCGTACTTATTTATCCTCTAGCATCTGATAAGCCTTATATGTGTGACCCTCTAGACCTATATACCAGTCTAGTTAATGACTCCATATTACCCCAATAATTATTTATCGGCTAACCTATATAACAGATTATATTTAACGTATAGATTAAGCAATCTTGAATTGATTTAATCCAATGATAAATCAAATAACCAAAACATGAGGTGCCAAACTACACCACATACTCTAGAAGTACATGAGATGCATCAACCCTTTCATGGAACCCTTTTATCATTGGGTATCATGTACATATAATCCATTTTTTATGTGTCACTCCTCGAATTACTTGGGTTACGATCAATTTTAAAACCTTAATCAATCGTCCTGTTTAGGGCTTTCTACAATATTTATACTGCCTTAGACACAAACTTCATCGCATTATCTTCCTTGGGTCAGACTCCTCTCATACTGAGAGTTGAAGATCATCACCTGATCATGCAATCACCTTCATGAAATTTTTATTACATTCATGGTGAATACATTTAAATCATGTGATTAGGGACTCTTAGGTCATAGTCAAATCACACACACACACACACATATCCTTAAAAAAAATGGTATCATAGGTCTATGGACCACTTACACAACTGATACATGAATCAACATGGTTTAAAGCTAGCTATAAAACAATCCAAGGATTCATGCATATCAATTAAGTAAAATCTTTCCCTGAAGAGTACCAAATATGTCCTCAATGTCTCCACACTAATGCGTAGAAGATAAAAATACTTATCATATGAGGGGAGGAACATATTACAATTAAATACATATATTTTGATGTCTTTATCGAATACCATATGGCTAGGAATATTTGTAATTTACATTTAAAGGAAATTGATCACCTCATCTTGATCTCACCATAATTCACTGATCATTTCATTTATTTTTCAAGTTCATTATAAGCATCACACATGCATAATAATCAATATATGTATATTAGTAAATATTGAAAAAGGTGTGTAGTGTATGATTCACTTGTACATCATATATAATTCATTCAAAGGCTACAAAGGGGTAAATTACTGCTAAATATTTGACCATATCAAAAAAATTTCTATTTGGCGATGATCTAATTGATCCATTTTATCAGTCTATTGTGATCATGATAACCCCTTTGCAATCATATCAACCTAGTGTGATAGTTGCATGATTAAGAAATAACATTTGAACTGGTAAAATGATCAATCAAATATTTTAATTAGAAATTGATCAACTAGATTTGCTATGATCACTTAAGTCTGTCATCGGATGCTCTCTATCTAATAAATTTAGTTTTGAGTTTTTAGGATGTTTCCCTCATTTGATATTTAACCAATTTGGCATTGTAATAATCTCATAAAGTAGTATGAGTGGGTAGCCTCAGTCTCTCTTTGAGTGCCTACTCCTATTGGGCTTAGAAGTAATCAAGCTGCATGTTACTCTTCTTAACTTCATCAATTTTTTTAGATGTTCGTTTCAATCTGCAAGTAAGTGCACAATCAGTATGGAGTGGATCTGTTTCCCCTGGCCAACTCCAAGTTATCCACTATTTACCTATCTTCATGTATTATGGTTTTATTCCCAGGATTGCGGCATTGATTTTCATTATCCTCATTACTTTTTCTACTTCAATGCCAGGATCAATCTTCATATAGATGGGGGAAATCTGGATATCAACTGATTTTATAAAAATTATCAAAACGTTTCGAAAATGAATACTTTTTTAATAATCATTTTATATATTAAAATTTTAAGATGATATAAACCGTGGTGATATATCAAACATGGTATTTTATTTTCTAACCCAAAATAAGAAATGAAACAGTTGAAATCAAGGACATTTTTATCCATGTTCACAAGAAACATCTATTCAGACAATACCGCAAAGGTGGAAATAAAATTTAATTATATGAATAGAATATTGAACGAGACATGGAATCTGAGATTAGCTTTAAGGCCATATATATTTACAAAAATATTCCGACACAAAATCCACTTTTGATAGGAGATTGATGAAATTGTATCTATTAATCTTCATTCTTATGTGAATTTTAATCTCATGCATTAAATATAGTAATCAGTTACATCAATAAATTTTTATGTAATTTTTGCATGACTCACAAGTTCACTTACTTTCATGCAAAATGAGTTTTAAGGTATCAATGGGATAATTTCTTTCTAGTATGTTGGTTTATATCCTTCAGGAAAAGAAAGATATATATATTGTGGTTTTATGAGCCAAGCACCAGCATCGCTCAAGCCGGCCATAGGCAAGTGAGTGCAAAGGCACTCTAGCTCGCCTACAGCCGGTGCGCGCCACCACTCCTAAGGAGCTACATCATGGCCCACACAGATGCCCACACATGCACGCGGAAGAGGGAAGTAGATTTTTTATTCAAAGGATGCTAGAGAATGGCATTAATTTAGTATTAATTATTTTAGACTGCTCTGATATGGGATTAATGATGGACTTTTAAGTTTCAGAATCGTATGGACTGGGCTGAGAATTTTAGAGATGGATCGTGGCCAACGGATTGCAATATGAAGAAAACTAGAAAGAAAGTGTGACTAGGCTTCAAGACAAATCGACCCAAAGCCCGTGTCATAATGGGTCATCTTAAGCATAAGGATCTAATCTCACCCGTTCAATCTCTTAAATGAGGTTGGAAGATGAGATTTAAAACACATAATTTCACTATTATTTCTTTCTTTTATAGGCCCCTGATTGGCTGCGGTGAATGATGTGGGGAGGGACACCTAAACTAATGAATCGCAAGGGAGAACGTTGATGGGGCATGCTGATGAAGCCGTTGATATGGTAAGGAGGGGTACACCATTTACAAATGGGTCCATGGCTGTGATTTTAATCGCAGCAGTTAACCCCTTCTTATGGAGATTGAATAGTCGAGGGGCAAAGACGTCCTTTGCCACCCCAACTGTCATCCTCGTTGGCCAACCGATGAAGGCCGACCACAAGGGGGGGGGACCATAAGTCAATCCAACGGCTCGAAGAAGCCGTTGGATCGAGGGAGAGTGAATGAAGCCTATACAGATGATTTTTTAGGCTTAATAAACTATCTTACTTCAGGAGAAGCAGAACGACAAAAGACCCATTCTAACAGTGGGATGAGTTAGAGGAGAAGGGTGATGCTTCTTCAACAGTCATGGCTGCTCTAGACGGCTTCAGCAACAGCAGAGGGTGACTCAGATCTGCACCAGCACAGAGAAGGACAAGCAAAAATGCTCACTGATGTTTGGGGGCGGCGATTGAAGCCCTTACTCTCGCTCGTACGAATCAGGGCAGGTCTGGTACCTCCCCTTTGCTTGTTCAATTCAATCATCTACCAGGATTGATTTTGTAGAGATTCAGTATCACGAATTTGTTGCAGCATTTCATCGAGCATCTAGTATGCATTTTAGGATATTTCCTGATTTATCTAATATTATTTTTACCTTATAAAAAATATTCTAAAAATATCTATTAAATAGATCTACCTATAACTATCATATTTCTGCTATCCTAAGATAAATATAAACATAAAATAATCAAAATATAAACATCCCCCTTTATAATCAAATAAAATACATTTTAATAAATAAATAACCTCCTATTCCCTATTAATAGTATTTTATTGTTCTATCTATTTCACTAATATTCTATACTTCTTCCACTACCTACAATAACATCACCCACAATTATAATACCATTACTTAATTTCAAATATCTTACTTCTTTATTATCTATAGTATCTATAAAAGATATAAATAATATCTGATATTCTCTCTCTCATATCTAATTATCTCATCCACTTAATATTTCCTCCACCTACTATCTACTTGTCACTTACTATATTCTGTTGGGTTCTGTGCCTTGGTTCATTCATGGAGAACATGGTTTCCATAGATGCGGAAGCATGGTATCAATTCTAAATCGATCATTAAAATCATACATCACATGTACCTTACGAGGAACTTTTTCCACCCTTGACCTGATCTCTTTGATATTGTTCTAAAGCCATTCATGTGCCCGGCTTCTAGAAGAATCCATGCAATCACATCGCTCTTGGATCTCCACCTCTTCTTCTTCAACTCTCCTTGAAAATCTTGAAGATCTTCTCACCATGAAGACACTCTCCTTGGATGAGTAGAGAAGAGAGCAGAGTGGAGAAAGGAGGGGCTCTCAATTCTGGCTGGCTTGGGTGCTTGAAATGAGTGACATTTCCCTAATTATATTTCACTTAAGTTTTTCTCAAAAACCCATTAAGTAAAATATATTCACTAATGCCCCTATGATCTTATGTGTGTGACTCTCTAGGCCCATATATCAATCTAGTTAATAACTTTAGTGGCCCAATAACAATTATTGGACATGATTATTAATTAACTACATCAACATATAGATTAATTTACTAAGTATTGATTTAACCCAATCGATAGGTTAAGTTTCCAGCATGTGGGGTGCGAAGCTACACCTCATGCTCTAGAAGATACCGAGTAGTGTTTGAACTCTCTCATGGAACCTTTACTGTCATTAATTATCATATATGTATAATCCATCATCTGCGCAAGACTCTCGAATGACTTAGGGCATGGTTGATTGTCAAACCCTAATCCATCATTCCATTAGTACTTATGCGTAACGGGGGTTATTGGAGAACTCCTTCTCCAATATCCTCACTACCCTGGCAAGGGATTTTCTACATCGTCTTCCTTGAGTCAATATCCTCTTATACCAAGGGCGGACAATCCCATCTTGACCACACAATCATCTCCGCAAGCTTCTTACTACACCCGATCTATGACTTTTTTGAATCCCATGATTAGAAGCTCGTAAGTCGTAGTCAAAATGTAGTCGTCCATTCACGAGGTGTCCTTGGTGTTTCAAATCAGCGGATCACTTATACAACCGTGACATGAATCAACTTGATTGACGTTTAGGTATAATACCATTCATGGATTCGTACAAATCAATTCAGTGAACTCTTTCTCCAAAGAGCGCCCACTATCTGTCATTAGTGTCGCCACACTAATAGCCATAGGATCATCTATCATTATCGTATAAGTAGGATCAACTAGTGCTATTCTATCCAGATAATTTGATGTTTGTCTCGGCTATCCATCGAATAGGAATATTTAGAATACATGTTTAAAGACTAATGATCATTGTATTATGATCTCGTCATAATATATTATGTCATTACACGTATTCATGGACTTTATTATAAACATCACACTGGAATAATAATGAATATAATATTTTATTCAATGAACTTAAACAAAACATGGGGGGTGTGATTTGGCTTGACCGCCACTTATTATCCATCATATTCATTGTCTTTATTATCATTATTACTTCTCCCTAACTATAACTCAGAAATTCAATTTACCTCAAAAGGCAAGTCCCTTTGCAGAAAACCTTGCTCCAACTATATATCTGAGTGTGTTTTCTAAATTTTAATAAATTTTTTAATACATAAAGATTCAGAAGGCATTCAGGAGAGGATGTTGTGGATATAAATGAACCATCCTCATTGACTAGACAAAGGAATATCATCAAATAATATAATAAATATAAACAATTGTTTGAATTGTTTTCCACTAGTCGCCTAGTATTATACTAACATTTGTTTGATGAAATGTAAAGCATTAATTATGGGTTTGGTCATCCGAAAAATGAAACAAGATACTTTTATGAACTATAGATAATTTTCCAATCAATTATGGTTGATGGGATATGTAATCTAGTCGATGCCATTGTGTAAGTATAATTGATTGCCAAATTTAGATTTTAATCAAGACTCTTAGTAATATATATTTTAGCTCATAAAATATTCATCAAAATTTTAACAATACTTTGAGAAGTATTGTTCCAAAATTATTTTTGGCATATGATGAAATTGTGTTTGAAATGTGATAAAATGGATTAAAAAAGATATTATAACACATTCCCCTTGATTACTTTTTTCAAAACATTCATAGCAATTTTATGAAATATCATCACCTTATGACATCATACACCACCAAAACTTGAATGCATGCATATAAAATTCAACACTTTGATTGATCTACTTTATGATATTCAATACCTCTAATTATTTATCATTTATACACATAATTTGGCATGTGCTTTTTTAATCAATTATTCATGATATCGATTGAATGCAGTCCACTAGGTTTTTCTTGCTAAATGGAGATGAAAAAATAAAAAAAATATTAATATTTCATGTGTCCAAATACTACTCAGAGTTTTATCGGTACAAGAATAAATGATAAATATTATTCAAGCTATAAAACTCAACTAACTTGCACAACTCATTCTTTATCAAGCACATGGAAACTAAGATAAATAAAATAAATAAACACATTTATTCCATAAAGAAGACTAATGAATATTTTAAGTCAAAGCTATAGTGATGCCTAGTCACAGAAAAATTAGATTGAAGAATTCAATATTGCATGAATGTATTTGATCAAGAAATTCTGACCTCAAATATCTTTTTCAAATAAATATAATAAATATGTAAGTATGGATAATATTATAGCGATGCATTTATAAATAGAAATTATTTTAGTAAGTAAAAATAGTCTTTTTAAAAATACAATCTGCATGTATGGATAACAAATTTAGGATTTCTAAATATTTTTTTTAATTATATTGAAGAAGCATGTCAATGTAGTTTCATAGAGATTTATATCAATATTACTAGTTTATATTAAGTAGAATAAATTATTATGAATGAGTAATAATAATATATGTTAGACTTTGGGCTACTGATTAGTAAAAGTTTTTTTTAAAGAAATAAGGGTGTGATAAATTAATGTATATATGTATATAAATATAGATAGAAATAGTTTATTCATAATCTTTGTAAATAAAAATTCAAATTTTAATTTATGTGGCAAAGGAGTAACCTAAGAGAAGGGTGAATGGGTCCTTTCAAACAAAGTTAACTACAAGCTAGGCACTTAATGGATATAGGATATTTGTATATATAATGGTGAAGAGGGTAGGGTGGAATGAGTAATTTTTAGACATCTTGGGCTAGTTTTTAATGGTGTCTTGGCAATATCCAGCACAGAGTTTGGAAAAAGATTTACACAAGTTTGTGTGAGGCTCCACAAGACAAACCACTTGGAAATTGGGTGCTCTTATAAGGATATCAAGAAAATGAAAAACTCATTGCATAATTGATCGGTTAGATCCCTAAAGTCTTCTTCTAGTGATCAGAATTATACCTCCTCTAGTCTAACCTTCAGGCATCCTATGGTTGGCCCTTTAAGCATGCTGTTGTTGGATCACAAACGCCTTCATGTCCTTGGCTCCCAAAGCCTTTTATGAGTTCCTTAGCATCTATATGAGAAATAAATATAAGGCTTAAATGATAGTCATTTAATTCATTTAAATGTACATCAAATATGCAAAAAGGTTAATAAATATTCAATAGATATTTCAAAAAGTCAATAATAGATAGATATTTGGGAATAATATTTTTTAGATATTTTAAAGGATTTTTCTAATGTCGTACTATAAAAAATAACAGGTTGAGTCAGGACATATTTTTATGAACTCTTTGATATTAAATTCATGAGTATATAAATTTTAAAAGAAATAAAATGTATTTATTTATGTTTTTGCACTTATATTAAATTTCATTTGAAGTAATGAAATTTTTTTGGGTAGTACCACTACAATATGAATTGGTTTATTTGATTCATCGAATGGTGACCGACACGTGATTTGTGCAATGATTGATGCACCCAAACATTGTGAAAAGGTGTCATTATGGCATAACCAATTAAATTTTCATAATGGTGATTCATTGACTTTCTTTGCCATCATTTTTTAATTTGCAAGGATGATGTGGATGAATGAAAAAAAGACATATCAAATCAACGAGAAATTTATGTGAAACTCAAGAAACAGAGCAGTAAACTATTCTTTAACTTTTGAAACTTTAAGGGCTGTCACACATGGCAAACATGTGGAACACGACAATCGGAGAAATGGAAATGTACACTAATGTGGAGTGTGAAAAAAGCATCACCACGTCATACGTATTAAACGACACAATCATTTAATCATTTTTTTCTTTATTTCTCATAGGACAGGTTGCGGCCTGTCATTTGAGGGAATCAAAAGACTTGCAGACATGGCACTTGGTGATGTGACGCCACGTCTCAAATATATTATTAGTTAATAGTTTATATTTCTATCATTTTGCATGTAGCAAAACATATGCCAGCATCGAGCTATTAATCGAGAATGATGCATTAAAATATTGTAAAATCATTAAAAAAATATTTGTGATCTATTTACACCTTCCCTCTTATTCATTTTTTCTCAGCTTTATTAGTTAGTTATTATCACCACCTTATATCATCATTTTCAACACCACTATCTCCTATCCGATTAAATGATTGTGTAGCAGCCCATAATGATGCATCATTTGCAGACACGGGTGCTATGAACAAAAGGTAAACATTTTTTTTCGATTATCACTTGTGCAGGAGTTATTATTTGAGCTACTTATTTCCTACATAGATTCCAAACAAATTGAAAGACACTGAAGGATTTTATAAGTTATAATCTTGAAAACAAGTGATTTAATTGCAGACCCCATTAGTTCATCCTATTAGATTAGCATCTACACCCTTGGATACCACTATTTTAGGCATGCTCAGGGATCATACGAGGTCTAGTCTCCATGTGGACGACCAGGTTGAACATAATGAAAAAGTCAAATGTTTAACATTTCGTAGTTACATATATTTTCTAATTTGTGTTTGAATAATTTGCAAAAAAATCATTATCCTTGGTCATTTATGAGTCCACCTACCCCACATACTGCTTGTGTACAAGGATCTAGGATGAACTATTTTTATAAGGTTGTAAAAGATTGAAAGGAAAATTATTATCCTTCGAGAAACTGTAACTGTAGAAAATAAATAAATTCATTCCCTCTAGGTCATAAAAATCTCAGTGCATTTATGTGTATATTTATCTGTGCGTGCGTGTCTTTCCAGTGGAGTCAAAATATGAATGTCTGTAATTAATTCATTATCTTTAAGTTGGAAAGACACATCTATAGATTATTTTTATTATGCACCGTCTTATTTATTCATGAATATTTCATTTTTGTTTGAAAACGGGAGCGTATGGTGACTCTTTGTGTGGCCAGATGAATGATAGAATGCGTGCACCCTCCAATAAGATGTAGATGATGAATGTTTTTGTGGTTCAATATTTATTAAGGTGAAAAGTTATATTTCAATATAAGTTAATGTCCAAATGGGATTTATGATTGCATGAAAATTTTAAATCAACAAATTGAAATTGATAGATCTTGTGATACCTAATTTTAATCGGACAGGGCCATTCAGCAAAATGAGCCCATACATTAAGTCAAAGTTTGTCATGCAACAATCTTGGGAAATAAAAATGTACACACAGGGATCGTACATGACCCCATATATTAAGGTTTGCCTATCCTGATGCCAATACCAGGTGTTGTCGAGGGCAGGAATGATATCCAGTTTAACTAATATCTGATGGAGCGTCAAACATTGGATAATGTAATTGTAGCATGTGGGATCTTATTTAGTCATCTGGATGAATGTTTGATATTTAAATGTTGATCTGGGCCTCACCAATTTGGTGGATTGGATCATCCCTTAATTGACAATGTTGATCAGTCCACTGGGCCCAAATAGCACATGGATCAGGCTGATCTATATTCGAATTGGATCTGATTGATTTGGAACTACGTTGATGGGTGATCTAATTAATTATTTGATTGATCTGATCGAATCTTCAAACTCTACCCTTGGCGGCTTAACATCCCATCCCCTCTCTCAAGCATAATAAGTTAATGAAGAACCATATCCCATGAATCCGCCATCTTAACTGGGCCTCTTGGCCCATCCCCGTTTGACAATTGACTTGGTAAGTTGCTTAGCCACTAACAGCATATGCCCCTTAATGTTTTCTTTGCATTTATTTTTCTTCAAGGATACTTATCAATCCGTTTTCAATTTTGTTATCAATAGTTTGTTAAGAAAAAGGCAACCCACTTACCTACCTAAATGCATGCACTGGTCCCGTTCCGTACGATTACTTGGGAACAAATTTAGCCAATGAGTCCCAACACAACTGAACCTAAATTAAAGTATTAATTGATGTGAACCGGTTGTCTCGTCTCTAAGACCTTGAAGTATCTCTTTGTTCATCGGCCAGTCTCTTGAAGTGATACAAGTAGTCATTTTCCTCTCTTATGTAGTACCATTTTATTATATAGAGAGGGAATTGTCAGCACCTTTTTATTATGTATCAGTTCCAAAGCTTCCCATCTTAAATCTCGTAAGAACATATAGCGCTTAAATACCGCATTTTGGATAGTTAAACGGTCGAGAGAGTTATATGAAAAGATACTCCCGAAAGTTGATGCAATAAAACGGTATCATGAAAAACCATGCCGTTGACTGCACTTCTTTCATCTTGAAAAGCCGTAATAAACTATTGAATTGCACGTATGATGATATGACATAGTTTGAAAACTTAATAAGCAAATAGCCATCACACTCGCTAAAATGCAAACAAAAGTAGCAAGAAAAACTGACTGGGGGGTGAAGAAGAGGGGTGACGCTCACCTGCGAGTGGTTTTACCTATGGACCGCTTTCCAGAGAAGAGATGCTTGGGCTTCAAGTTGGGGATAACTCTGTCAGCCTCTCCCCGGCGGGCCGCCTTGTTCCGCACCTTCACCGCCTTCTTCGAAAGCTTCACGGCCTTCACCTTCTGTGCTGAATCCCTGAAGCCCTCTCCTGGAATGACTTCACCCGGCGGCCGAGACCTCGACCTTGACCTGGACACCGACCTGAGTCGGAGCTTCTTGTTTGGCTGGTCTACATCCATGTCCGCCACCTTGTCGCCGTCCCTGGACAGAGACCTCTCTCTCTTCCTACCAACTCTGGACTTGCTTCGAGCTCTGTTCATGGCAGCTGAAGGGTCCAGCCCAAGGTTAGACAGCGTCCTCCCCATCCTATTGGAAGTGAAAGATCTGTCCTTGTCAAACTTCCTAGGCACGGTCGGGCGGCTCTCCGCCGTGCTCTTTTTGATCCGGTGCGCCTGAATCAGAATTGCCTTCTTCTTCTTGATCTCTGCCAGCGCATCCCGCTCCTCCGGCGACAAGTCCCTGGCATCTTCATCCATCTCTAATGCTTCGTCCTCGGCCTCGTTCTCGAGGCGTAGCCCCTCTTCTCTCTCCAGCTCCTCCAGCCTCTCCAAGATATCCTGATCGACAAAGTCATACACGTTGTGCCCGTCCAAGATCTCCGGCATTACATCCTCCTTCCAGTCCTCATCGGCCAGAAGGTAGTGCTTTCTCAGGCTGGCAGAGTAGACACCGGCGCCGCCGTTCTCTTCTTCGAGATCTCTCTCCAGCTTCCTCTTCTCCTTCTGCAGCTGCTGCCGCGCCTCCTCCTTGGCTCGGGCATCAAGCACGACCTGGGGAATGCACGCGGGCCGCTCCTTACCGTCCCGGGGCTTGGGAATTGCCACATGAAACCTGTTCAAACAGTCATTGATCTTCTTCGATTTCATCTTCATCTCCACTCTCTGGTTCAAGAGCCTCTCGCAGGCAGAGTTTTTCACTGCTATCACCCCATCCTCAGTCAAAGTGCTCATGCTAAGAAGAACCTCCTGGGCCCCGGCCTCGCCGCCCTCCACCATTAACGTCTTCGCGGCCTCGGCCTTCATTTCCATCACCAACTTCATGTCCTCTTCCGAGAGAGCCTCCAATGGGTGCAGATCAATCTTGTTGCAGACAATGATCAGAGGCTTGTTCATGAACAGAGACTTGATGCTGTGGAAGAGCGCCGCCTGCTGGGCCACCGTGTACCCGCAGGACCCAGAGACGTCGAGGAAGAAGAGGACAGCAGCACGGAGATGCGCCAGCGCCGTGATACTGCACATCTCAATGATGTTTCTGTCTTCGAATGGCCGGTCGAGGATCCCTGGCGTGTCAATCACCTGGTACCTCAGGTACTTGTAGTCGGTGTGGCCGACGAAGAGCGACTTGGTGGTGAAAGCATAGGGCTGAACGTCGACGTCGGCCCGGGTGATCTTGTTGATGAAGGAGCTCTTGCCCACGTTAGGATACCCACAGATGAGGATGGTACGGGTGTTCGGATCGATAGACGGCAGCCGAGCCATGTGTTGCCGGACCTGCTCGAGGTAAGCAAGGCTGGGCCCAATTCGCTTGACAATGGTGCACATTCGACCGAGGGCGGCGACCTTCAAGGTCTTGCAGCGGTATAGAGAGTCCCCGAACTTGAGCAGCTTAATGTAGTCCTTGGACACCTTGCTGATGAGGTTTCTGGCCGTGTTGATCTGGCCCAGAGCGAGTTTGTAGTGGTCCTTGTTGTACAGGACGTGGAGGAGGTCGCCGTAGAAAGGATGAATGTCGTCCAAGCGGGGAAAATCGTCGATGATGGTGGAGAGCTTCTCGTGGAAGTTCTGCTGCGTGTACTTGACTTTCCTCATGTAAAATTGGCGGAGCCGGGCAATGGCGTAACCCTTGTGCACTACAGTCGGAGTCTGACGTTGGGTGCGGGAGAGAATGATGTCGATGAAGTCTTTGCCCGTCGGCACCACCGTCATCTTCTTGAAATTGTACTGCACCATCTCGCTGACTGTCTGAAGATGAAAACGAACTTGAGTGAGTCGCCCATCTATCAAGCATGGCGCTAGATGAATCTAATACAACTACATATGAGTTCAATGGCTAAGAAATCATGATAAATGGAGTCGGATGAGAGGAATCCAGCGCAAATTAAGATAAACACTAACATTAAAGCTCAGAAAGGGAAGGTGAGAACAAATACATTATCTTCTTGGATACCCAATAAGAGGAGTCCCAGGGTGCGAAAAATTGTCTAATTAATAGAAATACAATAAAAGAACAATCAACCGCCAGCATCTAAAGAGACCCGGAATTCATGCCGAAGGATAAGATCTGAGAAAGACATCAGATACCATGGAGACGTAAAGAGTTTCACAAAAACAACGCCAATCGGACAGGATGAAAAGAAAGTGACACGAAGATGAAGGCGGAGACGGAGAGACGGTGATTAAACAGAGATGGGGAGAGAAGGGTAACCTAGAAGAAGGCCGACGAGGCGATCTGCGCGGAGCGAGCGACGAGCAGTGTCGACTGCGGCTTCTGATGTCCCCTTGTCGGGGAAGGCGAAAAACCCTAACGCAGTGGCCGAAGAGGGATGATAATTGGCTATAATTGTAAGTTCTGAAATATCTATTAAATGAAGAAAAATAATGTCCCCCGTTTATAGAAACTCTGCAGCGAAATATTCAATTATTATCTGCACTTAAATGGATAGTCATGATTTAAATTAAACCAAAATATTCTAAAACTTTGAAATCCTCAAAATATAGTAGAACTTTGGGGGGATGCTAGAATAGTAACTCAACTCAGAGGAGAGAAATCGGAGGCATGAAGTACGTTTGCAGGGAGAATGGCCAAGTTTGATCATTAAGTGATTATTATTGGTATAATTATTCCACGCCTTAGAGACTTTAGATCCAACACCAAATTTAACGCTATTTTTAGTTTAATATCGTTTAATATTATTTTTGTTTCATCTAAAACATTTTTAGTTTTCATTTCACCACGTATTCTAAACATATAGTTTTTGTTCAACAGAGACGGTGAATTCAAATCCCAAATATGACTAAATCTATGAATTTTATACTCATTTGATATTATTTTAATAATGTGTTTAATTATGTGGTTTATGTAGCATTTCAGCTAAAAAAAATATATGACAAATGATTTTACTATCTAAATAACCATCATTCCCATGCTAATAATTGTCTGAATCTCATTTATTCAGCTACCTTGCTACCACTTCTTATTTTTTAAAAATCAAGTGATAAATAAGGGGCTGACATATTATTTTATCGCAAAATAAATAAACAATATAGCATGGAGGGCCCTGATGAGTGTTATATTAAATTAACAAGGGAAAAAACAGCATTATAGAAGAGTTGTATCCAATCTCAAATAAGAACCCCATGACAAAGTGTCATTTTTAAGAACATAATTTTATTTCCAAACCTAACCATTTATATATTTTCCTATAAACAATGGTGCAAGAACAAGACAACAAAGACCACCCCAATTCCCTTGACTTCTCATGGTTCAAATACACATATCTCACAACATGTCCTGACCACACCAAACCCCAAATACCAAATCCCTTAAAATATCTTTGAGTTCAAACATGTATATCACTCTAAAATTTGCGGAACCAAGGGCCCAAAAGTCTCATCTAGCCTCTTAATTCGTTTGGCCCCCAAACCATGAGTATATCTTACACTTTGCTGTTTGGGTGAATCTAACATGTTTTTATTTCAATTCTTAGAAGTTAAGAACATATTTAAGTCGCAAACTGATAACTTATAACTAATATTCACCATGATTTCTTTAAAAATTCTCAACATGGATTACTATCTAAAGGTTAAGCTTATATTCAAAGATTGTCCTGTTATGAAGATCTAATTCTTCTTTCCGGTGATGTATTAGAAAGATGTCAAATTTCATTTTTGCTTAGAGGATTATAAATGATTCTGGATTTAATTAAACTGAATGAGACATAGGACATGAACTCCATAGAAAAAAAGGTTTACTTAAATTATGGCACGGTATCTTCTGATTTCACATATGACATTTTTGCCTTTTCGATTCCTGACCATTCTATTCCTTTTTCCCTTCAATTTTGTGAGATGTTAGTGATCCAATTAATTATAGTTCATAATTTTATTTTATTTTTAGTTTTATTACAGTTTCAAATAACTATATAATGATTTGGAATCTGTTCATCAAAATAGACAATAATAAAATCAACAAAATGCTTCAACGTAAGTCAGTGGATGTGATAGAATAAACAAAAGAGTTATTAAATGTATACAGTCGGGGGTGGCACATAATGCCACGTATCACTCATACCGGATCATATCATATTGATTCATTCTCTCAGTGGATGGAGATATATTCTGTTACACCAATAAATATGGATTGAACTTTCAAAAACTCAGAGAAAATATGCAATTAAATCAATAATTTTTCACACATCTTGCAAAACATAGAGATGTTTTGCATTTTATTTGGCATTCAAAATAATACAAATAAGATTTTAGGATTCAAACCTTCAAATAGTAAGATCAATTATACATTGCCTTGTGGATTGGCAATGAGCCAGATCATTTGACAAAAACAAAAGGTAGCATATGGACTGCTCATTCATTCTCGAGGATATTTCAAAAGGGATCTTTCACGAGGGGGATTCATATTTGGGTGTGACTTTAGGCATGATGAAACAAATAATACTTGAAGTTAAATTGACACATTACATACAGTATTTTTTCACTAATATTTGGAAATGTGTGCAGAAAATTTGTTATTTTGTTGACAATTTTTAAATTCATGCTTTGAAGGCTACCCAATAAGCAAGCTCATTAAGATCAACCCAAGGGGCTAGCTCATTAAGGGTGATGTAGGACGTCGTTGGTGATGTCGTCCTCTGGGTACGGAGACGATGCTCGGATACCGATGTGATGCCGGACCTCGACTGGTCGGGTATCAATCTGCGGAGATGCGACTACGTGATGCAAAGACTCCTAGGTGGATGTATGTGCAGGCCCTGACTTGTGGGGTTCGCCAAGCTCTGGGCTCCGGGGCGGGTGACCGATGATGGTAACGGTGACCTCCTGACCCGCATCGGAGTGACAACGGTGTCTACGGCACCAAACATACTGAGTTCGCGGGTGCTCTCATGTAACGGACGGGCTCGGCCCGTACCTAGGGAAAATGCTCGGTAGGTTCTCTTGTGTCTGTTTATCCTTGCACCTATTCTAACCCCATCGCGGTGGAGTGCAATCGAAAGATATATGACAAAAGATAATTTAACTAGCGGGCAAAGGGAGCGAGATACCTCTGTGGTGACGTCGGCCCGGAGTCGTGGTACTTGTTGATGCAGGAACTGGTGGGCAGAGTCGGTGGAGCTGTGTCAGAGACGGGCACGGCGTTGCTCGACTGGCAGCGTTGTCGCGGCTCAGGAGTCGTGATGTGGGAGCATAGGAGGAAGAACAGCGAGTCGCGGGACGCGGTGACGACTGCACGTCGGTGGTACGACGACGGCGCGAGCAGCGGTGCGGACGGTGCGGGCGACGGCGAGGGTAACGCGGACGGCGGTGCTATGTTGCAGCGTTAGCAGCACGACAGAGCTACGCAGCGGCGCGGAGGCGCGGCGGTGCTACATGGGTGGCGAGGCAGCGCAGGGCGGCGGCGCGGCCAACAGCGCGGGGTGGCGGTGCGGGCGGTAGTGCGGCAGTGGCGGCGGCAGCGGCGGCGGTGGTGCAGGCGACGGTGGCGGCCGTGGTGGCACGGGCGGCGGGGGCAGCGCAGGTGGCGGGGTGGTGGCGGCGGCACGGGCAGCGGCGGTGGCGTGGCAGCGGCGAGCACCCTCCCCTCTCCGTTCTCTCTTCCTCTTCTCCATCCTCTCTTCACTTCTTCTCTCTCTTCTTCTTCCCGATCGGGATTCTTTCCAAAAAAATAACTTGACTTGAGTTTTAGGGCACCCATCCATCCCTTATATAGGGATGGTAATGGGCCCCTTAAAAAGGATCCAACAAGGGGGGCCCAATAAACATGGGGGCCCCCTTAAAACCCAAAAAAAAATACTAAATTTAAAAACAAAGGTGCAAAAAGGCCCGTGCGAGTGGATATGGCCCAAAAATTACGAGTGATGAAGTGCCTTCGCCTTCCTCTTGGCATGCTGATCTGGTGGGGCCCAAAAATTACGAGTGATGAAGAGCATTACATGTGTCATGAGAAAAGAATAATTCACAAATACAAAAAATCCAACAAATTTTATCAATTTTAAAATTTGATAACTTTGTGTGCTAAAAATGGGTGGGCTCTGCAGAAAATCATAATTTTTATTTTTGGTATTCATTTTTTGGTGCTTTGAGATACAGTAGATACATAGAAAGCACTGTCCCTGCCTTTGAGTCATCACCAAACGCACAGAACCTGGCCTCTTTCTATTCCTATTATGCAAACTTAATAAAAGGCCTTCCTTGCATCAAAGATTTTCTTGTGTCTTATATTCAGAGTTGGAGGGTAGTTGGGATCTTTTTGAGTCATCATTTTTCCCTTGAACCATCACTACGATATGTTGGGTCTGGGGGCTGTGATTAAGGTGTAACTTAAATTATTATTGCAGCAAAAAAGACTTATAATAAATCATAGCGACACTTTAAACTTGATAATCAAATCACACGTGCATATTGGATTCACAATTTCTTAGCTCCTCAAGCGAGACATGTTGAGTTGTTCATGTGTCCAGCCTATAGATGTAACATCTCAATTTCAACGTTAAATCTCCTTTATCTCCATGAGCTCGAATATAATATACCATTTTTCTTTCATGGTTCTCATCATATTAAAAGGGCACTAAGGGGAGAAGGGAGAGGAAGGATGGGCACTGAAGAATTCTAATCAAGATAAATTTCATTCAGGCTTTCTCCTATTTATTCTCCACTAGAGTTTTTCATAAAACCTAAAATTGGAGTATATCTTACCATGCCCAAAAAACTATTTTTCATCTGACCTCTAGGCCCACGTCTCACACGGTCAAATCCAGACCTAAGAACAATGCTTGGATCAAACCCATGTCAGCCTCAAGAACAATGCTTTGGGTAGAAAATTTGAGCTGCCTTGCTTGTGTAGTGGAAGCCTCTTGGGATAGCTTTAGGTTGCTTGGAGGTTAAGGAGAGAAGGTAGGGCCAGGGCCCATACATGAAGTTGGACATTGTTTTATAAGGAACACAATTACATCGGAGGTTGTAGCCTTTGCATGGGAGAAGATCAGGGATGATACCGAAGTAATGAGACGAGGCGCAACTCAAGCTGTTGGGTAGTGGCGCTCCTGTGCCATGAGGCCCACCGACCAATGCACGTGACTATGGGCATTACCGCTATGAGCGTGCCCCTAGGCTGGGCACCATGTGTCCCATGAGTCATGCCTCCCGGTGCACCCACCGCTCCATCTCAGCCTTGATGTTCCACATGCCACAAGCATCGGTGCTGACCCACCCAAGCCTTGGCGCCTACACACTACAGCACCAACCACAATAACACCCGACACTCCGCAGCCGTCTTGGTGCTCTCTGCACCAATGCCGTAGTCTCCTAATAGAATGTCTCCCGCCCTGAACACCGCACACACAGCGTGCACAACCTATGTGGATCACGCATGCGGTGCTTAGTCCCCAAGCTCACATGCCCACGTAGTCTCTACGTGTAGTGTTCGCGCTTTTGCTCCTCAGCCTGCACAACCTGCATGCGCGCTGCGCACATCACCCCGTGCACATGCGTCCTCATCAGCATGCACATGGGGCCTACCCTGCACCGTTACGCTTGCGAACTGACGAGCACGAGAAGCTAGCATCCATTGGCTTTAAAGATAAGGGTCGGGCATCACCACCCGCAATGAGTGCGATGCCCACACTTACAAACTCAATCTCCTATTCTAAGTCTAAATATATGAACATGTCCTCAATAGTTAGCACACATGCCTCTGTGCAGGAATGCTGCCTATTTTGAGGCCTTACAACTGTTCTAATGGGCATTTAGGTCCCCTAGAAAATATAAAAGAACAGGATACTGTGAGATCAAGTAGTGAGTGATAATTCCATAAATCCATTAAAAAAAGTTTTGAAAACACAAATAACAAACATAAAACTAATTCAAACCCCCCTAGTTACAATCAACACTAACTCGGATGATCCAATGTTGATGATCTAGTCCCCTTTGTGGAGTTCTTGCTATATTTGAGGTAAGACTAATTTGCATCCCACGATTAGGAAGTTTTAAGCCATATTCAAACCATAATTGTCGACCTACAATACATCTTTGGTATCCTAGGTATTAGGATCACTTAAATGACTATGACTTGAATCATCCTAATTGATAGTTAAGTCTAAAACCATTTAGGGATTCGTACAAATAAATTCAGCACCTTCCATCTGTCCTTAAGTATTAATAATAATGGCCACAATATCAATCAAAATAATCACATAAGTAAGATTATATATTGCTATTATTTATTGATATTTTGATGTCCATCTCGATAGTCCTTTCAATAAAAATAATTATAATACATGTTTAAAGACTAGTGATCAGTGTATTGTGATCTCATAATATTTGACTCAGTAATTACATAAATTAAAGGACTTCACTAGCAATGTATTATGATCTAACATAAATTTATATGAATGAGGTTGAACATGACTTAGAAGTGCAACTGATTCGAATGATACATGAAATATATCAGACCAATCACTGAGATTTTTCAATGATTATCTACATTAATCATTGTCAAAATGATTCATTAGTATGTCAAAAATTGGAATGCCATAATGGGATGATCACGAGTTACCATGGCCTTAGATTAATCATGTAAGGCCATGGTAAAAAGTAATTGGAAAAAAGGACATTCGGAGAGGCAGATTGAGGAATATTTGGTAAACCATCAATCATTTTCTATGGATTTGAAGAATCTGAAGACTTTGATTGATGCATAAATCATTATTGTGAAGCACCTAAATTGGAGTCAAATCTTTGGCAAATTAAAAGACTATGATAACATGTTGGTGATATGATACATGGATTGATGTGGAGAGAGAAAATTCTAATGGGTCAGAATGATCCAAATTTAAAAGGATCCATAAGGTGGAATTTTTTTTTGGGTTGCTTCATTTCTTTATCCTCTATTCAACCATCAAATTTTATTTATTAATAGACTCCTCTACATTGGCTGTCTGAGTAAAACAAAGTGATTTTGTGATCCATCATCTTCCTGGTGCAGATCATTAATTGAAGTTTGAAGGAAAAATATAAGCGGAAGGGATGTCATGTTGTCTCAAATTACCTTTATCTTAGTGAAATATAAATATACACTGTGAGGTTCTTGCACTTATGTTTCCATGTTCTTCTGAACACCCATCCATCCATATCTGTCCATCCACATACATCCTTCCACCTTAACCACTCCACATCATTCAATTTAAATCCATCCATCCATGTCTACCCCATGTCATTCCATACTGGATTTGTAAACCCATATATATATATATATATGTTGTCCTCCATTGTCACCTTCTCATCGCACATATTTATTATCTTACGTAGGATATACTCTCATCCCATAATCACCATTTTACATGAAAATAATTTCTTAACATATGTTCCCTATGGCGACAATCGTTGCTAATCACTTTATAATTATATTCTTTAAGAAAATTTACCAATGACACATTTATTATCTTTTATAATATATATTCTCATCCTCTAATAACCATTTTAAAAGACAATAATTTCCTTACATCCTTTCTCATCATAAAGAATATGATTAGCAAGTGATAAGCAAATTTGAGTTCCTTAACTAAATTACAAACGAAATGTTAACACACCAAATTTGAGCTCATCATGTGTAGAGAAGATTTCACAGACAATGGCACGAGTAGATGACTACCATGTTGAATAGGGGAAAGTGGAGGTAGGAATGTCATTGGCATTAAAATTTTGACTGTAGTGCCCAAGGAAGAGGTAGGAATGTCATTTCTCTCCATTATATACTGTACAGTGGCACAGTATATAATGGAAGAGTGGAATGTCATGGAACATTACATGATAGAATGGAATAGAATGATAAATATGCAGAGAAGAAGAGCCAGATATAGCATGCCGGTGGGAATAAAAAGGAACTATAAGAGCAGCGTGATCATGGAAAGATCAGTTTTTGTTTTGATAGCATGTGAAACAGAGTGTAATTAAAGGCCCAAATGGGCATAAGGATGTGTGTGGAGAGCATGAAAGATATTGCAGTGTGGTGAGAGGGTCTTCTCCCTGAGGAGTGAAATGGCATGAGGGGATGCCAAATGGGAAGGCAGATGTATGAGGGAAGATGCACTGATATGTACTGAGGTGAATAGAAATACCATATTACATGTTCTTACGTAAGAGATGAGAGGAGGTGAAGAGTCTACGTTGAACGTGAAGAGGCAGAAGTTAGGAGTTATGAGGGGTTACATAAGGGAGAACATGTGGATACATGGGATAGATCAGTGTACTAAGCCCACTAGCCCAAAGACCCTATTAGGCCTTCTCAGAAAAGAAAGCCTTTTCATTTAGTACTAGTGGCAACCTTTTTAGCAGAAAAGAAAATTCAATAAAATTCATCCCTTTATTTATGACTCTTTAAATTTTAGTAATATATTGCCACACTTAATTTTTTTTGTACCTGATCCATGGAAAATTAATATTAAGGAATGAATAAATTACCTCTTTAATTGTGATCATTTTGAGTGTAATTTAGCTCAGGTCTGACCATAACCTAGATATGTTGGGCCTCCATTAGCTAATTATTTTATTGCGGATATTAACAAATAAAAACTATATTATACTATTTAAATTATTTGAATAATATGACATGAACTGGTATTTAATCAATAAATTACTCCTTTGAGAGCTTTACTGGCAACAGAGGAGAAATTCAAATTTAGATAAATAATTATCCTGTACAAGAAGCTTGTCAAATTAATGAGGCAACTTAACTCTTGTCATAGCCAACGATTGTTGGTGGGGATCAAACCATCCTCGTGAGTGCTAACAATACATCTAAATTAAAAATCAATAATACATCATTCACAATGGGAGATGCTTTTTGATATTCTTGTATAAATTTTCTTAGTTGCTTTGTGGACATTTGGTCAAGGTAAACGAACTAGCATAGAGGTGGAACTCGTTGGGTATGTGTAATATTTCAGCAAGAATGCTTGTAATGGATGCTGTGCGATCTCTGAGTTGAAGGGCATGCATTACAAGATAAATCATGAGTTTCAAGTGATTATCTCATGTGCGGTGTTTTTTAGGGCCTGTAAAACATTGAGTGAAAGGTACTTTCCCTTCTGAATGTTTAGGGTGATGTGTTTCATAAATATAATCTGTTTCCCATCTATTTCCTTCGTCAGAAGCGTTGACATCTCCTTTGTAAAATTTCCTATTTGAATTATTGGTCTTTATTAGAAAATAAATACACGGTAACATCTAATGAACATCTAAAGAATCTCCTTTTTATTCAATTTCCTTTTGTGAAATTTCCAAATCAACATTTCTGAGAAAATAATACTCGAAAAAATTACATCCAACTCATCACAACCCTTTATTTCATTCATTCTAAAAACACTACAACAAAGTATATCCAAATACTGCAATCTTAGACTCTCATCATTTATGCAGATTCTTGAAACTGTAGCTTCGTGAGATTTTGTGAAATAATATTGAAAATATGATAATTAAGTATAAAAAAATCAAATAATACTTCTAACAACTTGAATAGTAGACAAAATAAAGATTGCAGAAAGCTTTAAGATATCAAGTTTCCATGTACCAAACATACGAAGTTTAAAAGAGATCCCAGCGTCATGAGGTCCCCTATCAGACGCCTTTGGGGAATGTACTTTAATGCGGTGAAGGATACTGTTGTTCGATTCCTAATATATAATGATTCGATGATTCAAGTCTGCAGATTAGCGTTTTAACTCGTTTAATCATAAGATTAGCCATTTCTACTCATCCAATAAACGAGATGGCTTTCTTGTTTGCACAGCTACTGTTTCATTCCAAACGCATGATGATACACGAGTAAAATTTGGCATTTCAACTCATCTAATCCATAAGGTTCGATGATATTTACGTAGCTCATTATTTAGCCCTCCAGGGATTTGAAAGGTTTCTTCAGGAAGTTAATTTGCGTCTTCCAGGCCGGCAGCGAACTTAGGGTGGGCGACTCTCGTTATTGCCTATTGGCGATTTGAAGGTTAGTCACAGTTTGTGAGAGCTCCCACCACTCGGAGGTTTACAAGAGATACAGATGATCCAGGCGTGGATAAACAATAAAAAAAGCATATCATACCGTATTATCTTGACCATAATGGGACGTTCTCATTTATGGATGTTGCCAGTCAATATGTGAGTAAGAAAGTAGTTCTTTCTAATTGAGCGTACCTCATACAGTGACCTTCAAAAGGTAGACATGATTACAGCTCCTCAAGAAGACGCACAGATGTTTGGCCTGACAAGCAGCAAAAAAACAAAAAAGATATTTGATTCATTCATTCATACCGATTGGGAGTAGATCATGAATCTCGCAGGCCGGTTCCGGAGGTGCATAGCCAAAGGATTAGAGCCCAAAGTTCTTGGGGAATATGTTCCACGCGTGGGTCTTGGGCTTCCCCAGCTTATCAATTTCCTGCTTAATGCTCACGCATTCTTTCTCAAGTTCAGAGAGCCGCAGCCTCATTTCACCGTCGTCGGCCACACTCTGCCCTCCTTCCTCCCCCTCAGAGACATCCGTAAGAGAGGGCCTGTCGTCGTTCTTCCCCCCAATCGCCGCCGGAAGCCTCCCCTGCTGCGCAGCATGAGAATTCTCCAGACTATCCGACACGAAGAACCATCCCGCGATAGAAGTGCGCAGACGAAGCTGCTCAAAGAAGAGCACTTGAACGATCACCCGCAACGGCAGCCTCTCATTCTGCGCCGCGTGTGCGCACGCCTCCAAGGAGAGCTTCTGGGTGTTCATCAGCCGGCAGAGCTTCTCCCTCTCAGAATCAGTCAGCCAGGGATGCGCCTGCACGCCCAACCCTAATCCTGTTCAAAACAAGGGTATAACCGAGGAGAAGAGCATTAATTAACGCAACTAACCTCAAAGTATATGTCGATGGCGCGGTAGAGGCCGTCGTCCAAGGGCCTGGCGTAGTCCGGAACAGCGCTGGCCAAAGACTGGAACTTGGGGGGTTTAAGGTTGGCGTCGGGAGCGACTTCGGCGAGGTAAGCGTCCATCAGCTTGGCGACGGAGGTCAAGGCGGCCAACGACGGGGAATTTGAGATGACGTGACCGTCGTCGAAAATGCCCGGGGAAGACGACGCCAGAGCGGTCTGTTCTACGAACAAGAAGTGGTCGAGCATCCTCTGAACGCAGTCTACGTCGTAGAGGGTCTCCGCAGAGCTCCCCATGCAGGGTATCAGAATATCCTCCAGACCCGCTTCCTCCAACTGGGCTCCCGCCTTCTTCTCCAGAGTCTCTCTGCACGCAGCGCTCGCCTGCAGTATCATGGCGGTACGCAGCAGGCAGAGAAGAAACTTAGCCGGCGCAACGCTCTTCTTCTCGGGCAGCAAGCTCACAATCTCCTCCAGGAGAGAGCGCTGGTCGAGCTCCGTTAGAGAGGTCGGCTTCGCGCTGTCGACTACGGTTGAGTGTCTGGTCATGCCCGGGAGATGACGCTTGGCGTAGAAGATGAGCGCACCCGCGATGCCCTCTGGCTTCATCCCCTTCGCCTCGAGAGCCGAGAGTAATCTTTTGTAGAAGGGTAAGTTGAGGAAGGAGACGTCTTCGTGCCACCATCCTTCTTTCAAGCAGCGAGTTTTGTGGGTCTCCGCTTCTATGCCGTTCCAAAGGGCTGTGCTTCGCGAAGTCTTTGTCTGCTTGAAAATGGTCTGGTCTGCGCAGGCTTTGATTGCCAACGAGTTGATGCAACGGGTCACGATTCCGAGTTCTTCCGCTTGCGGGAGAACGTCCTCGCAGGTTTCTAGGGCTTGGATTGAATCTTTCCAGTTGCTGAATACTTCTTTGAGGAAGTTTTCTGTTTGGTCGATGAGGTTGGCTTCCCCGTAGTCTTCGGTCATGATTAGGTGTTCTGCTGCGCATCTTATGGAGACCGCGTTGGAGGCGTTTAGTTCTATTCGGACGCCGTAGCAGAACTTGAAGATGAGCTCGAAGGCCTTTGCGCCACCGGGGATGTCATGGAGATGCAACATGCAAGGGGCTCCCTCTTCGGCATGAAACTCCGCGATCATTTTTTCCATCAGCCCGCTCCTCGATAGCAGTGGAAACTAAAAGATAATTCGAAGAAACCAAGGTCAGAAGAATCGGTCACTTGCTCAAGTTGTAAGAGTTTTGGTGAACGACATGTCGCGTCCGCCTCGTTTCAATCAGATAAACCCTTAAGCACCAGATTGCACAGAAGATTGTGGTTGTAACAGGGAAAAGAAAGTAGGAAACCGGGATCCTTCAAGTTGGGTAGCCTTGTTCTTTCAATTGTCAGCATTGAAGATAAAACCTCTGAAATAAGCTTTGGAGGCGAGTAATGAAAGGAAGAAATCATTCGAATGGTAACAATTCAAAACACTCGTGAAAAATAAACGAAGAGGGTTTAGAGAAAAGCAAAAGAAAGTTGAGAGTTATGCTACTTGATTGTCAATCTTGATTAGTTTCACGGTGTCCATTATTTTTCCAAACGGAAGAAGCATCTTTCGTTCACGAAAAACACCCAGTTTTTCAGATCAATTGACGTTCTCGTACTTCATCTCGAGATTTTGAAAAACGAGTATTGACATCAACGCGATATAATTCACCAGAAATCGATTACAGTGGGCTTACATAATATTCCCGCACAACACGAAAGCATGAAACAGGAATTCAAAAACTATTGCAAAGGAAAACAGCGCATTACACCCGTAGTCCAAGAAAGAATATATACCTTATGGAGATGGAAATAAAAATCTCCAACTTCGACGATTATATCGCTCGGGAGCCCGCTTGGACAAACCCTGGGCAGTAAAAAAAATCAGTCAATTTAAACTCAAACCATTCAGAACCTTCCGAAAAGCCGAGGAAAGAGGGGTTAAAGTGTTTTAAACCATGATAACAAACGGACAGATAACTCTCGTAGACAATTCTAGAAGAAAAAAAAAAGAAATCAAATCCTCTCCCGGGGTCATCCCAGAAAGAACTCACCATTTCTGTCCCTGGAGTTGGAACGAGTCCGGTTTGGATCCCAGTCTCACAGACACCATCTCTGCTGAACCCTCGCCAATGCCCCTCAATACCGCGGTGAAATGCGCCAAACGATGAACAGCAGCTCCAACATCCGCGGCGCTCCACGGATGTCAACGAAGATCTCTTCGCAGAGAAGCAGAGCAGAACAGGAAGGCGGAAAAACGCCGACAATGGTAGAAATGAGACGCATTACACATACGTAGGCCAAATCGGAGCCCCGAAAGAGCGAGGAAGATGACAACTGGCAACGTTTCCGAATTCTCTCCCATTCAATGAGCAAATCTCGGCCTTTCGTGGCTCTCTCCCGCTGCCCGCTTCTTCATGGATCCGTAATCTCTGCACCAACGCCTGCCTCTCCATCTCCATCTTCACATCTCTCTCTCTTGATTATATATATAGTCCAGCCGGGAGGCCGTTAAAATTGCAAACTATCCACTCAACATATTTAATTGTACAAATACCTTTTAACGCTCACGGAATCGAACGGACCTCCGGTTCAGTCATCTCCCCCGTTTACCGTTCCGTTCCGTCACCGTAATGGAGGACTGGACAGCTTGTAGTTTTTTTTAATATTATTTTGGAGAGAGATATTGTATTTCATTGGCGGTTTTTTTTTAATATTTGAATGGGATGGATCGAATGTTTGCGCGTTATGTTCAATTTGTGGTCGGCTGACGCGGTATTGTGCGGCGACAGCGCGTCTGGCAGGGAAGGAAGATCGAAGGGATGAATTGTTCCGAGCGGATCGCGATTTGATCGGCGTCGTGTTGCGAGGGAATGGATTCTGGGTGGGAGAACTCGATGGCGGGGTGAATTTTGCCGAGTAAGATGGGTAATTGTTTTCTCCCGTGGGAGCGTTTATCCGTCTTTCTTCAGCGCAGATTGCTTGACGACTACTTTGCGTGCTCAAATTCTATCGGTTAAGTAAGTTCTTTGTCGTTTCGCCCTACATCGCTGCCGAATCTGGTCCAATTTACAATTCTGCGGGTACCCAATTCGTCAGTTTCCAAGGCCTGTTGGCGGGTTGATCTCTTAATTTCTTCCCCACAATCACAACGGGAGAAAGGCGCTCTCTTTTCCGGAGGATTAGCCTTGTGCTTCCAACAAAGGTTTTCATTTGAGGCATCTATGGGGAAGAAGAGACTTCCGATTTCGTCTTCGGCTACGTCCTTGGTGTTGCCATCGTCCTCCTTGAGGAGTAGGTTTTGGTTCGGAATGAAGGTGGTGATCAGTGTGTTCGTGCTCATCAGTCTGATTATTTTATGCATAATTTCATCTCCATCTGGGCCATCCTCCTACTACCTGGAGGAGGGGGAGAAAATGTCTCCAACCATGGCACCATTCAATGGGTTTCCGAAGGTCGCCTTCCTCTTCCTCAGCCGACAGGAACTACCCTTGGATTTTCTGTGGCACGCCTTCCTCCAAGCAAGTCCTCTCCCTGTCTCTCTTTCTCTCTCTACAATTTGGTTGAATTCACAATGTAATGAATCTCTTTCCTTGGTGTGGCGGTGTTTTAAGGGCTTTACAGAATGCAGACGCAAATAAATTCTCCATTTATGTACACTCGAAGCCTGGGTTCACTTTCGATGAGTCCACAACGAAGTCTTCCTACTTCTACGGTCGGCAGCTGAGGGAGAGCGTCGAGGTCTGGTTCTACTCTTCATCTTTCTTAACTTTTGGAAGAGGTATTTGTATGGTCTTCTTTTACCAAACGTTCTACGATGATTTTCTTCAAGGTTGTTTGGGGTGGCTCAAGCATGGTCGAGGCTGAGCGCCTGCTCTTTAAGTCTGCTCTGGAGGATCCGGCGAATCAGCGGTTTGTTCTGTTATCTGAAAGGTCAGTGCTTTCAATGCTTCTACATCTTCTTCTCTTTTGTCTTCAGATACTTTGTTCTCTCTTTCACTGCTCTGTTTCCCAGTACCTAGTTGGCTGATTACATTTAATTGGAACAGTTTTTGATCGTCTGTGAAAGTACCTTTCATCGTGTTTTTTCCTCTTTTGTTGTGCGTGGGATCCTCGTTCTTCTTTTTAAGGTCAATATTTTAAGGCCTCACAGCCTCGGCTGGAGGACATGTTACACATTTGAATCACGTTACAGCTCAAGCATAGATAGAAAGTCAGCACAAAGTTTGGGATGCTTTGCTGGCTTCAGAATTAAGGACAAAATGACAACTATTTATTTGCAAAAAATTTATCATGGAATTGACTGAGAAAAACCAAGATTTACTCAATTCCAAACCAAATGTGAAATAGCCAAAAAATGCTCTGAGATCCATCGCTGAGAATGCTAGAAGATGAAAGTTATTACGGACAATAAACTTGGTAGATGCCAATTCCATTGTTCAGCTCAGTTGTTGTTCAGCCAATTCTATCTTATTATATAAAATTACCTTTTATGATGATTGAAGCATATGGGTGATACTACATGTTCAACTACCGAGCTATCTAAGTGTAATCTAATCATATAACTGAATTGTGCATTGCCTTTGACAGAGTACTTACCATAATGACTGAAACTGTCTTCTCGCTCTGACCTCTGGGCGCCAAGTCCGGGCATATATGTAGGGTTGGACATTACGACCGAAGATCGGTCAGACCCGTCCGAACCGGGACCATATGTTCTCCATTTGCGGGTGGATTGGTTGGTCTAGCATGTT
The DNA here is from genome assembly GCF_029677425.1 of Wolffia australiana. Lineage (NCBI taxonomy): Eukaryota > Viridiplantae > Streptophyta > Magnoliopsida > Alismatales > Araceae > Wolffia > Wolffia australiana. The sequence continues at coordinate 11,184,683 of NC_135852.1, forward strand.
TAGGTCCAAGGGCCAAACCATGGTTAGAGCATTACTAAATATGTAGAAAATTATTAAATATGTAGAAAATTTAGAAGTGAAGGACGATATGACATTCATTACCAGCAGTTCTAAAGCTTCATTTTGCTGATATAAAATTTCTACCTCACCATCAACGTAAATTTTCTACTTTGTCTTTGGCATTGACTTGTCAACCTGACCAGACCAGGACTGGACTGGGACTGAGCATGAAGGGACTGGAACCTTTTGGTAAGATTTAGGTCTTTGCTAAAAATCCATACCAAACCGGGACTGTCAAACCCTACATATGGGCATCTTTGAAAGAAACTGACAAGGTACCAACCCAATCAAAAGGAAAAACTCACAGTAGGAATGTTACAATGCCGATCCTCAAGACCTACTGCCTCTCAATTGCTGAGCCACCCCAGATACATACGGAATTCTCGATTGAAACTTGCCTTTCTGAGCTTCCCTGTCGAATGCAACCACAGGCTCTCCAGATGCCTCCCCCTCCTAATATCCAAGCCAAATGGCCTGATACCCTTTTTTTTCCAAAAATCTCTCTTTATATCGAATCAAGAAGCTTCCTCCTCTACCAATCCTGGACAGGTAGTTGACATGATTGACCTCCCATGTGCTGGTGTCACTGTAGTAATTTGAGATGAAAAATCCTTAAACTTCCACCAGAGGACCAATAGAATGTGCGGGTTATGAAAAAGGATGGACCCACTCAACCAATCCTTAGGGGCACATGATCAGTAATCCACTGAACTAGCCAGAGGTCATAAGGCCAAGCTTACAATATGTTACATGTTACAATCCCCATGGAGATCTAACAACAATCAAGAAATGGACGAGGGAGAGAGAGGAGAATAGGAGAGGTGGAAGAGGTAAGAGAGAAGAAGAGAGAGCAATAGGTGGACAAACTATCAAGAACCTCCAAATCGGGAGTTCTTGCCCTCACGAAAGCCAGATACAGCTACTCGTGCCAAGAAACCGCAGGGTGATCATTGATCGAAAGTCGTTCTAATGACCTTACAAGGGGGTATTTATAACCCTGCGATTTCAAGAATTGGTTATCTCATCAGGACTCTAAATTACGCTCCTGACTGTAATAGTAGCCTTTAAGAGAAAATGTGTAACAAAAACAATGCAGAAGTACTCCAAAATCGCAACACAAGATTCAACAGCGTTTGCCGAATAGAAGAGAAGATGAAAGATAATTCGACCCCAGCCAGATGGTCGGTCGTGGTCTTGAAGGAAAGGGATATCCCCTCCCAGCCTCGATCAGATGGAGAGACTCCACTCCTTGCTCACGAACGTCCTCCCTCACTTAGTCTCCTCGACTCCGCTTTATTCTTCATTTTCATGTCTATTCATCTCCCCCGTCCAGCTCCGCACGTGGGAAACGGTTGCGCTTCCTCCTTTGCATGTACGTGAGTGGGAGGGTCGTATCACAATAGTGCAAAATAAACGGGTATAAGTAAACAACCAAAAATACAAAAAATTAGACAACTTAAAAGAACTTATTTGTCACTCCCCCTTAAGCACGTTGACCACATCCTCTGGATCCAGCTTGCATAACAACTATTTACTATTATATGTGCTATAATTTATAAAATTTGCATGGGGGGATCATGTGGTCAATCTTAATGGAGTATGTAATAAATTGAAAGAAAAGGATGAGATAGTGGACTGCAGAGAGAATTTCTGAGAATGTGGAGAAGAGACAGAAAAATTGGGGCAAAATGAACTTACTTTATTACTGAACAGATGCCCCTTTTATACAAATTTTTCACAGAGAGAGAGAGAGGGGTTAATGCTTTTGTCCAACGGTCAAAATCTGACCGTTGGAAAAAGCTGCAGAAAAGATTCCTTTTTCAAAAAGAACTTCCAACAGCTATATTTATAGCTGTTGGAGGCTGGGCCTGATATAAATCAGGCCCAGCATATATTAGGTCCTTAATGGACCTAATATATTCCCTAAATGGGCCCCTCACTATTGGGCCCTTAATGGGTCCTTAGTGGACCGTTAATGGGCCCTTATTGGGCCTTTATTTAAATCCATTTTAGGTTAGTTTTTTCATTAGATCCCTAGGATTAGTCTATTACACGTACATGGCCTCAGGCCCATAAGTTAGTAAAATTAGCCCTAACTGGGCCGTGATGATCTAACAGAGTATAATACCCATTTAAATCTTTAATGTAGTGATTAAGTTTTATACAACAATCACCAAATAAGGCCAGGGAGGGCAACTGAATAGTGCCTTCAACTTCTTATTATCCTCTTCCATGGTGCGAATTTCATCTCATGAACCTCTTTTGGCTGATTCATGCTATTCTGCTCCAAATGGTTCAATTTTTTATATTTGTTGGCCTCTTTTGATACTTTTATCTAGTCCCGGATAGAATTCAACACCAGAAGGGGAGTATAGATTGAGAAGGAAGGAGAAGCCACGATCCTTCAAGGAACCTGAATCAACAACTCCTCTCCCATATGTTCTGCTGCCAAAATCCAAGTCCAAAAATATTCCCAAACCCCAGAGCAGGCTCCTTTTGTTAGGTTGGCGTGGATGTTCGGACATGAGTTCATGTAACTCACGTGTTGCCTCGTCTTACAGCTGAGGTAGTATGTGTTATGCCTCCTCAGATCTTGATGGAATAGATTGCAACGTAGAGTTGTCACATGATGCAACAATGCTTCCAAGAATATGAAATCCAATGAATGATAGAGATGGAGTACAGCAGCAAGATTCAGAAAGAAAAGAAACAAGAAGATGGAAAGAAACTCGAACTAGGGTTACCGGATTGGTAACTCTCCCTCTGGATCGGATCTTTCCCGTTCTCCAGCCAGTTGCTGCGGCAACTACCTACAAGAAACTCTGTCCTCTTCTCTTCCTCTTGCCTTTTATTTATAGGTTCTTATTCAGTTGACCGTCCCACCTTATGTTGACTGCTGACGTTTAGTTCTCTGATACGTACGTGGTAGAATTTTATCAGCATGTCGGTCCCATTGGAGAATTGCATGACCTTGTCCTTGTTGTGGAGCTCTCTCGTGTACGTACCTATATTTTCCCTTTGTATGGCTAAACTTCTTGCAATATGCACTGCATAAACTTTCCTCAACTGTTTTTGTTACTATCTTTATTGAGATGACTTCCTAGCCTTCTGCTCCAGGATACCTTCTGAGGTTTTCGATATAATATCAGTCCAATTTATTCTATGGAAACACCAGGTAAGATGTTTTGATTGACTATCCGAGGCCACTGATTGAATAGCATATTCCAAACAGTGAACCATCTCTCTCTTGAAATTAAACTCTTTGTATTCTCATATTCAACATTAAGCCTGATCAAGATAGAAATATTGCATTGTATGTGCTTGCTCCTGTGAATTAGGATTCTTCACCAGTAGGTAATGGTCAATTTTTCTTCAATTTCCTGAAATTCACAAGGATATTTCATTATTTATCTGTCACCCGTCTGAGATTAGTGGTCTTTATAACAAGGCTTTATATCTTCCAGGCATTGTTCAGGTTGGATTAACTCTTAAAAACCTGATTCCAAATCTGTTTATCCATTTTCATGACAATTGTTTTTACTGAAATAGTGCTACGGAGTTTGGTTGTATCGCACTTCTTCCATTATTTATAATTTGAATTGGATGTACTTAAGTTTTTTTTTAAAGGAGGGATTGGTTGGGCAATGAGAGTCTTAAGATGACCACTCAATACCCTCCCTGAAAAATAAGCTCCATGTATTTCTCTAGTGAATAAGGTTCATTGCATCATATTTTTGGACATCTGGAAGGGATGGAAAAGTCATCTGGATAAGTCTTTCAAGCTCAGAAATAGTCGCATGTTCAACAGTGGTGGTTGATGGCCTTGATGGCATCGACTGGGTTCTGCTTGAACTGGTTGCCTACATTCTCTCTGTCATTTCAATTCAATGGGCATCCTATAATGTCCTTCATAATTTCCCCCTTCTCTTGCACCCTCCTGGATGAGGTATGAGGCACAACGATTGAAGGAAGGACATGGAGATTGTGCAGCAAGAATAGGAAAAATCTTGGAAGATACTTGACCCCCAAAAGGATAGGATACCGTGACAGTTTTATCTTCTTCCTCCAATCTTGGGATGCTCAATGCGTCAAACTGAGATGTGCTTGGAGCCTGTTCTTGAACAAAAGAGTTTAGCACTGATCATAGAATTATGCTCTCTGTATCTTCAAATCTTAGGGTAAATTTCAAATCAACATCAGTTTTTATCATATGTTCTAATTGGAAATTAACATCTTCCCTAAATTTTTAGAAGAGAAGTAGAGCCCTCGCCATCAGCTATTGATTTGAGCTTCTACCACTGTGGTAAAAGATATAGCTGAAACACAATGGAAGTGAAGGAATGCCCTTGAGATCAGCTCTAGCTTTTAGCAGAGTGGTGGGCTTTCAAATTCTAACATTTTTGTATGTCTAAAGTTTTGTGTTTCAAATTAAAGAATATTCTGTACACAATATTCTGTTTTTATAACCACCAGGAATATCTTTGGGCCTTCAGAGTCTGCCTCTGCTACTTTCCACTTCTAAATTTATGAATGTAGTTGCCAACTGTGTGGATGTTTCGGGAAGAGAGAAAACGAGGAAAAAATTATGTACTTGCTAGGGCAAAATTCCCTAGTTTTATACAGGACACAGTTCACTAGCCGTTTTTGAGACCTGTTTGGGGATATGGTCAAAATAGACGAGCAGGGATGTAAACATAATATACAGACTTACAGGGTTAATTAAAAATATTTAACAGATACCTTCGGTTAAAAATGGAGCCTCTCTATCACGTCTTTCAATGTAACATTTATTTCTGAGACAAAAACAGTTCATTTCATGGACTTGAAATACATTGGCTTTTCCTTGTCAATTAAGTTTCCTGACTTTGATATCACCTCCAACATGTTAAGATCCTTAAGAGTATGACTGGATCTTATATACGGACGTCTCAGAGAATACTAGAAATAAGGAAGGATCTTCCAAATGAAAAACACTTGTGTAACAACCGTCGAGAGTTTTGAACAAAGAATAGCAAGGGAAGATCGTGACGTACACCAGATAGTATGAAAGAATAAGATCGCTCCCTGGATCGGAGAACGATCTCGCCGGATCGGCAACACAACGCGAAGAGGATCTCCTGACGATGGAACGAAGTCCACAGTTGACGCCCCCTTCTGCTCCCTTTCTCTCTTTATTTATAGTCCTCTGCTTCCCGCTCCGTTCCCGCTCTTTTATTCAAATTGTCCCACGTGTGACTCATCCCGCACATGTGGCGAGATGTGAATTTCCTCTTCTCCTTTTCTTGGTTTGGTATACTCGTGGAAGATTCTTATCACAACATTAGATGATAATTGCTGATTATTTATTCCCTCTAGCAGAAAATTTGATATTTGAACGAATAACCCAAATAATAGTTTTACTGATGTGAGTTCTCTGCTATTTTCTCTGCTTGCATTCTTATCAAATTTTTATGATTCTTGAGTTAAGATTAAAAATGTACCTTTTGCTCTTGAGAAAATTCTGTTCTGCAGTCTCTGTCCTTGAATTAATTTCTTATTTTCGTTTTCCAATGTTTTTCAGTTGTGTTCCTCTTTACAACTTCAGCTACACCTATAGTTACCTGATGTCCTCTTCAAAGAGCTTTATCAACAGGTACCATAACGTGCAAACTTGAATTTGGCTTTCACCTTTTTTCTCCTTTTTTAGATGTCCTCGTCAAAGAACATACAATCACTAATTTACTTTCTTGTTTGCCTAAATGTATTCTCTGTACCAGTTTTGTCATTCAGAATAATTCTAGATACAACCCAGATATGTATCCTACAATACTGAGGAACAAATGGAGGAAAGGATCACAGGTGTCCACTTCTTTTGACAAATTGTCTGAGTTTTGAGTAGCTTAATGACATTCAATTTAGGGCTATGTATTTCAGCTTTCGTGCGTTTCTAATATATCAATTTTAAATTTCAGTGGGTTACTTTAGTCCGGAAGCATGCTGTTCTTGTGACCAAAGATAATGTTATTTTTCCAGTTTTCAAGAAGCATTGTAAGGTAGATTAATCAGTTTTTTATATGGATTTAATTTCTGTTCTCATACTTTTATATTTTTAAGTATGAGAATGCTGCCATATGTAATGAATGGGAAATACACTTATCAACATCTGTAACTGCCATAGTAGCAACATTTTTTGCTGATTGAAAATTTATATTAGTTTTAATTTGCCCTTATTTGTGTCATGAAGTTATAAAATTGATCTTTTTTTGAGAATTTTACACCATCTTGACATATTTTTAAACGTTGGTTAATGATAAGTAGGGGTTGGTGCACACATACACACTGTACAATGTGTGGTGTGGGGCTGCCCCTCAACGTGGACATTGGCGCACCCGCACAACCCCTGCACTGCACCGCACACCACAGGCAGTAAGATGCAGGGGTTGTGCCAGTGCGTGGCCGTTTTTAAGTATATGAATGGTTTTTTGAGCTCCCTCCCACAATTTTCCACACCCTCCCTCTCTCCGTCCCTGCCCTCTGTCATCCTGCCACTTGCAGTAATCCACTGTCGCCACCAACATATATTGAGGACACTCATTTACGTGTCATTCTACCACTCTCCGCTGGGCCCCGCCTCCATTGAATGGTCTGAATCATGATTCAGGAGCCTCTTTTCCTCCTTTTCAGAAGCTTTCTTTTGCTCAGCAAGTGTCTCATATGACCTTTTCTTACACCTACTTAAGAAGACATAAGAAGAGGATCAGAAGAGAGGAACATGCTGCTTGACTTTAGTATGCACGTGGGACAGGAGCTTAGACCATGATGTAAATCTTGAAGGAAATCAAAGGCATTCCATATAGAAAGATGTGGAAACTGTCAGAATATCCATATACGAAGGAACGGGACAAGGGCAACAACTCATAGGACAGAGGAAGATATGAGAGGGAGGAAACAGGGTAGAAGGAAGAACGTGGATAGAGGGGGATCACCAGGATCGAGCTTCCTCTCTTCTGGATCTCAGGCCTGCTCCTGCTCCCCAGCCAGTGAATATATGAGGCGCGAGGAGCGTGAAGATGAAGACGAGCGGAGCAGAAGCGACGGAGCGGGTTCCGATTTAAGGAACGATGAAGAAACTAAGAAGCATACCGCGATTACTAGCGATTCCAACTTCATGTTCCCGAGTTGCAGAGAACAATCCGAACTGAGGCAATCTCCTGATTCGCTCCGCCTTACAGCCTTGCTTCCCATTGTAATTGCCATTGTAGCACGTGTGTGGAAGGTTCAACATGAATGAAGCCCATAGATAATAATTTAATAAAAACATGGATTTACTTTGTAATGTGATTGGCCGCTCCCTTCTGCTCAATTCTATCGGCAGAACTCCCAGCGCTGGAGTTGATCCGCCGTTGAATCCGTTATGTAAACATAACCTCTGTCTTTCTTAAAAATAAGAACCTTCTTTATTTCATAACGTTCTGAGGGGCGAGTTTACGAGCGGAACCTCGTTTTTATTCAATTATTTGCTATCGTCTTGATTTGGAAGTACAACTTCGTCTTATATTTATTATAGTTTCCGGAGCACGGAATATATCGAATAGATCAATAAAATAAAGATTTGAACGCTCCGTCGCCCCGTCACGCCTCGTAACCGGACTCCAAATGTCAAAATCTCTTTACCCCCGATATCCCTATGGAGCGAAAGAGCTGCCTGGTGATCCCTAGGTTGCAGCACGTCCGCTCTTAAAATCGCGCCTCGAGCCGCAGCCGCCGTTTCTAGGACCGACCGACGCCTCACCTGCACAGGTACCTACGTTGTGTAGTATGAGTCGCACATTTGATACCCTTCCTGGCTTTTGCTTTATTTATACCCTCCCGGATCTTCTCATTGACCAAGCCTTCTTTTCCTTCTTTGATAATTCTTGGAAAAGAAGCAAGTCGCATCAGACCACGAGAACAGGGAACTATAAATGAGAGAGACAGATTTGGTAGAGTTTCTTTCAATCAAAGGCTGGAGATCGTAGATCCTTTGACCCAAAGGGAATGGCGCTGATTCGGCAACTGTCAGCTTATCTTTCCGCTCATGGTTGTTCCCATATTTCTGTTATTCTCAAATTGTATTGTTCCTCCGAGAACATTCTTGGTTGGATTACTATTATTGACTATTAAAATCTATTTTTGTCTTCAAGATTATCTGGGAACTTAACAGTGTCGTGGACACATGCGCACATCCCATTTGTGGATCGACATGTATCAACAACATTGCCATTCATGTGCCAGTTTGTTCCTAATGGGCAGACACCTGCACACTTGCAGACTCCACTGCAGACGTCTCACGCACATCGCACATGCTTGTGCGATGTGGAGTGGCTGCACATTGTGCATGGAGCCCGCACCACCCTGGTTATCAACCCCTATTCATGAGGTCCCCATTATTATGAGGAGTAAAGGGATTACAATGAATTGTGAATCAGTAAAGATAAAGGGAGGAAGTACAAGATGAGGATTCTTTTAGTTTTGTCAGAAAATGGAGTATTGCATCCCTCATTTGTGCATTTTATCGTCCGGTGTCAATGCCAGCAATCCTCCAAGGATATTCACTTTACTCCTCATAATAATGACCAATTTAAGTCTAATATGGAATCCACTTATGAAAGGCAAAAGCGCTTGAAGGATACACAAGATCCAGTCTCAGAGAAGTCCTTAGGTCATGGAGGTACAGTTAAACTCTATCAGCAATCAGAGCAGACGAGATACCCCTTCCAACCAACCTTGGCTTTTGGTTCTCAGTCAATAATCCATTGGAGAAGGATTACAAAGGAAATTCTGAAATTTGTAAAAACACTGCAAATTTGGGGAGGAGACATGCAAGAAACTTTCTGTGAATCCAGACACTACTCACCCTAGTCTGGATCTTTTGGAGGTACGGATACATCATGAGACATGGCTATGCAAGCTTTGTCTCTTACAATGGAGCGTAGCATGGACGTTTGAGCCAATTCTTCTGCCAATATAGTGAAGAAGGTTCAACTCTGAAATCTAGTGAACATGGAACAACATGGACCTGATTGAGCAGCTCTGAAAGCTACTTCACTCCCCTCACATTGTGGTATCTGCTTCTTTTCCCACCAAAACCATCCTAATGATTTATAGTTTTCTCAACACATTGAACAGAAAATCTAGAGTCACTGACCATGAAACCTCATCCCTCATTTTTTTTTGTCCTACCAGTACTTGTTTACCAATAAATATTCCAATGTGATTTGTGATGTCTGCCATATCAACATACACCATTGACATTTTTCATTGATTCTAATGAAAACTTATGGTATCTCCACTGTTACGATCCCCATGGAGATCTAACAAAATCAACGGGATGAGGGTAGAGAGGAGAATAGGAGAGATGGAAGAGGTAAGAGAGAAAAGAGAGTGATAGGAGAACAAACTCTCAAGAACCTCCGAATCGGGAGTTCTTGCCCTCACGAAAGCCGGATACAGCTACTTGTGCCAAGAAACCACAGGGTAATCATTCATCAAAAGTCCCTCTAATGACCTCACAAGGGGGTATTTATAACCCTACGATTTCAAGAATCAGTTATCTCATCAGGACTCTAATATCTGCAGACATTTTTTCCACCCTTATTTACTCTCCAAACTATTTCCTTCTTTGTTTCCAGGAATAACTCATCTTTTGTTTATAATGCATATTGATTTGCCGAATATTTGTCATTCATTCATCTCCATTATTTGATGGGCGTTGCTTGTATCATTTGTTTGTATACACAAATATTTGCAGACCTTTCCATACCTTAACAATGACAGGCTGGTTTGGTATCTTTATTGATTATTGCCCTTGTATTGAAAATGAATGGACCATCTCATCTTTCTGAAGATGTTATCTATCAAGTTCAGTAATATTGTTGAATGCTTAAGCTCCAAGATAGCTCTATATTATTCAAATATAATTATCCCAACAGGTTTCCAGATCTCGAGTATCATTCACGGGTCATGATGTGTATTTAATTGAGTAATATCCTTGAGACTACAGTCTCTTATTTGCCTAAAATATCTTTGGGGAGTGGCTGAATTTATTCTTGTTCATCTCACAAACCAAATTCCTTCTGCCATATTGGTCAATTTATTGTCCCTCGACACTTTCTCCTCCACTCATCCAGTTTCAGTGCAACACACATCATCCGTAGAGTTTGGATGTGTGATACATCTTGTAATGAACTGGATGAAAGAATCAAATCGCATCCCAAGAGCTGAATCTGCCACCCCAGATCCTCACCGATCCCTTGGCCTTCGACCCGCAACCAGGCGCTTCTGCCTCTATTCACTCTGACAGCCAAACATCACTTAGGAGTTCCAAGGTAGAACGCAACTCACACTCCCAGATAGCCTCCCACTCCCACTTCATATCCGATTTCGTAACCTTCTTTTTCCCATTTCTCTCTTTTTAAACTGACCTAACCCCAAATTTGGAACTTGTCTGCCATAAGTTATCACATACACACATGATGTCTAATGCCTCTTCTTTTTAATGTCTAGCATCTGTCTCTAGTAAACATCGGGTGGCAGAATCATATCAGTATGTTTCTGTGCTCATCATCTTTCTCCAAATTAGCAATACCAAAGCCATGAATGTGTCTTTCTGGCCATTCGTCCATACAAACGGCTACAAATTGTTTTATCCTTCGACTAGAAAATTTTCTTGTTATGATGGATGTGACATTTGATGAGAAGTCAAAATGGAGGATATTTCTGTCTCTCTATCACCTGATGCTGTTTCTATTTTCTATGGAAACCTCTCACCTCCACGCCTTTATTTTTTAATTTCCTTCCATTGACTCCCACCGTTCAATCTGTGCTTGTTGTCTTGGAGTCTGATCCCAAAACTTGGCGATGATTTGGATCACAAGTCCTCCCAACACAGGGATCAAATGGTAAACCCCAGCAATTCTCCTGATTGGCCACACATTGATGCCCATCCTGTCAATGATCCCATCCGTTGCTCGCACTATTGATGATCCAAACGTGTGCGCTGTTCATCAAAAAGGTACTTAAATGTACACTGTAACAAAGCTCTAATTTTGGGCAGCTTCATGGCTTCACATCATCTCTCCTTTGAAAGAATTCCTTACACCCTTGAATCCATCTTGCCTTATACACAAATGAGGAGGCATTGGCAATGAGATATTTCTAATTCATGTCACAGATCTGCAGGAATTCAATCCTGGGAAAATCTTTCCAAGTATGGGATTTTATTTTAGATTTCGAGTTGTACTGTAGTGCGTCTTGTACAGATCACGAACGTTGATAGAAATGAAAGAAAGAATGAAATCCCCCTCAAGAGATGTCCCTCTTGGCTGCGGCTACTCTTGCTCCAATCTTGCGGTCTTGTGGACTGACTCTGACAACTTTATTGTAAATAGGATTCTGACTTTCTTCTCCTACCTGTGCTTTATTTAAAGGTTTCCCTACATGTGTGAGTTTATCCTCACGTGTCCAATTGACAACCTTCCTCTCGAGCCTCTCGCGATTGTTCTTGAAAGGAATTTATCAATACTTGCCTCTTTAAGATGAAGCTTGTTCTCAAGCTTGGAATTGGGGAAGATTTTGTGAAGACAATCCATGCGTCCCATGTTGCCTAATCCTTTGGAAGGATCACCATTTGGCCAGCACTTCTGGTCCTGCTGATGTCTTGCGTGTTTGAAGAAGGTATTCGGGATGATATGCCATTCCATTTCAGCAGTTAAAAACAAAGGAAGCAGTTGGGTAGTAGTAGTGTTGCCAAAAGCCATTTTGAGTAGTGATGCATTGGATGAGTGATGAAATGGGTCGGAGATTCATTTGTAAGCTACAGAGCCAAATCTGCAAAGGATTTAATAGGGGCCTAAATATTCTGGACCCAATTTTTTAATTTCTCTTATGGGGAGAGATTTCATATGATAAGGTGGATTTTCAATTAAACCATTTTTTTTTGGCGCTGTTCATCACGTTGATGTTAGTCTGCTTGAGGTCTCGTTCAAGATTGGGCTTTGCTTAACTGCATTTCAGTAATGATGGAGTAAAGAGGGGATTGTGGTGACCCATATCTGAGTAATGATGGAGGTTCTCTCCCATAGACAGCTTTGAATATAGGCAACACTACTAAGGGGGCAGGGATCAACCGGGGACAAGCCGCCTGAAGACATGGTGAGGGGTTAATGATCGCGGGGATGGGGATCGTTAGGGAGCTTTTCTGTGAAGGTGGGTGAGATGACAACTTTGGCTGAGCTGGAGATCCTCTGGCTTGGAGGAAGACAGGGGAGATTGGTCTCATCCCTCCACCTCATCTTTCTATTCTGACCTCCTTTCCTGATCGTACAATCTTTTGACCTGTTCTCATCAACATCAGTTCTTGGATTGTCTTACCGCATTTGGAAATTCTTGATTCTTCTTTGGAATTGGAAGCAGTAAAGACTAGAGTTAAGAGCAGTCACAATGTGAATATGAGAGGCAGGAAGAAAAGAATTATCAAAATAACAGACATCTTGGAGAAGTTTGATATGGATTTTCCCCTTCTCTAGTTGTGTGGTCACAACACACCCAGCCACATTTGTTATTAGCCTTCCTAATTGGGAACAGTTACTTCAAATCCTGAATGTTCTAATGCTCCTGTCAGGCTTATATTTATAGGGTTGCAGCATGGGCCTTCTCATGCGCAAGTGCAGCTGCCAGCTTATCATGATGTGTCTTCTCCGTTTGATAGGTTTTAGTATTTGATGGTTGAATGGTGCTGAGATATAGTAGCTCTTTGTGAGACTTTCCACTATATTCTATCGAAGATGGGATATCGGTATGGGCGGATATTGACTGGATTGGAAGCAGGAAGAAGATGGATTTGATGATCACAATCCCTATGTGGTTGCAAGGTTTTAGTTTTTTCAGACACATTGGGTTTAATGGTCTTGATCCAATCTAACTAGGACTGAAGAGAGGGAGAATATACCCTCTGTTTTTGATGCTGTCTTGATAATTGTTGAATTTTTCTGCTTCTCTGATAAAAACACACTCTTGGCGATCCTTTTTCTTGTCATAAGAGAACAACTTGGTGTTGTTTACTTCAGGATCAGCATGGATAGAGTGAACAATGCTCTGTCTTACAACCTTGATCATCAAGTGATTGTAGTTGCGATGACATTAATCCAAGGTCCTTAACCGTGAAATTCACAATATTATGTCGACATTTTCCAGGAAAAAGGGTATAAAATTCTGCTTAATCAGGAGACCTTAAAGTGCCAGCACAATATTGATGCAAATACCTTCTGTGTGATGCTGAGATCAATTGCCCACATAATGCAGAACTTGTGATATGGATAAACTGGAATGCGTAAAAAGTGTATTACTTGATGATTGATGAAATTGTACATCGCTCCCCCATCAATTAACACCCTTACCTTAACATTTCCTATTGATCACCATGTGATCTAGTAGGGGTGGCTTTGGTAAAAGTATTCATCACAAAGGAAATGCCTTCATGTGGTACTAATTCATCCAGTTGCATCAAATATTCCACAGGTGGGTTTCGTTCTCGTCTTCTGTGAAGATACTGGTAAAACTTCCCACCGTATGGGGAAATAGATAAAGATCCGAGGGTCGTAACCAACAAAAACTGATGAAATACTCTCAACAGAGACAATGTGAAATAGCCGCGATGTGAAATCAAAAGAGAGGTCGATCTGGATTATTTCTCCAACAGGAAAAATATAATGTACCACCAGATTCGAGTGTTCCAAGAACAACGAAATGAGAGACAACGATTGTGTGAGAAATCAGACACTGAAACAGATAGAAATGGAAACTCCCTGGAAGGAAGAGGAAGAAGCTGTCGACTGGATCAGCACAACAGTTGGTGCGAGGAGGATCTCCTGCCGTACTGCGATTCTTGTAACTAACTTCTCGATTCCCGCCACTGGCTCCTCCTTTTCCTTTATATAGACCTTCCACCATCTTATTTAAAAGTCTGCACGTGTCGCCTTAGCTAGCACGCGCAACCGAAGCTTGACGCCTCTGTTTGCTTTGATATGTCCTCACTTGTGGCTTATCATCTTCCTCTTTTCATATAAAGCTTCTGAGCTTCTTTTGGCATTTTCTCCAGGGGTATATGGGTCATTAGAGAAAAAGTTCCTCATTAACAAGACAGATCAGTTCCTTTTTACTTTATGGCTCTTCAAATTTCTTAAATATTGGTTGAGCAATTTGCACTGGCTGCCAAGTTGAACATTTTTTTAACACTACTATCTGATTTTGTTAACTCAATATGAGGCCATTTTCCTCTATTATTCTATTTGTTCCTGAAGCAAAGATATGCACTTAGGGTTTCCTATTGATTTAATGCTCTTAACTTATCATTTTACCTCAAACTTAATTCATTTCTCCTTATCCTTCAGACTTACCTGGGCGACAATGAAAGTAATCAAAAAACTGTAAGTAATTTTCCAGTGGTACTCTCTTTTTATTTTCATCATGTCTTGATGTTCTAATATCTTAGTCATAACAATATTTCATACACAATATCTTAGTTATGTGGTTGAAAATTACCATCGCATACCAATATTCTCTGATTAGCTGTCGCCACATGTTATATTTCTTTATCTGATATCTCTTGGCATACAAATATTTTCACATATCCTATGGAAACTTCATACGTTCCCGCAGCGGGGATGTATCGATGATCAAAATTGTACTTCCAATTTCAATGAGAAAAGGTTCTGGAGTTAATATGTAGATTCAACATTAGAGAGAGATAAGGGGGAGATGAGGGGTAGAAGAAGTTCCCGGGGTAGCGAGGAACAGCAAGTTTTCGCCGGAGAGCAGCTGTGGGCTTGGCAGGGGAAGTGAGGACGTCAACCTGTGAGCCAAGAGAGGAAGAAGTCACGACCTAAATGAGAGGACGCAGATGATGAGAAAGGGGTAAGGCTTAAAATGTGATTTCCTAGCCCAAGTGACCTCGAGTGGGCCCTTTAACTAGGAGTCGTTGTGGGCTGGGCCTGTGCTTGCATAATGGGCTCTGGTCGTGTCTTCCTCCATTCATATACTCACTGCTGGATCATATCAAAAATATTTTATAATGTTCTTTTATCTTGCGCTTAAAAAAGCTGCCCACTCATTATGCGCTTTTATTTTTTGCAGCAAAATGGGTCCAAGAAAGAGTACAGCTGTGTTCCTGATGAGCACTACATTCAGACTCTATTCTCAGTAAGCACTCATTATTGTTTTGCTTTTGTTTTCTGATGCTTGAATTTTTTAGTGTTTTCATACATTTTTCAGTTACTTTTTTCTTGTCTTAAATTGGGTTCTGGAAAGGAAAAAAAAGACACCACTTGATGTTTCCCGAAATGAAGATTTTCAACATATTTGGAACATTTAAATCATAAGGTTAAAGACCCAGGTTGTTACTGATTGGTTTACTGTATCCTAACACCTGTAGATAAATGGGTTAGTAGACGAAATTGAGCGAAGGTCATTGACTTACACACTTTGGAACCAGTCTACATCGAAAGTGGAGCAACAAGGTTGGCATCCAGTAACTTTTGGATACGCTGCTGCAGGCCCTTCTCTTATAAGTCAAATTAAGGTGGGTCTCAAATCTTTATTCGTTCAATGTATACCATCTGCCTTGTATGGTTGTACTATCAACTTATTTTTTTTTTGCTTATTGATTTTTTGGGGGAGGAAACATTTAATGCATTTGTTAAGACCTTGCTAAAGGTTTATATTTTTGGGGTTACAGTATGTTGCATTTTTTTATAAAAATGATTAACTACATTTCCTTAGTCCTTGTTTGAATGATTGGATATCATTTGCAGCTCAAATAATAGATGAATCTGCGAATTTTTAACTTGAAATGGTACCTTGATATCACTGTCATGTAGTAGAATGACTGGTGCAACTAATGATAGAATTGGTTCTATTTAATTATGTATTCTATTTTTACGCATCTGATTTAGTTTGAAACATCCTATATAATTGTATAACTGAATACAATGTTTAAAATAATTCAGGCCATCGATCATTTCTACATGGAGACGGAGTATCGAACTGAGGAGTGCTTTTGCAATGGTGTCCATGTGCCATGCTACCTTTTTGCTAGGAAATTCACCAAACCTGCCGCATTACGTCTCTTGACTCAAGGGGTTGTTGGATCTTTTGATCCCGCTTTATTCTTTCAAACTTCAGAACAGTGAGCTAGATTGTTTCATCACCTACAACCGTCATCAATAGCAAAGCGTGGAGCTGAGGGTCTTAGCACTTGTAAATTCTTCATGTGATTCTTGCCTGGGAGAAAAACAAGATTATGATGAGAAAAACGGCAAATTTTCAAGTTCTTCCATAGGAGAGGTTGATGTAAATTTTGTTTTGTTTTGCAGTAAATATATACCCCGTTTATATATTTTTCCACCCTCTTAGATAAGTTCGTAGATACATTGTTTTTATGATACTATGAAACTGGGAGATACTTCCTGTCACCAAACAAGCTGGGTTCATTCTGTAAGATTATCGTTTACGACAATAACTGAACTGGTTTTTTTAAAAGCACCTGGTATCGCTGTATTTTTAAATCAGAATAAAGAAAGCTTAGGTCATTCATCAGTAAACTTGACCCCGGACAGTTAACAAAGTCGCTGAGATAAGAGTACAACCTGCTCATCAGACAACTTTTTTTTCCTCTTTTTTTTGCATTTGATAAGGTTATCCATCAAATAGTTCACATACTGACATTTCATTAAATCATAGTTGACATTATTTACTTGCAAAGGAAATATCTATAAGTTTGAGGTTCTGATGTCAATAACGTATGGATTTATGACTGAACTAAGCATCCTTCTTACCAGAAATTACATTATTTTAATGTCTGAAAGACTTATAGATCGACTATTTTCCATTGAAATTTTCCGTACAGTATTGTAACAATGATTTAAGATAACAGTCTGTTTGATGTTAGTCCATCTGTTTAGTGAAACACTAATAAAGTTCAAGCAGACTGTTATCTTTCATAATCCTATGCATGGAACTCAAGAAATTTATGGTTAATATAAGCTCCACAAGGGTTCTACTGTGGCTCCTTTATTTTGCCATCGCAAAAGCAATGGATTCTACAATGATTCTTTAGTTTTTTAATTAAAAATCGATGTTCCATAACAATTTTTCCCTTCGCCTCACCGTAGACTTCTAGTCTCTCACAAATATGGGCATCAAAGCTCATCTCTCACCTGTGCCACAAGGTCTGTTTCGTACCTACAACTCCACCACAGGTAGAGGTCGACATTGATCTTTCCAGGTTTCTGAATCCATGATCGAGCTACTCACATTAATATGTTCTATTCTGAAAAAAACATGTTTACACTTGTTCAAAGTGCATAACACCTCTACACTTTACAGCATGATGGTGTATGTCAGGTAGCCACCAATGGTTAGAATTATGGGCAACTTGGTTCATTAAAGTACACAAAATCTGAATTTTATTACTGAATAATAAAAACTTCAGTAGTTCCCAATTACTTCCTGAGAAAATTATTTTCTTCACATGACAAATGACATCCAAAATAGTGGAAATTTTGGGTCGACTATAAAATCTAGATGATTTTGGCTAACTTCTCAATATTTTACAAAAATATCAATATTTTAAACAAGTTTTCAATTAAATTGTGGGGAAGAAAATGGAATTTAATGACTGATTGGCCCACTTAATTTCTAGGATACTAGATAAATAAAAAATGGAATTATATGTTTTGGTGAAAATTTTTATGCAAAGTTGATGGTTAGAATGGGATTCCTAAACCTGCACTTTAATTCAGTGGATACATCTCATAGAAATACACAAAGGGACTCTTTCAAGCATCTTATCTTGTCAAAATATGGTTAATGATCATATGAATCTGGTAAAATTCTTTAAATGTTGATATTTTACTATGTCAAGAAATATTCCATAGCTTTGATGTGAAAAATATAAATTAAAATATTCATAATAACTTTTCCAGTACCTTCTAGAGATGGTAAAAAATTTAAATAAAAATGAAGTTTTTTAAACATGTACCATTTTATTGTATGATTTTTTTGTATAAAACCATCAATAATAATGTTACATATTTTATCAATAGAAAATTTTGTGCATCAATGGAAATAATATAGGTATAAATAAATGCCTATATCATCTATAAAAACGGGAAGAACGAGGAGAGAAATAGATAATTAATACTTCTCATAAATGGGTGTTCAACATATGAAGTGATAAAGTATGTTCCTATTTGATAGCTTGTAATACACATAGCCTTATGCCTTCGTTCTTGATAGCTTGTAGTACACAGGCATATACCTTTCCACTTGTTAGCTTGTAATAGACAAAGGCATATTACTTTTCTGTACTGATTCTAGAAGATCTTAAGAGCTAATCATTTGAAATTTCACAAACTCTTTTTTGAGTATCAAAATTTGGAACATATTTTTGTAGGGTTGGAAATGAAGGAATCAACATGCATTCATAGGATACATTTATATGCCATTGAATTGATTGATATCATACATATTCTCCTTCATTAAATACTATTTGACATTATTGATACATAATTCAATCCATATTTTTATAGTGTCCTCATTAGCGCCACTATGTTATCATGGATAAAATTGATGAATATTTTTTTTAATGGATAAAACTCATTAGCCTTGGCATATCATTTATTTTTATCTTTTTTTCATTATCTCTCTCCACTGGTCAGGACACGGCGGCCAATCACTACATGGTGGACAAAATAAGGAAAACATTACTCATGAACCAGATCGCGGATCCCAATCTAGGTGGTGTTCACATGGATGAGAGAAAATAAAGATCCAATGACGGAGATAAAAAAAATGATGATATCTTGAGATCTAATCGTCCGATTGAGCTCAAATTTTTAGGGCTGTTTCCTCTTTCCCATCTATCCATCCATAAGGTTAAATTCTAACATTGATGATAGGAAGACAGAGAAAAATACAAAGAGAGAGCTCATCCTAATCTAGTTGGCCAGGAAGGACACAACTACTGTTTGTGAATTTGAAATTGCTTGATTATTGATCTAATTTGTAAGTTCCTTCTTGAGTCTTGAATTTCCTTCTTCATTGTTACAAATGCACCAAGGTATGGACCACATTTTTATGCCCTAGGAGGATTTTTATAGTTAAGAGCACTTATTTGCATCAGAGTCAAGATCCAATCATACAGAACTTATCTGATATGTTTATTATCTCCTTCAACATTCATAGATCTATATGAAACAATCCTAAAAATCTAATTTCCTGCAATTTCTCTCTCTAGATCACTCTCTCTGCTTTTTCTCTCTAGATTTGGAATTTTATTAAATTAAAATTCAATTATCTGGCTAGCCTAACCCTCCCTAAAATTTCACAAAAGAATTTGTTCATCTCCATCCTCAATTTTAATTTCCAATTTTTTCCTTAAATTCTTCAGCAAATACAAACCAATTAAGAGTTAATTCTAACATTATTGATATTTCAAATTTGATTTCAGATTTTCCTGAAATATTTGATCCCGAATGATCTGAAAATCATAAACAATAATCCTATAACTACTAAATTATATCATCTTCAATCATTTTAATGAGGTTATAAAATCAGAATTTCACATACATTAGCGGCCATGTTGAGCGACCTCTTTCTCATCCTATAGTCATGTAGTTTGAAAAGGATAATTAGAAATTTTATTGCAAAAGCTAAATATCCAACGACATGGTTAATTGATGTTTAATAGACACTAATTTTAGGCTTAGGGCAAGCTTGGAATGGTACTTCCTGAAGATGTGCAAGCAGGGCTGCGGAGCTCAAGGTACTTTAGTGCCACTACACAACGGTGTGGGCTGCATCCTATCTCTATATTTTTGTACATGTCTTGTGCCTAATGTAATGGCTACATCTAACGGCCACCATTGTATCATTCCTGTGCAGTAGTAAAAACATTTTGATATTCTGCCTTTGACCTAGCCCAAACTCCATTCTAAACCCCAAGCAATTTCAAGCATTGACAAAGCGACATTTGCTGCCTAAGTGAATGCTGCTCAACATTTCTGCCCAAGCATTGAGGCAGGCACATGTTCAATCTAAGCAATGTTTTTAGCTCTGGATTTGACCATGTGACACCTGATGTCACGCGGTCAAATCCCAAGCTAAGAGAAATGCTCGACTTTGGCGTGTGCCAGCCTCAGTGCTTGGAGGAGAACACTGAGCAACCTTGATCTCTTGCTGTGGAAGTCTTTGCGATAGCTTAAGTATGCGTAGAAGGGGTTAGAGGAGAGGGTGGGGATGCAGCCCCATCACGTTATAGGATCATTGCATTGATGCCATAATGAGGTTACATTGTAGTCATGAGCATTACATGGGGAAAAATGAGGGATGATACCAAAGTAACGAGGCACAATGCGCCTTGGTAGTGTCACTCTTGCGCCTTGAGGCCCGCCGCTCTACGCACCCACGCCCGTCGGACCCGCTGCTACACGCGTGCCTCGGGGCCGAGCGCGGCTTGCAATCAGACATGCCATCTCAGCCTTGGAGATCACACACACCATCAGCACCCCTCTGACACCTATCACGTGGTCCGCTCGGACTCCACCATGCTCGGTGCCCAAGCTGGGCGCTGCACGCCCAGCTCAACCCATAGGGTATATTTTGTATACTCTACCCATAGGGGCACCGCGTGTTTGCACCATCTCAGCGCTCTCTCTGTGCATCAGTGCCTTAATCTCTTGGCGGAATGCCTCCCGCCCTACGCCCCGCACATGCGATGCGTGTAGCGCACTTGACTGTGCGGTTCACCTGCACGATTCCGCGCGTAGTGCCACGACACTGCCACACAGCCTGCGTGTTCTGTACATGCCCTTGGCGAGTCCAGCACCTGCGGGTCTCCCCTGATCCACGTGTGTGAGCACTGACGGGTACACACACCATAAGGGTGATGGCTTAAAAGATCAGAGTCAGACATTGATGTCTGTAGTGGGTGTTGTGACATCACATTGAGGGACTCGATCTCCAAATCATGAATCACGTACACAGACATGTCCCCACAGTTAGCACGCATGCCTCTGTGTAGGAATGCCGCATACTTTGGGGCCTTACACCTGATGATAGATTCTACAGAGTTAGGCTAAATGAAATATATGTGATGTGTCTAACAAAGAACTATATCATAAAGGTGAGACTCAGACGAATCTATTAAGTGAAAAAGATTGTGAATAAGTGCTTTAAGAAAAGAAAAATTGGGATTGAATCAAGGACTTTGTTGTATAAAAGAATGCTTAAGAAGTCAAGATCCAAAAGTTCATCCATTTTATTTTTAGTGGCATCCATGTTCATTTTCAATTTCTTACTCATTATCCATTATGAATAACAACATAAATTAAAAGTAAAATATATATTTTTAGAGTAATGTGTTCTAATTTTAATTCTGTGATTTTGAGATTTTCCTCTTAAAAAAAGCTAAAAGTCATATTATTTTTCAGTTTGAACTTTCTATTCAAATATTCCACTCTTCTACGATTCATGCCATATGAAGACATCACACCAAAAAGGACCATTTACATACCAAATATTTGTTAAACTCCAATTTTTCACTATCACAGGAAGTTTCTATTTTTTCTATGTGATTTCGAGTAAATTTTAAGCAACAATGGCATTCATGTTTATTAACATATTTCCCAAACAAATAATTTCAGAGAATTAGTCAGTTAATATCTGGAGAATGACCTCATCTATCATCAAGTCTTCCTCAATAATAATAGAAAAGCGAATTATATCTCTTAGTATTTACAGATTGTGCCTTTTGGATTTACAGTAATCATTGGATATAATCATGAAATTAAACAAATAAATTCTGATAATGTAATTTATACATCACTCGAGAAAATATTTATCATTTTAATTAATTTTTAAATAATATCCAATCAAATGATAGCTCAAATAATTTAGACAATACTAATTTCATCTATTTGCAGGAATTATCTCTTGATTACACATTTGCGCCTAAATCTTCTTGCATTTATATTTAGTTTATATATAATGGTCAGATGATTTTCCGCAATAATTTATATTTCATTCAGATAGCTTTATCGGGAAAGTATTTTATTATCAGATAGTTGATTCATCAACATAAAAAAGGTAAAACTAGATCGTTGCTTACTCAGACGAGCACTTCAGGTGGGACCCTAAGATCCCCATGACTAGGATGCTACTGTTCAGGTAATGAATATGAAAGTGGATGTTGGATAAAGACATCAAAATCTGTTTCGTTTGGATTTCATTCAATATTCATATTTCTGTAGTCGTTATTTGTTATCCATTTGGATTACAATAAAGGATAACATCATTTCTTCCTTCAGTGAGTAGCCATCGGCCATGTTCTAAGCGTTCATCCGACTCAGTTAGTAAGTCTCCTGG
The DNA here is from genome assembly GCF_029677425.1 of Wolffia australiana. NCBI lineage: Eukaryota > Viridiplantae > Streptophyta > Magnoliopsida > Alismatales > Araceae > Wolffia > Wolffia australiana. Next base: position 11,207,183 of record NC_135852.1, read on the forward strand.
TGAGGATTTGAGAGGAGGCAGCAGCAGTGATCTTATGGCAGCTGCAATCTAGTGGTGGTGGCAAATCCTTGGTGGTGATGGTGGCGATGGCCTTGTGGCGGCGGCACACTTGTGGCTGGGGGTAAACTCATGGAGTTGGTGAGCTTGTGGTGACTGCAAAAAACTTGTGGTGGTGATGACAAACTCATTGTGACGTCAACTTATGGTGGTGGCGATAGACTCTCGGTAGTAGTGTTTTTGTGGGGGTTGCGGTGAACTCCTGGCGTCCAAGTACTTAGTGGTGACCTCATGGTGGTGATGACAGAATTGCAGAGGTGGTGAACTCATGGAAACAGCTAAGGACTCATGATGGTGGTGACGCCATTAGATGAACTCATGGTGACAATGACAACGAGAGTGGCGAAGAGGCTTGTGTTGACGGTGGTAAATACACAACGACAAATAAAGCACAATGGTGGCAAACACAAAGCAGCTATGACAATAGATAAAGGCGAGCGATGTGGTGAGAACGACTAGTGGGAGAGGGCAGCATCAACGGTGGTTAAGAAACCTCAATTTTCAGGTACGCTCTAATACAATGATGAATGATGAAGCATTTATTTTCTAAATCAATGTTGAAAAATAATAAAATGATGTCACACACATTTAATTCTCATGTTATTTCAAAGAATTTTATGTTGATTTGAATAAGATAAGCCTTACTTCGTTTTAATTTAAACATTTACTTTAAAAATGCATATTAGTTTTCAACTATATCCAAGTGTTATGTATCTACATATTAATCACTTAATATGTTTAGTGTTCATTGTACACTTTTAATGTTGTCATGTAGACAGCGGAGAATAACACTATCTAGCCTAACTCATATGATGAGTATGGCCGATCCCATAGCCATTGGTGTGGAGATACTAAGGATAGATAGTGGGTTCTCTTTATTGGAAGGAGTTCACTGAATTAATCTGTATGAATCCCTAAATGGTACTATACCGAACTGTCAATCAGATTCATTCATGTCACGGTTGTGTAAGTGGTTCTTAGACATGAGACATTAAAGACGTTTTGTGGATGGATTGTTGTACTTTGACGATGGCCAACAAGTTTCTAATTACGGAATTCTAAACAGTCTTAATTCGGCTGCATCAAGAAGTTCACAAAGATGATTGAGTGGTCAAGATGGGATCGTCCACCCTCCATAAAAGAGGTGACAGCTCAAGGAAGATGATGCGATGAAGTCCTCCAACAAGGGAGTGAAATATCGGAAAAAAGTTCTTAGATGATGCATCAGTACTAACTCGGATGACCAATTATAGTTTGATAGTTGACCATACCCTAAGTCGTCAAAGGAGCGTCGAGTGGACGTCGGAAGATATACATAAGTTTTGGAGGTTTTTATGAAAAAAACCCACTTAGTATAAATAGGGGAAGGCCCTGAATGAAATTTACCCGGGCCAGAATTATTCAGGGGCCTTGCCCTACTTCTCCCCTCTCCCCATGACTCCTCTCCACTCCCGATGTGATCGGGAAAGCGTAACGATGGCGATAGAGGTTAAACAAGGCTCAACAACGAGGAGGAGATCTGACATGTTGAGGACTGTGTTGATATGTCTAAAGGCTGCACAATTGAGCAGCTCGACTCGTCTTGCTCTCGGATCTAAGAAATCACAGATGTGATCCGTGAAAAGGTACTTCATTTAATGGTTTTATCGATGTCGTACGATTTTGCAACAAGTCTTTCGTTGCGTATCATTTTAATTTCTTCATCCATATCAAGGCCTCTAGAATCCAAAAGTAATAGTACCAAGTAGGTAGTTCAGAGGCTCACCCCTTACCGTGCATGGCATATGACAACATAATTAATGCACTTATAATTATGTGTTTTATATGAATTTTGGTCTGTAAATCATGAATACATCATGTTTTAAACATAAAAAATGATTATTCATGCATTTATAGTCAGCATTATCAATTTCACTGACTGAATTTTTTTATCAAACCTTGATTTACTACATTGAAGTTGATAATGTCCTAGAGAATTCTATGGAAGCTTAAGGCTAATATATTGGGCTTGGGGGAAAAGGAATTAAAAATAGATTTCGGCACGTAAGGAGTAGTTAGAGGGAAGTGTGCCACAATACATCTCAATAAGATATATAAGGGCATTCATTTATTATGTCGCATTTATAAATGTTTGCCTCTTTTCCTCTTTATATTCAAGGTGTGCTCTAGTAGAGGGTGGCCAAAATGAAAAGGTAATATAGAATATATGGGTTGGTAAACTAGTTTATGTAAGTATTTTGAACTCAGTTCTATTTTTTCAATCTTTTTTAAGTGAAAAAGAGCATCCACAAATTTGGAACTTAATATCCATCCATCTCCATCATAGCCATCCATTTCAGTCATTTCACACACACACTTTCTCTATCATTCTATTTATATATATTTCTCTTTATTACCAAAGGCAATTTATATTTCAAAAAATCCTCATTAGATCTCTAGTTTCATGCCCTTAAAAAGAAAAATAAACCTCTATTTTCTTGTCTAAAATCACTTGACATCATTGCACGTCAAGTTGAGAATTTTTGGGGATTAGTTTGACATAATCCAAACTCGATTGTGCAGAATAATATTGAATCAAGTGCATATTTGAAAAACCAAAAACATAGCCTTTGACGGGATCAAATCTATGATTTATTGGTTCCTTGAGTGAGCACCTTCAAGCGGTTCAAATGTCCAAGCTCTACATGTATCCACGCGATCTTCTGAGCATTGGATCTCCTCTTCTTTCCACGGACTACGTTTTTGGAAATCCCATTTCCTCCCAATCCAGACCCAACTACAAGTATCACTCAAGGAATAAAAAGAGAAGAAAGAAGAGGGCACTCAAACTGACTCACAAGGGTATCGAATGAGGGTGCCCCTCCATTGGATGTTACAAGAGGAGATTTTCATAAAATTCCCTAAACATTGAGAACGTCCCCCAACATCCAAAAAACATGAGTGTGACCCTCTAGGCCCTGTATTACTCTAGTTAATAACTTAAATTTCCTAATAACTTTTATTGGGCTGACCTCATTAATTAACAATATTACATATAGATTAATTAATGAAGGATTGAGTTAACCCAATCTATATCGGTCAAGTTTATGCCATGTGGGGGTACCAAGCTACACCTAATACACCAAAAGGTAAAAAGGAGAACATCAATTCTGGTGGCACACACAACCATGTCCCATCACTCGACATGACATAACCACTGTAAGAGGAGATGACCTGTGTCATGACACATCGTCATCGTCATCCTCGAACCTGGGATCCAAATTTCATTTATTATTAGATTTAATTTCTAAAATTTATTTGAAATTTATAGTTATTTTATCTTTTTCTCCAAGGCCTATAAATAGGCTACTGTTGTAATGGATAGTTGGTGATTTTTGGAATTGAATCTTTCTTATGAAGAATTTCCCCTAGTTTCCTCACTACCGACGCCATCGTTGAGAGACGGCTACCCATCCTGAGCCTTGTTCTGATCGTCAAGCACCATCCACGCTTGCGGGCCACCGCCCACACATCCACATCACTCCCTCCCCCCGTCTTCCGCACCACCGGAGCATGTCGTTGTATGCTCGTGTGGCCAACGCACGTGGCCGCCCGCCTGTGGGGCTACCGTGTGCAACCGAGCGCCCCCATGGCCACCGCACGCAGCCACCCACCTGTGCGACCATCGTTAGCGTCCCGTATGGTTTAGGGTTTGGGGCGCTGTCCCAAACTCCGCTAGGGGGAAACTACCCCCTTGACCCCCACCAACTGACCACGCAGTTGGATCTACATCTAGCCCTGTCAAAGTGCACGTCAACCGCTCCCGCCATCGAACACCTCAACAACTTCCCACGTCAACTTCCCTCTTTGGTGATTCTCATTACTTTATTCACTGTTTTTTAGTGTGCTTTTCCACTATTGTCGGACTTAGTGGAATAGGTTATTCTCTTCTTCTCTTCTCCTCCTCTTCTTCTTCTTCTTCTTCTTCTTCTTCTTTTTCTTCTCTTCTTCTTCTTCTTCTTCTTCTCCTCCTCCTCCTCCTCCTCTTCTTCTCTTCTTCTTTTCCTTCCTCTTCCTCCTCTTCTTCTCTTCTTCTTTTCCTTCCTCTTCCTCCTCTTCATCATGCTTCCCTCTTATCTTTATTGTGTTCTTAATTACTGGTTTCTTTTTTGTCTTCTCTTTCTGCTTACTCGTTTTATCATTCTTAGATTATTCTTGCATTTTTTGTGTTAGGTGTGTATAATTTTTCCAAATTGTGTTGCTCGTTTACATTTTTTAGCATATCGTATCATAATGCTTTCATGTAATCTAGTAGAAACAAATATTGATAACCGACCAATGGTTCTCAGAAGAGTGAACACATCTAGAAGTAATGCTCTGCCCCACGTCACCTCTGGGGAAGGATTCCAAGGTCATCCGGATACCAATGTCGGAACATCTCGTGCTGCACAAAGTCACCCATTATCAAACAGATCGGTCATCATTGACTACTTTGTACCTTTTGGTAATGGGTACTATGCATGCTTACTGTGCCGTGAGAAGAACCCTCATAGTAAGAAGAAAGAGATCAAGCGGCAAGCTGACAAGAGCAACAATGTATTTTGGAGACATTTCAAATATTGTCATCTTGCACGTCATGCGGAACTGACGGGGACCCAGGTTATGGATGACCAACCACATGGAGGGGCAATCTCACGGGGACCTCTAAAGTGGCAAACCCTTAATGAGATAAAGGATGACATTGTGTGTTTCATACGCTTAACAGATTCCCCTTGGAGCATCATTCAGAATGTCGCATTCAAAGAGCTGTGGCACTACACAACACAGTTGTACTTGGACCCCCCAAGTGCGAAGGTGATGAAGCAGTGGACGATCCAAATGCATGGTCGCATGAAGGGATAGTTTCAACCGAGTGTCTCTCATTATAGATGCATGGACTGTGGAGAATGGTACTGGTCTTCTTGACATCACCGTTTATTGGGTGGACGAGAAGTGGGTGTATCGGGAGTGAGTACTTGCCATCTAAGAGATCCACGACAAGCACGATGGGAAGACTATGGAGTCCATCGTTCTCCAAGTCCTGGAAGAAATTTGCCTGCAACCAAAGGTCATCATTAAAAAATAAACCTCTTTTTTAAGTTAAACATGTGTTTTTATACGTAACATGTATTTATGCATGTTTATGTTGTGACTACTGCTAATAATAGGATGTTATCAATGATTGCAAATAAGATAAAGAGCGTTAACCCAATGTTTAACGCCAAGCGACAAGTCCCATGTGTCGCACACATATTTAACATTGGCGTACAAGCAGCAATTAAAAGCTTTGGCATTCCTTCAGCCCAATCAGTAGTCTTCGAAGAAGGTAATGTGGGCAGGACCGCCGATCAGTTTGATAGTGATGAGGATAACTTGCATGGATAAATATTATTAGAGGTTGAAGACAATGTTGCAGCACATCATTTGTTATATTTGGGAGATGCAGTAGCGAAGGTGCGGAATCTAGTGTGTGGCATTCAGAGCTCTGCTCAGCGGTGAGAGGAGTTTGCGAAAGCGTGTGAAGACGACCCTGAAGTTAAAGATAGTAACATGGTCACGTTGGACTGTCCGACCGGTTGAAACAGCACATATACTATGCTATCCGCTGCTGTGAAGAAACGTGATGTGATTGATGAAGTGTCGAAGAGTTTTAGCAAAAAAGGGAAGTCGACGAAGATGTCGAAGGATGAGTGGGAGTTGGTGAAAGAATTTTGTCGCATTCTTGGGCGGTTCTCTATCTCTACTGATCATGTTTGTCGAATAGAGACGTCGGCCATATGTGATGTGTTGTTCATCATCGAAGGTCTTCTACGACATATGGATGAGGTAGTCCAAAATTTTGAGGAGGGAACCTTCTTCTCTTATGTACGATGGTTGCAAGAAGTAGATCGCTGCAACATGGCGCAAGCGTGCAAGGTGATGCAACGTAAGTTACCCTAGTATGCAGAACTCCTGTGGGTGAATGAAGCAATCACTACAGCAGCATTAATGGATCCATTCCACAAAGGGTCCATGATAGGTGAGAGCATCAAAGAGTCAACCATTGCCTATATACAATCTCTCTTGCCACATGACTTCAAAACACGTGCAATGGCTTGTCCCGTTGAAATGGAACACCCAAAAGGGAGAGAGTTGAACTCTTGGCTATAGAGCACTATGCGAAAACTCCAACGTACACCCGCATCAACGATGTCAGCCTTAGATGAGTTCAGCTATTATCTTACAGAAGTCATGCCTGATGAGGGAGTCTTTGCACCACTACCTTGGCGGGCCAGCACAAGAGCAAAACGCTTCCCTTTACTTGCCTCAACTGTAAGAGATTACACAAGAAGCTTCTTTTGTTGAAAAATTATTTTTTCAAGATTCTTAACATTCTATACTTTAAAATTCTAACATTACTTAATGCATCACTTATCCATGTAGTGAATGTAAAGTTATACAATATATATTAGTATCTCAGATTTTTTCGGCATGATATTTGGCTTTAGAAGTATAGAAATTTTACCAATTTTAAAATTCAGAAATATATATAGTGTGGAGAAAATAATAAAAACTTCACATATTTTATGAAATTTATGATTAAACACTACAGGTTAATAATGAAAGATGGAAAATATAGGGAATGTAAAATTAAAATGGTATATATTAGCATCTCAAATTAACATATGAGCTATGCAATCTCTAAACCATAATATTCTGTTCAACTAATAATCCCAACTAATGAGTAATTTTCCTAAATTTTTTAACATAATGTCCTAAGTTTTACAAGCTCTATAATTATATATTACTACCAGATTAAATTACTATATAAGCTACTCAATCTCTAAATCATAATATTATGTTCTACTAATAATCCCAGCTAATGAGTAATGTTCTTAATATTTTTAACATAATTTCCAAAGTTTTACAACCTATATAATTATACATGACTACCAGATTAAATTAACATTGGAGCTATTCAATCTCTAAATCATAATATTCTGTCCTACTAATAATCCCAGCTAATGTGTAATGTTCCTAAAATTTTTAGCATAATGTCCAAAGTTTTACAACCTCTATAATTATACATTACTACCAGATAAATTAACATATAAGCTACTCAATATCTAAATCATAATATTTTGCTCTACGACTAATAACGGCTAATGAGTAATGTTCCTAAATTTTTTAACATAGTGTCATAAGTTTTACAACCTCTATAATTATAAATTACTACCATATAACTAGAACACGATATAATTGTAAGGAAAATAGGTGTTTAGAGTAGTTTCTAAAGTTGGAGGGACACTTTTTAAATTTTCCTTACAAATATGCCCTTAAAACAGCTCTCGGTCACACGTTGCAGGCGTAAAACTCCAATAATAATATTTGCAAGGGCTTATCCAATTAATTTGGATTTTCCTATATTTCTTCTTAGGGAAATATGGAGGAGAGAGAAGCAGAGGGGCATATCTCCAATTATTTTGCGGGCTGCGTTTGCGCTCAACTTAAAACAGGGACTTTTGTCAAGACAAAAATATATACCTTTCATAATTTTAATTTTCTTCCGTATCGGATTACAGGATTCCGGATAAAAAATAACCGGATATCGGATTTCGATATCCGGATAATGGTTCCGATATCCACATATCGAAATCCGATATCTGCCTCGTCCTTACACATTCGATATCCGTCCCCGATATCAATTTACACCTGCCACACAAAATCCATCCAATATCCGATATCTGATATCAGACACCGTCCCAATTTTTTTTTGGATACCGGATATCGGACGGACATTCCCTCACCTGCCCTCTTATATTTCTCCCCTCCATCTGGCACACAAAGTACATAGGTAGAAATTAGGGATGGGAAATTTGTGTTTCGTCGTCAAACAAACACTGTTTGACGACGAACAAACAGATGAAAATTTGGTTCGTGTTTGGTTCGTTTGTGAACAAAGACGAACGCTATGCTTTTTTAAAACGGTAAAAAAATGTATGATAAGAGAGATAGAGATAGAGATAGAGAGAGGGAGCAAGGGGGAGGGGAGCACGGGAGAGGGGTTGGGGAGCAAGAGAGAGAGAGAGAGAAATGAGAGAGGAAGCAAGGGGGAGGGGAGCACAGGAGAGTGGGTGGGGAGCTGAGAGAGAGAGAGAGGGAGGTGGAGGCCGGAGGGGGGATAGGGGGGAAGAGAGGGGCACGGCCGCACACGGTAGGGCACGGGAGAGGGGGGTGGGGAGAGGGAGAGAAGTGTGGGGAGAGAGAGGGGGGGCACGGGAGAAGGGGGTGGGGAGAGGGAGAGAAGTTGGGGGAGAGAGAGAGGGGGCACGGGAGAGGGAGCGGGGAGACTGATGAAAGAGGGAGGGAGGGATGGGAGAGGTTGGGGCACAGGATACGGGAGAGGAGGGCAGGCGAGAGAGATCCCCGTTCTCTCTCTCTCTTTTAGTGAAAAAAATAAGAATTTATATTGAAAACAACATTACTTCAGGAATGCCACCTGTTCGCAAATGGTTCGTCTGTTTGTGAACCGTTCACAAACATGTTCGTGTCCCATTTGGACTGTTCATGTTCATGTTCATTCACATGTTCGCGAACGAACGAAACATTTTTTCCAACCCTAGTAGTGATCTTTTCATTTAAAAACTAAAGATCTTAAGTACGTAACAAGTGAGCTCAATTGCTTATAAGAACATTGGATCGAAGACAAATTTGAGAACCAAAGACTAAGATATCAATGCAAATGTCTTAAATCTAGTTAACTTATCATATACCGTACGATACACTTGGAGTTGAATTTTTTTATGACACCTTCTATGTACCAACTCAATATTGTTCATGACAAAGTAAACATATTTAATTTTATAATTTTCATCATCAGAATCAATGCATCTGACACCTCCAGCATTAAAACATAACCAGCCCCATATTGTTACTGCATCATTAAAAAATAATAAAGTTTAAATATTTATTATGATACTGCATACTGAATAGAAATGGAAAAAGAGGGAATAAAGGGACAGGAAGATATAAACTTAAAATTAACTGCATGGACTTTGGCCCACCCGCTCTTGGGGAAAGTATACAAATAACCCAGTGATCTTACAGTGGAAGAACTAAAGATCGATTTCCCCACCGGCGGACGGCGGCGAGTCATTGCACCGGCTGGGGACGGGCGTGTTCCTCTTGGACGACCGCTTGGTGGGCACGAGCCAGCTCTCGCGGCTCCTCTCCACCTGCGCTTCGTAGTCTTCGTCCTCGTCCTCCTCCTTGAACACCGGGTGCGTGTACGCCGTCGCCAGATACCCCTTCAAATCCAGGTTTGGCTCCCTGCACCTCTCCAGAGTATCCTTCATCATAGCCTCCTGCATCACCATCACCATCACCATCATCATCATCATCTTAAATCATCATTGTCATCGTCATCTTAAATCATCTGAAATCATCATCATCATCATTTAAAATCATCATCATCATCATTATCATCATCAAAAGTCATCAGCATCATCTAAAATCATCATCATCAGCATCATCATCCAAGATCATCTGAAAAATCATCTTAAATCATCATCATCATCATCTAAAATCATCAACATCATCATCATCTAAAATCATCAACATCATCATCATCATCATCTAAGATCATCTGAAAAATCATCTTAAATCATCATCATCATCATCATCACCATCATCATCATCATTTAAAATCATCATCATCATCTAAAATCATCATCATCATCTGAGATCATCTGAAATATCATCTAAAATCATCATCATCATCATCTGAGATCATCTAAAATATCATCTTAAATCATCATCATCACCATCAAAAATCATCAGCATCACTATCATCCAAGATCATCAGAAAAATCGTCTAATTCTCCACCTGCAATGGGAATTTCTCGAAAGCCGGCTGGTAGCGGCTCTGGCAGTACTTGTGGAACCAGATGGTCAAGACGGGGAGAGCGAGGAGCACGGGCGTCGTCTGTGACGCCTTCTTCGTGCTCATCAGCCCCAGCAGAAGCACCTGCGATATCACCAGCGCCGAGATTATCCTCCGGTGCACGTCAGGCCAGAACTGCGCTCCGCTCTCGTACTCCTGGTTGTACACGTTGATGATCTTCTCCAATGCAACCAACGGAGAGCGTCAGAGGCACCGAAAGAGATCATAATCAAATAGCTTCAGGAAATAATCGCCAGTGAAAAAAAGGGAAATTACCTGATGGCGGTAGACGAGGTAGGAGAATCCGAAGAAGACCAGGATGAAAGGAAGCAAGAAGGGAGTGTTGACGGAGTAAACCAGGCCGAGCAAGAAATACAGCTGAACCTGTGGCTCCGACGTGTTGAATCCGATGCTGCCGGGGTCCATGGCCGATTCCCTGTCCTTCTCGGTCTTCACCAGGAAGAAGTTCTTCAGGTGGAATATGATCAAGGGCTTCAGCCGAAGGATCTCTCCCGCCACCCCTGCCCAGCCGTCCACCATGATGTAAGTTATGAAGAAGGTCGCCTTCAGCGGAATCGATTGGCCGATGGTGATGGGGATTTGATTGGTGGAAGTGTGGATGAAGGTGTCCAGTTGCTGGAAGGCAGTTCCGGCGATGACGCTGCCGAGGAAGACGTTCACCAGAATGAAGAGATAGTACTTGGACGCCGATCTTCGTTCCAGCGCGGAGATGGCCACGATTCCTTCGAACTTGGACATCAGCATCAGGATGGTGGGCAGCAGGATGAGAAAAATCTTCAGCGCTATACCGGGGAGGAAGCCCTGGATGAACGATTTGATGAAGGGCCTGCAAAACAAACGGAAAAAACCGAGTTGGGCTTGCAAGGAAAAGCGAGAAAGAGACGGGCTTTGAGCTGAGAGGGGTTGTTTCTTACACTTTGATGATGGGTCTCAAGAAGGGAGCGGCCCTTTCGATGCCCTCCAGATTGGCCAGAGATTGGACGAAGGCGATGGGGATCATGAAGAAGAAGGTGAGGAAGAAGAAGGCGACGGCGACGATCAGTCTTCTGACGGAGAGGGAGACGAGCGGGATAGCGAGGTTCTTCCAGTACACATCGCGGGGCTCCGGAGCCCACGCGGTAAGCCATATTCCCGGATCTCTCGTCTGCTGTGTCTGTGCACAAACGGCCGCTGCCCATCGCGATTTGAAGGAGACGAAAGCCGCCGGCATCACGTACTTGGAGCTCTTCCTGATTCTTGCTCTCTCCGCAACTTCCTAAATCGCTCGTCGACAGGATTTCTTTATCAGAAACGAAGAACACAGTTCTTGCTGGATTAGTTGCTAGCGGTAAAACTTACTTCTTCTGATAGCCTTTCAATTTCGGCCGTGTAGTAATCGATGGAGTCCACTCTCTCCCCCCACAGTCCGAGGAAACCCGTCTGTGGTAATCGAGAAAAGAGTCGTTTGGTTCGAGAAAGAGAAAGAAAGAGTCTTTGAGAGAGAGTGAGAGAACTATGTACCTTGTGGGTAGGCCTCTTTTTCGGGTTTCGCTCGTGTTTAAGTTGGCTGTAATCAAGCCAATTCCGGGCCGTTTTCTTCTTCTCGACCAGTTTAGCCAGAACGTTGGCGTTGTAAACGACCTAGAAGCAAGAGAAATTTCTAAAAACTGGACGACCATGAAAGACCAGTCGAGCTTGGGCTTGTGGCCGAGTACCTGGTGAGAGAGATAGTTATTGGGATGGTTGACCAGGAAGAAGTGTTCCACATGCTCGCTGACAGATTCATCCGGATCAGGAGGAACATTCCTGACGAGAACCTGGAAGAGAAGATCGAGAGATTGAGATACGAATCAACCTCGATCTTAATCGGTCCAAGGAATCAAACTCACCGTAAACTGATCCGGCCGCCGCTTTTCCGTGGCGAGAAAATGCAGTCTCATGGAAGAAACAATCTCGTATTCCCGAAGCAAGACGTAGCAAGTCCAGAAGGTGAAAGCGTAGGCCATTACCAGGTGAGCCCACAATCTGCAGGAATCGGAAAGATCGTAGAACGATGAATCAATGAACAGCGATACGAACCGCAGTTTCGTCCAGTTTTGAGAAGAGCGAAATTACTTGGGAGATTTCTCCGGGATATTGGATATGCTGAGTTTGTCGATGTCGCTGAACTCCAGTTTAGAGTTTTCGAGGGTATCGTTGGTCCAATTGACGGGAACCAAGACGGCGAATCCCAGGAAAGCGATCGGGACGAAAATCTTGAGACTGCAAGCACAACCGAGGAACGAGCTCATCTAAAAGATGGAAGAGAAAGAAAGAAGACGGAGATTATACGGCGTACCCGATAAGATAGATGCGGAGATAGACGGCGGAGTCGAGGCCGGCGTGGTTGATGAGCTCGGCTTCGGGCATTTTTAGGGCTTCGGGCATCCAGGCCAAGAACTTGAGGTAGGATTTGTAGTTGAGATTGACGAACTTCTGCACGGCGCCGGAGTGGGTGGGGCTGCTGCGCAGCCCCCGCAGGTACCATTTGGGAAAGTAGACTCTGTCGTTGAACGGTTGAAGCCGGAGGAAGGCAAAGACCACCAGGAACACCACCGCGCTCAGCACGTTGATCCCCGCCGCCAGCCCGAGGTCTTGCAGCGTCGCCATGGCTGCCCCCGATCAACCCTCCTAATTCCTAAACTCACGGCAAGTCCACAGCGACAACCACTGAAGAAGAGGATACGATCGACGGGGGAGACGCTGGGGAGAAGATATTGAACTGGCGTTGACACCGACAGCCCAACAAACGGCGTCGGCATATACGGCCACGTGGCATCGCGGTCGGCGGCCGCCCCCCAACGGTCGGATTTTTTTCCCAATTCTCTCAACGTGATCCACGCCATCGCTGACTTCACAAGATTAATTTATCCATAACGGGCGGCAGAGTTATTATTTGAGTTAAAAATCGCTCGTTAACCGCTACAGTAACGCCGGATTAACTCCCGATCTAAAGAAACGCCACCTACGTTTTTTTTATCAACTCAAGCGTCGCCATAAACACAAAAGGCAGTTTCCAAACGTCTCAAAAGTCAAAAGTCGGCGTCTTTCCACCATCCTCCCGGCGGAGACGCGCCGCATCATGATCAGCATCAGCATCACCATCACCATCAAGGTTTCTCGGCGAGGAAGAGACCCCAGCGCTGCTCGCCGGAGGAGCTGCGCTTGAGTTTCGCCTTCCAGCCGTTGACGATGTCGTCGTAGTCCTCCTGCCACGGATTCATCAATCATCATCACCGATTCATCACCGATTCCAGCTCTTGGGGGTTATTAAATGATTAAAAAAAACCTGAGAGAAGTCCCTGATGAAGGCTTCCCGGCCGGCTTCGGTGGCGTCGAGCTCCTTCTGGAGAACTGCGAGGAACTGAGGGAAAGAGGGAAGGGGGCGGTGAGAGAGAGAGAGAAGGAAGGGAAGAGGGAGGAGGAGGAGTGGAACCTGGTCGGTGCGGTCCTCGGCGAGGACGTGGTGGAAGCCGGCGTCTCGCAGCATCTGGCCGTAGGCGGCGACGTCGTGGAGGTCGTAGCCGCGCTGGCGGATGTAGGCGGCGAACTCGTCCGACGGAGGGCCGGGGCTCTTGCAGTAGTCGCTGATGAGCAGCCTCCCGCCGGGCTTGAGCCAGCGGAAGAAGCGCCTGAACAGCGCCGGCTTGTCCTGGGCAGAGAAAGGAAGCCTAAGAGGGGATTTGGAAGCGGGGTGGGGAAAAGAAGGACCGAACCTGGATGTGGAGGATGGTGTCGCGGCTGTAGACGACGTCGAAGGAGGCGTCGGGGTAGGTCTTGGTGGTGCAGTCGGCCACCTCGAACTCGACCGAGCACTTGCGCCCGATGGCGCGCTCCAGCGCGAAGGAGACCATGTTCACCGACAGGTCGATGCCCACCACCTCCGCGTCGAACGTCTCTGCCATGTAGAAATCGCCTCCCCCGATCCCGCAGCCCACGTCCAGCACCTTCTCCCCCGCCTTCAGCCCCAGCATCTCCACAAACTCCCTCGTCGTCTCTGCCCCCTCCCCCACCCGTCACAGTTAGAGACGAAGAAGATAAATAAGATTTAGATAGGTATATATATATAGATGTATAGATATATAGAGATTTTGAAGGGTATAGAAGTCGTGCCCAATCCGCCGGTGCTGACGAAGCCCTCGCCGAAGATGCGCTCGTAGCGGAGTATGCCGCTGCTCTTGTACTGGACGTTGTCCAAGAAGCGCTGGAAGTCCTTGTCGGGGATGGAATCGGTCTTCTGCCACACCCAGCAGATCTGCCGCACCGGATTCCTTGGTTTGAGTTCGGCGGAGAAGAAAGGGCGGGGAAGACGGAAATGATACCTGGTTTTGGTTCTTCTTTTTCCTCACGTATGCTCCGATGCACTTGCAGGTGATCAGGGACAGCTCGAATGACTTCCCCTCGTCATCGTACACATGGCACTCCTTGAAAAGCTGCGTGAAAACCAGAGCTTAATTAAATCAATTCAGGGGTGAATTGGGCGAGCATCAGGCAATTATCGCCACCCCGATTACAAATGCAGAATGCAAGTTCATCCGGTTTATTTCGAGAAAGTTAGAACGAAAGAAGGATCTAGATGCCAGCCATTTGCTTCAGGTTAAGCTAAGAAGACGAGAAAGAGCATATCTCGATTTAAGAATTCGGCTCAGAGAATTCTGGACAAGCATCACCTTGGTGTAGAATCTGGGCTCCCGGTAGTGTGTGGGATTGGCATTTCTCTTTGAATCCCCGGATTGGTGGAAGCAAGACTCCCGGAAGAAGATGAAGCCACCAACCTTCAGCCATTTGACCATCTTTTCTGCCACTTCTTTGACCTACAGATTTGGCGCGCATAGAAAACCACAGGAAATCAGGAACTATAAGAGCAAGTTGTCGATATTCGAGTAAAGCAACGTCTGAAGAAAATTTTCAGGGACATTCAAAAATTCAGATTAAAGAATGCCCAGGCTTTCTAGTCAAAGAAATATAACGACTCCCAAGGATAATTATATCCTCTGACCACTGTGAATGAAACACTCAGCTGAAAGAAAAATTATAAATTATAAGTTACAAGATGGGTAGGCTCATTGCTTGTACGCGGAACTAATATAATTAATCGAATCCAAGTTATTTATTTCCATACTACACTCCGTAGCATAAGTTCGGAGGGAATGCTCAGAATTATCTCAGATACCAATGTGCTTATTACGGGAAAAATGCAGCATCAGAGAATCCGCTCACCTCTTGATCAGACAAATACATCAGTAGCCAGTTTGAGAAAACCAAGTCCACTGATTCATCTTCAATTTTCAAGTCCGAGGAAGTTATGTCAGCGCACTGGAAGCTGACGTTCTTCAAATGTCCATTTACGCTCTCATTCTGCCAAGAGGTAATTTTTTTAATATTACGAAATAAACTCAGCATTCACTCAGCGCTGTCCAAGAATACCTTCTTTATCACGCTTTCAATAAAATCCACGGCCAGGACGTGGCCAGCTTCCTTTGCTAGCTCGCCAGTGAACCTCCCGATGCCCGCTCCCAGTTCCAATACATTTTTCCCCTTGTAGGGTGGAAGAAGAGAAAGAATCTGTCGAAGGAATAAAGAAGGAGAATTACAGTAAATGAGGTGATTTTACTGAGGGATCAACCGTGGGCAATTTTACGCAATAATGAGTCAAAATAATTCAGGCGGCTACCCACATTAGTTTGGAAAGAAGCAAAGAGGACACAAAAAAATATAATCGGAAAAAACAACCAATCTGAGGATCCTTCCTGCAATCTGACAAGGGAAAGAGGAAATTTTCGTCCAGGATATCATAAATAATGACGAAATAAAAGCAAGCGCATCGAACAGAGATCCTAAAATTTAACCAACGGCGCGAGTAAAAACAAAATTACCACGAGTAATCAAGATATTATGTCGAAAAAAAGACATGTGAGCGAGAATATGTGCGAAATTGGAATCAAAGGTGGATCAAACCTCCGGCCTCTCTTCTTTGTCGAGGTCCTGAGCGCGCGAGTCGAGCATCATGCCCTCCAGAGTGAGCTCCTTGGAATGCTCGCTCCAGTAGTTCTTCTGAACCTCTCTCTCGGCCAACTCCAAAGTAGCTGATCCGGCAACCGGCCATGAAAAAAAAAAGCGCAATCAGATCACACAGAATTTGAGATCTAGAAAACTCGCCTCGTTCCGAAACCGACCGGAAAGACAACCAAAGCAAAGATCTCACTCACCGAGCGAGTTAGCCATGTCCTGCGGCGTAATCAAGATCAGAGAAAACCTCTACCGATCCTCGCTAAGAGTCTTCTATGCAACGCGCGACCTCGTGAACGTTCTAGATCTGCAGTTGTACTCTCTTCCCCTCTGCTGCATCATCCCGCCCACTGTAACTGCCTCGCCGAGGAATTTATACGAACAAGGGAACGAGTCTTGGCTTGACCCCACTTAGCATGAGGGCGTCGAAATGTGTGGAGAGACGTAGCCCCGCCGGCCCGCCGTGGCGACACGTGTGAGCTTCGCACGAGCGAAGTCCGCACGTGCTGGGTCGTGGCGAGCAGGCCGGGGGAATCGCTGCGGATTCGAGCCTGGCCCATCGAGGGCCCACTCGCCTTTTCGGTGGGCCCGTTACTGTTCCTGTGCAAAGACGTAAATACCCATACCCGTTGTCTGGTTGTGCGGTTAAAACGAGGGGCGAATCTGACCAGTGGGGGAATGGTGGGGCCCGAGTTTTAACGGTTAGTCGATTGGACGGCGATAGATGGGCGACGGGTGGCGGGGAAATAAAGAGAGATGAGGTTCTTTGGTCGCACCCTTTGGTCATTGTCATGCGTGTACTTGTTGGCGGATGTGATCTGCCCTTTATTTGTTTCATATGCTTCACAGACATGAACACTAGGATTGTGACGTCTGGATGATAGCTTCTGAGTCTGATATCAAATTAGGGAAATCCTAGAATACCCATTATCCGATGGGATAGTAAATGATTATATCAGACATTTGTTCCGACATCTATAGTTGTGCAAATTTTTTCGGTTCTGAAAGAAACCGCCCAAATGAACCGCACCACACACTGCGCAGAGGCCTGATCAGTCGACTTGTGAGGTCATGTAAGAATTTTTATTAAAAATATAAATAACTTTAAAACATTGCTCTCCCTTTCTCCCCTCTTTATTCTCATAGCTTATAGGGGGTTTGGTGCAGTCAGATGTCGGCGTATTGCGAGTTAATATTTTTAATGTTAGTTTTTCTTGGTTTTTCTGATTATTAATAGTATTGAACCATTTTTTACACAATTAGCTTACACTTTGTTAAAAATGCAAAATAACCCTTTGAGGACCAAGCAAGGAGGACAACGAAGCCTGGCCAGACACAATTGAATTCTAGACTAGCTCCCAACAACAGTAGGTTGACCAGTCGCCCAAAACAATCCATATGGAGATTCGAAATATTAGGCAGACCCTTTGAATTAGATAATACATCCACGTCAAACACCATATGCAACTCTTTTAAAAGAAAATATCACACTGGACAGTTACATTACAAACAACATATGGGAACATGATGTTCAGATATCGATATCTGAGATCCAATTATCGGATCTTGGTATAGATGTTGGAATCTGACGTCCCATTCCGCCATCCACCACCATCTGCACCCCTTTTGTATCGGTCTTACCATCCAATATTAAATATTATCATCTCGTATTGTCTTCATTTTCTTGGATATCATACTTTTTGATATATGATATTTGGACTCATATTGAGAAGCAAACACTGGTACACATGAGTAATATAAAAATCCATTACTTCCCATGGATCTTGATGGGAAATGTAGAAGGTTCGTCTCTATTTTCTTCGCATCTTATAATTCTCCCTCATTTTCTACTTTTTTCTCAATGGGCTTTCACTTTTATATTGTCTTCTTCCCCATTACTTTTTCGCACTACTCACTATGTCCCCTTCTATGGCTTTTTTGTGTGTATTGCATGTTATCTATCGGCTTTTTCCTTCTCTCAATCTTTGACTATGTTACCATTAGTTTTCTATTCTTTTCTTTTCTTTTTTCTCTCCCATTAAAAATCCTATATTTGATCTTTATACTCTCTCCCTCTCTCTCAACTTCTTCTCCTATGATCTGACTTCGTCCTTCCCTAAAAACACCATAAATTCCTATGTCATTTCCTCTAGTCACTCTTGATCATCCACAAATTATATTCTACACCAATCCTATCCTGCAATTGTGATTTCTGCAATTGACTATGTTACCATTATTTTTTGTTATTCGTAATGAACACTAAAGAGTTAGTAATCACATGCATTTCTAGACAATGATTGTTCCACATCTGATGACTGAAGTAAAGTGAAAAAGCAAAGTACAACAGCAATTGTCGCTCAGCATTTTAAGATATCAGTCCCTCGTGGATCTCTTTTTCTACGCCATCTGTGGTGCCTTGTCTTCTTCCTCCTAACAACTTTCCTTGCCATACATTTATTGCACAATTGTCTTTGTAACATCCACTTATCCATTTCATTCTCAGCCGCATCCGTCTATTTTCCATCTTCTCTCTCTTCAAAATTTCTCAATCATTAGTCCATTCTTGTATCTCCATATCCATCACACATGCCTTCTCTTTGTTCCTTTTTATACCTTCTGGTTGATTTTAGATCAATGTCAATCAAGGCCATTCATCATCTGGGTCCCTTATCCGAGGTACCTTGGCAGACCTTAATTTTTTTAGATGATCATGGGTTTATCAATAATGGTGTATTTTCTTTCAGAGTTTGTGTGATTTCATAGTTACTTCTGCCTTGACTTCTGATGAGAAGCTTATATATGGTATAATGACATGAAATTGGAGACAAATTAATCATCACCTTGATTATTCGTTGCTAAGTCTGTGATTGACATTTGAAGTCCCTCCCTAAAGATTCAAAATCCATTCGGCCACCATAAAAAAATATTCTTAATAATTCATTTTATATTTTTACATTACTTAATATTTTATAAAATTCATTCATCTTTTCCACATCAGTTTTTTAATTGGAGTTACCGATGTTGATACAAAATACCAATTAGATACCAAATATCAATTTAGAAAGTGTTCCCCTTTCAATGATACTGAATGCTGATACTAAGAATTTTATTCCCAATACAATTGTCATTAAAGATAACAACATGAGAATGATATTTACCTGCTCGTGTATATTAGATTTTAGCTTTGTGGATCATAATAAAAATTTTATTATATTTCACATGATTTGACAATAATTAGTTTTATTTTGTAATAAATTAAAATAACAAAGAAAATTCATTTAGTTTCACTCGTATACTACATGATCACTCATCGAACTATTTAGTGACATGCATACAAATGTGTGATATAATATTCAGAACTTCAGGCAATGTGACCAATTTATTACTAATTAAAGTAATTTAAATACTGCACAATTTTTTATAACAGAAACAATTTTGTTGTGTCTGTTTTATTAAATAATAAACCATTATCACAGATTCGTTGGATCAATCTAATTATCTAGAGAGCGATGACACGTAGTTTAAAAAATGTGAATATTGAGTGCATTGTTAATATAATATAGTTTTATTTCATGTAAATAATACTTACAAATAATATTTATGTTTCAAATAGTGTACTTACAATATCAAAAAAATTATATCAAATAGTGTAATTTCATTTAGGGCATATAAAGGTGCAGTATGTTAAAAATTCTAAATACTAAGTAATATTATTTTCAGTTAGAAATAGCTTTAGTTTTTAAAAATTAATCAAGCCATTTTTTCATGAGTTATATACCAAGTATTTATTGCATCGCCCACTCATCGAATGAATCAAACTATTAAAATGGTAATGTTGGGTTCTACGTGTTGAGTTCTACAGGCCTATATCTTGATAAAGATTTAAAAATGATGTGCAGCGGAAGACTTAAGCAAATTCACACGTCATCGATAAAACCATTGAACAAAGTACCTGTGCACAGATTGCACTGGAGAGAGACAAGTTGAGTTGCTCAAGTGTGAAGCCTCTATAAAGATCCACATGGTCCTCGACATGTCGGACCTCCTCCTCCTCGTTAACGAGCCCCGTTCAATCTCCGTCATCGTCGTTATGTCATTTGGATTGCATAGGGAATGGAGAGGAAGTGTGGGGAGAAAGGAGAAGAAGGGGAAGGCCCGTGAACAATTCTGGCATTGGTGAATTTTGTTTAGGACCTTCCCTTATTTATACTGAGTGGGTATTTTACATAAAACCTCCAAAACTTAAGTATATCTTATGACGTCCGAAAGACCATTTTCTTGTGACCCTCTAGGCCTATGTATCAAACTAGTTAACGACTCGAATGGCCCAAACCTTTACTGGCATTACAAATAAATTAACTATATCATCATATAGATTCATTAATATCAGATTGATTTAACCCAATCAATAAGTTGAGTTTCCAACATGTGGGTTGCCAAGCTACTCCTCGTGCTCTAGAAGATACAAAGGAGTGTGTACCGTCTCACTCATGGAATCTCGTCCACTTGACTCTTCTATGAAGACTCATGGTATGGTCAACTATAAAACCCTAATCGACCATCCAAGGTAATATTGATGCGTTCGAAAATCATTGGAGAACTCTTCATTGATGTTTCAATATCTTGGCCTATGACTTCATTGCATCATCTTCCTTGAGCTGTCACCTCTTATACTGAGTGTGGGCGATTCCATCTTGACCACTTAGTCGTCTTCGTGAACTTCTTGATGTACCCAAACTAAGACTATTTAGAATCCCGTGATTAGAGACTCATAGGTCATAGTTAAAGTACACTTGTTCGTCCACAAGACGTCTTTACTGTCTCATGTCTAACAACCACTTACACAATCATCATGATTGACAGTTCGATATAACACCATTTAGGGATTTGTATGGATAAATTCAATGAACCCTGCCCATTAAAGAGAACCCTCTATCTATCCTTGGTGTCTCCACACTAATGGTTGTAGAACTGACCAAACTCATCGCATGAGTGAGGCTAGATGGTGTTATTCTATCCAAATAATTTGATGTCTTTCTCGAGTATTTAACTCACTCTCATCACAACCACCACTACTACATTACTCGTGTCACTCCTCTCAAATAGGAGTAATCACAAACTGTGATCACTACCTCCATCCCATTTCTACCTCTTACGCAATACATATCCCTTTCAATGTCATCCCAAATTCACCATATAGAAATAGTTATTGCCCTAAGATATGTTCCTTGTGGAGACGACCCTTGCTCGTCAATATCTAGAATACTTATTTTATGAGTAAAGGTTTATAAATATTCCTGATTGAACTTGAATTCAAGGAGAGAGGGGAGGAGGGGGGAGATGAGAAATAGGGAGAGAGAGAGAGAGCGAGAGAGGGTCGACGAGAGAGAGAGGGGGAGGGAGCGAGGGAGAGAGAAAAAGGGAGGGAGGGAGTGAGCGATAGAGTAAGAGAGAGAGAGAGCAAGAGAGAGGGAAAGAGAGGGAGAGCGAGAGAGGGGGATAGAGAAGAGATAGGAGAGAGAGGGGGGGAGAGACTCTCTATCCGGATCATCCGGGACATGGACGATGGATGGGATGGAATGAATTTTGTCCCGTCCGACGTCCAGAGTTTTCCCCGGGACAAAGAACGGGACACTTTTTCGTCCGATGATTAAAAAATCATCCCGTCCATTAATTCCAGGATGGTTTTTCATCCCGTCTGGGGAAAAACCCATCCCGTTCCTCGTCCTAGAGAAAAATTTATGTTTTAAATAAATTTTTGTAAAGAACCAAGTGCGCCCTAGCTGTTTCCTTCAAAAACAGAAGAAGAAGACCTCCCCGGCTCCCCCTCTTGGTGCGGGACAATCCTCCCCAACCTCAATAGATCAACCATGTTGGTGGCCCTTCGTGCCCATTCGCATCGTCGAAGACAGCTTCCCCGACGTCGAGGTATGTGCCATCCATATATCCATCTGGTTTAGCATCTATCCATCAGTCAATGTTTTGTCCCTCTTTTATCACTGTCTACCTATCTATCTCACTGTCTATCGATCTATCTATCTCAATGTCTTCCTATCTTTCTCACTGTCTATCTATCTATCTCACTGTCGATCTATCTATCTCAATGTCTACCTACCTATCTCACTGTCTATCTATCTAACTATCTCATTGTCGATCTATCTATCTCATTGTCTATCTCTCTATCTATCTATCTATCTATCTATCTATCTATCTATCTATCTATCTATCTATCTCAATGTCTGCCTATCTATCTCACAGCCTATCTATCTATCTCATTGTCAATCTATCTATCTCACTGTCCATCTATCTATCCATCTCATTGTCTACCTATCTATCTCACTGTTAACAATTTTACTATGTCAATATTAAAAATTTCCAAGCCTATGCTAATTTTGAATGCTGGAAAATGCTCTATCTCTCTATCTCTCTAATCTGTTTATATATCTATCTATCTCATTGTCAAACTCTCTCTCTCTCCCTATCTATCTATCAATCTCACTGTCTACCTATCTCTCTCACTCTCGATGTATCTATCTCAATGTCAATCAATCTATCTCAATGCCTACCTACCTATCTCACTGTTTATCTATCTATCTCACTGTTGATCTATCTATCTCATTGTCTATCCATATATATATCTCATGGTCTATCTATCTATCTCAATGTTTATCTATCTATCTCACTATCTATCCATCTATCTATCTCACCGTCTACCTATCTATCTCACTGTTAAAAATTTTATAATGTCAATATCATATAAAAATTGCCAAGCCTATGCTAATTTTGAATGTTGGAAAATGCTTTATCTCTCTATCTCTGTAATCTTTCTATATATATATCTCTCTGTATCTATCTCATTGTCAAACTCTCTCTCTCCCTACCTATCTATCTATTTCACTGTCGATACATCTATCTCAATGTCAATCTATCTATCTCAATGTCTACCTACCTATCTCACTGTCTATCTATCTATCTCATTGTCGATCTATCTATCTCATTGTCTATCTATCTATGTATCTATCTCACTTCCTCAGATGCCGGGACTAGGGTGTGTGGGAGGTGCGAACGCTGTTGGCGTTCTGATTTCCCCAGATGTTGATGGTGGCCGGCAATATGGCGTGATCAGGGGCTTGTCAGCGTGACACAACAGGCGCCATTCGCAAATGGCCTTGACTCACTGTGCACGGATCGCCGATCGTGGGTTGGTCTTGGAGCGAGTTGCAGTCGGTGACTCACCGGCCTATGGGTTCCGCAGTCAACACCAACCATCGGTGATTGCTTGACGGCTGGTGAGTCACCGACCGCAACTCGCTCCAATCACATCTCTCAAGACCATCACGATCGGCAATCCATGCATCGCAAGTCAAGGCGATTTGCGGCCAGTGCCTGTTGTGTCACATTGACAAGCCGCTGATCGCACTGTATCGCCGGCCAACATCAACATCTGAGGAAATCAGAGCGCCAACACCGTTTGCACCTCCCACGCACCCTAGTCCTGGCATTTGTACCATTTGTGCTGGCGCGCCTGCACCAGCCTACGCCGTTGTTGTTGTGCAACTCACGCCATCGTGCCCTGTGCTGCCAAAGCCTGCCTGCAATGATTGCGCTCTGCGCCATCAAACCCTGCCGCCTCACTCGGTCTGCGGCGAGCCAGGTTGAGATTGCACCGCCGAGTGCAGCCATCGCTAGAGCCACCTAGCCGCCACACTTCTCTCGATTTCACCTCGCCTCCGCTCCGACTATCGCTCCAGCGCCACGCCATCGCAGCCTGTCAAGCTACTCCGAGCTCCACCTCAGCATTTCTCCTCCGTTTCTGCTCGCACATGACCGTGCATCGACAAAGACATCGACAACGAACGTCGTCCCGACAAGGTACGCCATTCCTCTTGCTCATTAGTTATATTACGTCTTTCAGTATATTTTTTACTGCACTCCATTGCGCTCGGGTTAGATTAGGTGAGAGACATTTATCGTGAAAACTACGAAGTTGAGCGTCTTTCTAGGCACGGGCGGAGCCCATCCGTTACGTGCGAGCCCCTATGGACTTGTTCCGTTCGGTGCCATAGCCGCCATTGTCGCTCTGACGAGGGTCAGAAGGTCACCGTCTCCGTCATCGGAAGCCCGCCTTAGAGCTCAAAACTCGGCGTAATCCCCACTCGTCAGCCCTGCACGTACATGTCACCTAGGACATACACATCATGTAGTTACATTTACTTAATGAATTTACCCGTCGGACGACACCACCGACGACGTCCGACATCACAATGGCTGCATGCGATGTCCATGCACACAGGAAGGAGTTGTTCCGAAGGCGTGCGGGAGCTGCCGCCCTGGAAGGAGGATGTGCGGGGGGAAGAGGCCGCTGCATCGACAGAAGATGCCATGCTGGCTGAGACTGGCGACGAGGAGAAGAGGGGACGAGGAGGAACCCTAACCTGGGAACTAGAAGTAGGCATAGAAGCCGATGGTGCCGGTGAGGATGAAGAAGGCGTAGGAGACGATAAGCATGTAGCTGAAGTTGGGGATGCATGAGATGAGCTTGGTGATCTCAAGCTTGGTGAAGAAGTAGAAGGCGGAGTAGAGGAAGAGGTAGGGTGCGGAGGAGCCAGCAGTGAGGTAGGCCTGCCACCACCAGTGGTAGTCTTCGCTGCACAATTGGAAGTAGCGCAGCACAATGGTGATCTCGGCACATGTGATGACGAGGATGACGAATACGATGAAGAGGAAGCCGAAGATGTAGTGAATTGGTTGAGCCAAATGGACGTGAGGATGAAGAAGAGGTCGATGAAGACCGAGCCGAAAGGGAGGAGATGGCCGGAGAGATGCAGAGCGTACGCAGGAGATCGGCGGTGTGCGTAGGAGATGGCCACGTGGAGAGGAGATTGCCGGTGATGATTCACAGACAGGAGATGCAGGATATATGATAACACCCTAAATTCTGTCTTAATTACATGTTATTAGCACAATTTATGCATTTAAAGATGAAAATGGCAAACGATATATTTACATGAAAATGGCAAGTGATTTCTGATTTTTCCCTAATTTTCTGTTCATTCTATGAATTTTAAAGGATTTATTGAAGCTCGAAATAACTATTTTCGAATGAAAATGGCAAGTTTAATATTTAATTTTGACATTTATCAGCATGGGGATGAATTAGTGAATTTTCTAGAATTTTTTACGAATTTTTAGGATTTTTCTGAGATTTATTTGAAGAGGAAATGTATTTATTCTAAGGAAAAAAGGTGTATTAATAGGAGAAAAAAAAGTATTTATATCATTTTCGAACTTTGAAAGGCCTTTTTGAAAGTTTCGTTGCAAAAAGACCCTGAAAATAGCTCTCGGTTGCCACTGCAGGCGTAAAGATGTAATTTAAAATCTTCCAGGGTTTTATTGCAATTATTTAATATATATTTTTAATGTTTTTAGGAGAAACCAGAGGAGAGAGAGTGCGGCAGGGGCATATACACAATTACTTTTGGGCGGCGTCCAACAGCAATTCCAGGCTTTTAAGGACTTTTCTGCAAAAAAAAGGATTCAAAATGCGCCAGCCAATGAGAGAGCGACACGTCATGGCGTGTTTAAAAACGGAATGAATAAATAAATCAATTTTAAATCCAATGGATTAAATTGGTTTAAAATTGATTTATTAATAACTTTTGATCCTGAAGTCCGATTGAGGTGATTTTTTTATGGATCTGTTTGTCTTAATTCCCTCTTTCTATCTGTACGGTTGGATCATTCAGATCCAGCCTACATTGATAGATAAATATTAATTACTAAACGGGGGTAAAATGGTGATTTTTACCATATAATTTAAGTATAAAAGCTAAATTTCGAGAGGGGGAGCTCATTCTTGATGGTGCTCTATCACAGCTGCAAGACAGAGAGGAGCTCCAGCTTGGATCAACCTATTTGGTACTTTTTCCTTCATTGTATTTGAACTTTTTGGTGTATTTGAATGTTGTTAGTTGAATCTCGTAATCGTTCTTCTTAATTTTTGTCTGAACTTCTAAATCGCTTGGCTTGAGCGGCATGTACAAGCCCTGACTAGGATTGAGAGGAGAAATTGAGAGATTTACCTGGCTATTCAAGTGCATTTCAAGAAAACTATAAAAAAAACATTAAAGGGTTAACTTTCTAGGAGATTGAATTTCCCATTCCATTATCTAATAGAGTAGTTGTTCCTAAATTATCAAATCTATAGAATCAACCAAAACACATCTAAATATTATTCTTAATCTCTCTAATTGACTTCTTTGATCCTTTCAATTGGATCAATTAATTCAATTTAGAGCCCTTTATTTCTTCTACTTCTCTCATCTATTCTACCCCTCTTTCCAAATTTCTCATCTAATTAGGGTGATTTAATCTCTGTTGAAGATTAAATTAACCCCAATTAGGTTCAAATTATTCAAGAAGATTATCAATTGGATTCCTTACTAGCTTCCCTTGGACGACACTCGTACTCATCACTACACATCTTAAGTAGAGTTTTTATAAATTTTATTGTATAAGCTAAAATTGACAACTACAAGGGTTTAAAATTACATAAAATTTACCCCTATTTTTGGCTTATCAGCGGCAGAGGGGAAAACCTCCGCCGCCGTGGACGCTGATGCGGAAGATGCCCTAGGATACCACGTAGAAGATGGAGATGAAGGAAGATGGAGAGAGATGGAGATAGAGAGAAACTAGGGTTTTCTCATTAGGTCATTGATGCGATGTTTCCATACAACCCTTATATAGGGCACGTGAGAGAGAGAATGGTAGATGGGCTAATATAGGCCCAATAGGAGAGATAGAGTGATATAGATAGTGAGAGAGAGAGATAATCTCTCATAGAGGCCCTTATTGGGCTAAATTATGGAAGCCCAATAAGGGCTTCATATAAGAGGATGTAGTCCTAAATAGCCTAAACAGGTAGGCTCTTATCGGGCCTACCTAGTATATTCTAACATTATCAAAATATTTAATTAATAATTTGTCCACCTTTCGTCCGTCCACCGTCTGAGTGTTCTAGACGGGCGGATTTTTCGCCCTATGGAACGAAAAACGTCCCGTCCAGCCGTTCTTTGGACAACTTTTGTCCCAGATTTAGTCCGGGACGTGGACGGGACGATTTTTTCGTCCCGATTATTAATTAATATTTTTCGTCCGAACGAAAAGAGAGAGAGGGAGAGAGAGGGGGAGAAAGAAGAGAGAACAGAGGGGAGAGAGAGAGATGGGGAGAGGGAGGGAGAGAGAGAAAAAAGAGAGAGGGAAAGAGAGAGGGAGAGAGAGAGGGAGAGAGAGAGGGAGAGAGAGGGAGAGAGAGGGGGAGAGGGGGAGGGGGAGAGAGGGAGAGAGAGAGAGGGAGAGAGAGAGGGAGAGAGAGAGGGAGAGAGAGAAAGAGGGAGGGAGAGAGAGAGAGGGAGAGAGAGAGGGAGAGAGAGAGAGGGAGAGAGAGAGGGAGAGAGAGAGAGAGAGAGAGAGAGGGAGAGAGAGAGAGTGAGAGTGAGAGAGAGAGCGAGAGAGAGAGAGAGAGAGAGAGAGAGAGAGAGAGAGAGGGAGAGAGAGAGAGAGAGAGAGAGAGAGAGAGAGAGAGAGAGAGAGGATTTGAGTGAGAGAGAGAGAGAGATGATAAGAGAGAGAGAGAGAGAGAGAGAGAGAGAGAGAGAGAGAGAGAGAGAGAGAGAGAGAGAGAGAGAGAGAGAGAGAGAGAGAGAGAGAGAGAGAGAGAGAGAGAGAGAGAGAGAGAGAGAGAGAGAGAGAGAGAGAGAGAGAGAGAGAGAGAGAGAGAGAGAGAGAGAGAGAGAGAGAGAGAGAGAGAGAGAGAGAGAGAGAGAGAGAGAGAGAGAGAGAGAGAGAGAGAGAGAGAGAGAGAGAGAGAGAGAGAGAGAGAGAGAGAGAGAGAGAGAGAGAGAGAGAGAGAGAGAGAGAGAGAGAGAGAGAGAGAGAGAGAGAGAGAGAGAGAGAGAGAGAGAGAGAGAGAGAGTCCAAGGACCAATTCGTTGACCGTTTAGACCTCCACGTACCAATGGACCGCCCAAACTGGGCCCGCATTACCCATCACGGTCAGCTATCACGAAAAAAGATAACCCTCCGGTCAGCGCAGCCCTGCTCGCTGTTTACACACATGCCAAAACTCCCCACCTAGCTGGCCGCCAGCGTGGACCTCACTTATGACTTCTTTCCCCTAAGGCCCTGGGGAGTTTTACTATTTAAATAATACCCTTATCGTTGGGAAAGACTACAGTTACATTACAGGGAACCGCATCAAAGGCCAAAAAAACAATAAACTCACATAACAGGCTATTTTAAAAAATCCCTAGTGCGGGCGTGTTGTCGCCCTAATCTGCCGACACGTGTCCTTAGTGCAGTTACCCCTTCGTCCTCTCTCTCTCTCTATCTCTTGCGCAGTCGGCCTGGTTCTTGTCTGAGAGAGAGAGAGAGCGAAGGAAGAGGAATTGGGGAAGAAGAGCGGAAGAAGCGGAAGAGCGAGGGCGGAGACTGCGGGTATAAGAGTTGGCTCGGGATCCCTCGGCATGGGCACTCTTCAGTCTTGGAGAAGAGCCTACGGAGCCATCAAGGATTCCACCACTGTCAGCCTCGCCAATCTCAACAGCGACTTCAAGGTCAGCCCTCTTTGTTTCTTCTCCAATCCTTCGTATGCTGTTAACCTCCCTTTCGATGCGATCGTTTGCAGGAACTTGATGTGGCCATTGTTAAGGCCACGAACCACGTGGAGCGCCCCCCGAAGGAGCG
The DNA here is from genome assembly GCF_029677425.1 of Wolffia australiana. Lineage (NCBI taxonomy): Eukaryota > Viridiplantae > Streptophyta > Magnoliopsida > Alismatales > Araceae > Wolffia > Wolffia australiana. The sequence goes on from NC_135852.1 coordinate 11,235,975, forward strand.
CCATCTCAGAAGTAATAATTCGCCTTTTGCTCTCTGCCCTTTTGTTTTCCGGCGGTCTGAGTTCTTGCTGTTCTTCCGTTCAAATTGGGTACTGATCTGAGTTTTTTGAGCGCACGAAAAAGACCTACCCCTGAATTTTACCTTTGAGATCGAGGCGTTTCTCTGGCATCGGGTCTCGGTAGTATTTGTTTTTGAAATTTCCGGTTGTGGCGACTTGCATAGGTTGTATTGGGCTCCGATCCGATGGCATAGGTTATACGCTTGGTTTGCTTCCGTGTCTCCTGACCCGTCTTCAGTTCGTAATCGCGAGTTTCAGTGGACCAGAGTACGTCGTGATGTTTGTCTTCTGAATCTTTTGAGCAGAAATTTTGGCAGCGACGTCTATTTCCCGGCCCCGGGCTGATGTCGCGTACTGCATTCACGCCCTTGCCAGGAGATTGGCAAAGACCCGGAATTGGGTGGTAAGTACCGATGGGTTTACACATCGCCATCTGCCTCATGGTTCAAGTTTACGTAGGAATCGCTCCCAACATCTCTGGAAAAGGGGTCTTATAAATCCTCTATAGACATAATATTTGTCTGTTCTTTTTTATTTATCTTCTTTTTCCTTCTTATTATGAAGTGGACGGATTCGGCGATAGGCAGTTAAAGCATAATCGGGTAATGATCAAATGGAAAGCTCACAGTTAAACCAAATATCCTTTGATTTACTCATTTTGGTTCCTCATATTTGATATGATTGAAAAATATAAATGTGATTTCAACTACGATGAAGTAGTAATGATATGATTGGAGGACAAAAACTTTCTCTAACCCATTTTTTCCAATACAAAGATAGTAAGTTTTCAGAGTGCTGTTGTTGCGATCAGATTTATTCGTTATCATAAGAAGTCCTGAAACGTGGAACCATATTGTCATTACCTAGATGGTTAATGGAGTAGATGCTTTTTCCTGAAGAGCAATGTTGGGAAAAAAATTAGGGAGGAAAAAATTCATGAATCTGAAGGGCGGTCATTTGGTTGGAGTGGGAGAACTCGTCATTACAATTACATCTACGTCAGATCTCTTCTTATATCAGCCTGGCCCAATAGATCATGTCCTGTTTCTCTAGTTTGTCTTCATCAATGGACCTCACCTTTAATTCAGAAAGTAGTCGCATCAGACAAACATGTCTAAGGAAATGGAAACAATTAATTTCTTCAATAATCTCTTCGAAGTTGGGTTTCTTTTTTACGAGACTGATGGGCTTGTGATGAAGTTTCCAAATATTTGGGATCAATTTGGTATTTAGTACGATTCTCGATGAGGATTGATATTGGTTAATTATCGAGTTGGCCAGAGTAATTGTCCAACATCTTTCTTATTTGGGTATGCATTCGTTTTGTTTTCATGATGGTTCAAGAACTTCAAATTTTGGCAATTTATTTATATTCTTATCTTGTATCAGCTGGTTTCTGCTGCACTAAATGAAGCATTGAAAATAATCATTTGGAATTTGAATACTCGCGAATCTTAAGCCTATGTCACTTGTTTCGTTTTCTTATAATTTCCTTAGTTTGTCTTCCAGTTTATTTCATTCTTTTGAATGGTTGTGATTTATGCTGTTATCATCGGTCGCTTACAAATTTAAGAGGATTAACTTTTGGTTTTTAGTGCATTTTCCTCATTTCTTGTTTTTTAAAACGTTGTAGGTGGCATTGAAGACGCTTGTAGTTATCCATAGAACTCTGAGAGATGGTGATCCTACATTCCGTGAAGAGATTTTAAATTTCTCACAACGAGCACGTGTCATCCACTTGTCAAATTTTAAAGATGACTCTAGCCCTATTGGTAAATTCATTTCGAACAGGCAAGCTAGACTTTTTTTGGGACTAACTTTTCTTACTGGCACTTGTTTCCGTTTTCAGCTTGGGATTGCTCAGCATGGGTTCGCACTTATGGTTTGTTTCTGGAGGAAAGACTGGAATGCTTTAGGGTTTTGAAGTATGATATTGAGAGTGAGCGTGTTGGAAAATCACCTCAAGAGTACAACAAGGTAGTTGATATCCATTAATCTGTCTTAATTTCTCTCCTAGCTCGTTTGTTTATCGCCTTGCTTTTGCTGCTTTTGTAGGTTCGTAGTAGGACAAGCACTCTAAATGTGGAAGATCTCTTGGAACAACTGCCTGCGTTACAACAGTCGCTCTACCGTCTGATTGGATGTCAGGTGGGATTTTGGCTAACCTCCGCCCCTCTTTTTTTTGGTTTATTAGTCAAGAAATGTATCTCAGTGATACCAATTAAATAGTTAAACTGCGTTATGTTCCTCTATTATTTCCTCATTATTATTACTATTTTTGCATCTTTAAGATGCATGCATTCTCTTCTACTATCGTTAACTTTCTGATCGCACTTATCATTAATTATTCTATTTGTAAACAAATATCACTTTTCTACATTCTTCACTTTTATTGTTTTCTCTTCAGCCTGAAGGAGCAGCTGTTGGCAACTTTTTGATACAGTATGCACTCGCATTGGTAATACTGCTATATATGACCTTTTTCTTCTCTGATATCAATATCATTAGTTTCATTTGAGCTTGGTTTCTTACATTTCCCTTTCCAATTTGTTTGTTCTCCAACTGATCCAACCCTGGGGCTGAACAAGCCCTTCTCCCGCGCCCCATGACCATATGGTCAGGTTAGTGTTTCAAAAGAATGAAAACCTCCCAGCTGAATCTCGACTTGACTTAAGTGCAAGCTTACAAGTTGACCAAGGCCCATTTCTCTTAAGTCGTTTTAGTCACTTCACTTAAGACTTGTATCTTCTCAGATATGAAAAAGCATTCTGCAAAGGCCCCGTGTAGTCTGATAACGCAAGGAAAGTGAGTGGAGGCAAGGACTTTGTGACCAATGGAAGAACATCAAGTCCAGGCCAAATGTAACTCTTGCCCACATGCCCCCCTGATTGCCACCCAGTCCTTTCCTCCGGAAACTTCCCCCTGTTTGAATCGTCCCATGCCTTTATTTATACGGTTTCTCTTTGTGGGTCGTCAAGAATTCAACTACTTCTCAGCCGATGTTCTTTCTGATTAAGGCGTGTGAATGGCTTGCTTACTTTTGAAACCCCATTAATCAGATGATGTCTTGTCATTTTTTTTTGATTCCACTGCCTTATCAGTATGTATGTCCATCAGCAAAGTTTGATCCCCTGTCAATTTACCTTATGAAATTGAACAAAGTCTGGGAATATGCACATTCGAAAAAACCTAACCCAGATATCCAATTTTAGCTATCTATGTTTCACCATGAAGATTCTATTCTATTTGGCTTCCATTCCCTAGGCTGATGTTTTAGTTATACTGTCCGTCACTATTGACCTAAAGCTTCGCAACAATTTCCAGGCAAAGAAAAGTTTCCCTTCGTTTGTATTGTCCGTTGGGAAACTTGAACAGAAAAAGACAAATAAAATCGTCTTTTATCAGATCTAAAATGATGGCTCAAAGAGCTCAACTCAATTCTAAACCTCTGTGCCCAATCAATGGCTGAGGCAGGAAATGCATAAGACCTGAGGATAGTAAGTGTTCCAATGAATATTTGAGCGAATCGAAAGGCACCTGCTCTTCGGTCCACGCTGCAGAAATGAAGATCAGAGGGGGATTGACAGAGGATCCAACTACCACCACCACATGCCACCCTATATGGGTGAAGAGGTTCTGTCAAGGTGCAGATTTTTGGATGGTTGTTAGGGGCGACTTGTGACTCGAACCTTCCAGAAGAGAATGTTCCCCGATTCCTCGGCAGAATGTGCTCTATCCACAAGGAGTGATGGAGACTATTCCCATCCCTTATTTTCTTGTCTGTTTGCCCAGGCGATAAATGCATCACAATAGAACCCATGTGTGGACGCCTCTTCTGATGAAGCCTTCTGGGGTTCTATCAGGAGATTGGATCCAGGAGGAAGGCAAAATGGAGAGGCTCCTTGCGTTGCTATGGGTGATATGGTTGCTTTGTAATGAGGTGGTTTTTAAAGGGAGGACGGCTTCGATGAACTGTGTTCTTCATGACATGGAGAGTGAAGGGGGGCTATCCTGGCCATCATGTGTATTCTTCATATATTTTTAATGGCATCAGGTTGGTCACTGTTCTTGGGTGTCCATGGTCAGAGCCTGACTGATCTATTCCTTCTTCAGAGCCCCACACTGTATGCCAAAGCTGCGTGAGCCATGCTTATCTCCACTTTGGCTGTGATCACCACAAGCTGTGTCCTCTGTGCCCTCTGTAACCACAATCTTGGGTGACGTTTCAGCTGACCCTAATTAGATTATAGGTTTTGGCCTTGTGAATTCTCATTTTATTGCCCTTCTTTGGCCTACACTGAGGTCATCCTCTTTGGCCATAACTGTTCCACATTTTGGGTCTGTTTGAGGCATAACCAGGTTGTCAGATCCACATTTGGGTCTATTTTGGTCCCTAACTGATCGACTTTGTGGGTCTCTTTGTAAGCCTATTTTAGTTCCTGTGTGTTGCATCATATTACTGAACTATGCTTCCCAGGTTCTTCCCTCCCACATTCCTGTCTCCCACCTCCGTCCGTCCTTCCCATCTCATCGCCTGCTAAGTTGAACAAGTACAAAAGAAACAGCTCAATTTGATTTGGAGTACAAGGGACACCACATTTGTGCACGAGTACCACTTCATGTACTCTGAGCACGGGATCTGTATTTGACAATGTTATTATATCCTGGATCCTCTTAGAGAGCCCGGGAGAAACTCTAAGTGGGGGCTGGTAAAAATCTAGGAGCTTGAATCATTGAAGATTCGACAAATTAAGAATATCAAAGACTTTTGGGGAAGCTAAGTGATACGTTTCCCTCTGGTTACGTATATGAATGAGGGTTTGCTACACCTTTTAACACATGCAAACGATAAAACCTCTTTACCTTCCCTTAATGATACGTCAATAATTTTCTTGAACCACTCTAGACGTAATATCACACTTTGTGTGCGAGTTCTGAGTCGGTTCATGAACGATCCCCATGATCCGTATCTTAATGCAGCCTGTAGTATTGGCATTACTGAAGAGAAAGCTGGGCATGTATTACTATTCAAGACTCATAGGCAAACATTGGTAAACGCATATATGGAGGAAGAAAAATCAGATTGTCAGATCAAGTTCAGAGGCTGAGTTAAGGTCAATGGTTCTGGATATTTTTGGATGTCTGCGGACCAAATATATATTGTATAGTCCGATATTGCATGCCAATAAACTTTCACTAGGACATATAAGCTATTAATATAACGCATAATTCAGTGAAAACTGACTGGACCAATATAAATTACAACGGCTAAGCAAATGGTTTGATGTGCCTCAAAGTACTTGTCACATGTTAGATACATGTGCGACAGTATAGTCATAAAAAAACTGTTGACAAATAATCTGTAAATTGTAATAATAACCTGTTAGCTTTCTCTTCCCGGTCAATTTTCTTTGGCACAGTCACCTAGCGCTTCATCTCATCTTCTTGGCGTAGTCCTGCTCGGTACTCTGCACCTTGGCGAATTGACATAATTGTTCCAGAATCACGCGGAATGAATGGTCATATCTAATATGGACGACACTGTGATTCTGAATTTTTATTTTTGAATCCCTCTGCCATCTCATTTCTTGACGTGTTGTCTTGCAATCAGGCATTTGTAAACCTATGATCTGTGTCTGTGATCATTGTAGTTGAAAATCTAAAGCTGTCATTTAGTCCTTTGACCTGGCGTGCATTATTTTCACGACTGTCTTGTGCCAATAGCCAGGAAATTGTGGATTCCTGAGAGCTCTTTTTCTGGATTGTGTATGATTTCTTGCGCAGTAATAAATTAAGATGTTTATTTTCATTTTTGTTGGATTAAACCTTTGACGAATGATTAGGTCTCGTGCATGAACTGATATAAAACCAGACGAGTATTGCTTCAATAAAATGCACATGTTGGTGGTTACCGCTTTGTCAGGTGACCGCCTTAAATCACTTATCAAAAAAAAAAAAAAATGCAGATGTTCGTATCAAGTCTAATTTCAAAACGAAGCTTTGCAGAAAATCTATTTGTGTCTGAATTTTCATTTTATCATTAACAGATTCCGAAAATAGTTTCAGTCTGTACTTTGCATTAAATCGCTTTTGACTTCGTTTTTCCGCGGAAAACATCGACTATGCTCTTTCCTGGGACCCGAAGATAAGAGTTACGTTCTACAGGTACTGAAAGAAAGCTTTAAAATCTATTGTGCGATCAATGATGGTATCATCAACCTTGTCGACAAGGTATTTTCACTTTTGACGCTTTGCTCCTTACTCTTTTGTGCTGTAATGCGCTAAGGTAGTATAAACTTAATTTCCCACTTCAATTAGGTTTTCGACATGCCGAAGCACGAAGCATTGAAGGCACTTGAGATCTACAAAAGGGCTGCTGTACAGGTGGAGCTATCCTTTCCTGTTTGTTTCTCCAATACTGTTACTTCCCCGGGATTTTTTTCTGTGAAAAACATAAAAAATTGACTGTATAATTCGATGGTAGAGAATTTCTTAATGATCTTCATAATTGTAGACGGGGAGCCTATCAACTTTCTACGAAGTTTGTAGGGGACTGGAGCTTGCTCGCAATTTCCAATTTCCAGACCTTAAAGATGTAAGAGACGACACACTGTCATTAGCCTTTTTATTTGACCAATTGTGTTTGCGAAGGGGGAATCTGGAATGTATTCCACTTGTCCACTGCTTTATGGAATCCATTTCATCATTTTTACAGCTTCCAATTTCGTTTGTGGCGACTGTGGAGGAATACGTACGAGACGCTCCCCGTGTAGTTTCTCTTTCTATGGAGCAAGTGGTAATTAATCTTCTTATACTTAGTTTTGTAGAACAAGCTGGTTTTCACAGAATACTGTGTATCCAAAGTCGCAAACAGTTTTGTTATGATTTCTTCAACAAAAAAATCGACAAATCGTGAAAGCCTGTTCATGCTTTTCTCTAGTTACATAAGGAAAACTTTAGAAACACGAAGCGGAATAATCTAAATTTTGATTATCTTGTCATCTTTTCGTGAGAATAGTTGCGTTTGCTGAAATAGAATTTCTCGTGAATTAGGAATTTCCGGAGAGGCTCCTTCTGACTTACAAACCAGAGGAGGCTCCGGCGACCTCTGATGAGACAAATACTCAAGCTGATGCGCCAGCAGCCGTCCCCAGCTACCCAGTCGGAAATGAAATCGTGGTCGCTTCTCCTAAAACGCCGGAGGTTGATCTTCTGGTTTGTGTTCAAAACCCTTGACAAAAAAATGCCTTCTTCTCTCTTCCGATTTAGATATTTTTTTTCTTATTTCTTTTTGTGCAGGGACTGAACGAGCTGCACCCGGATGCTGCCACAATCGAGGAGACCAATGCAGTGGCGCTTGCAATAGTTCCATCAGGTAAGTGTCCTAGTTTTAAAATTGTGTGCAGGGATGGCTGATGCAAGTGAGAATGATGAATTGGAAATGTGGCCAGGTGGTGGCGGTGCCAACGGCAGTGCAAATCTGGGGCGAGGGAAAGATGTGGATCCGACAGGCTGGGAGCTCGCCCTGGTGACAGCGCCAAGCAGCAGCGGTGGCGGCGGGGCACCAGGCGTGGAGAGCCAGCTGGTGGGTCTTCCTTCTTGCCTCATACAACCGCGTAATTTCCCTTTTACTAAATATGATGATGAAGATGAGTGCCATGGCTTGACAGGGGGGGGGGCTAGACAAGCTGACCCTGGACAGCCTCTACGACCACGCACCATACATGCCGCAGCAGCCTGTTTATGGGCGTCCGGCGCCCAACCCGTTCCTGGCAGCGCCGTCGGCGGCAGCTGATCCGTTTGCTGCCTCCCACCAGGTGCCGCCGCCTGCGGCTGTGCAGATGGCTGGCTTCCTGCCCATGCAGCCGGTGCAAAGCAACAACCCCTTCCTCCACCCGGCGGTGCACCCCGCGCCGCCGCACATGATGAACTACGCCGCCCCCAACTCCAACCCCTTCGGCGATTCTCCATTCCAGGCCGTTTCCCGGCCCCCTCATCAGTCCACCAATCCTTTTGGTGGCCTCATCTGATTGGGGTGGACTTGTGGAAACATCTTCTGCTCTGCTCTCTTCTCTTTGACTTGCTGCCTGCTGCTGTAAAGAAAACATTGCCCATCTCTCATTGATTTTCTCTCATGGTGTAGTCTCTCTGAGATGCATGCACTCTCCATTCCATTCCATGCGATTCTGAATTGCATCAATGATGATGGATGAGGTATAGTTATGTATGTACACTCAACGCGCGCATCAATGTAGTGGGGAACAGCGATGGTTGGCGTGGAGGAGACAGATCATTCCTCCCGGGGGATCCACTTGATCCACCATAAGTTCTTCCTCTGCTGGGTGAGCTCGTCCATGCTCTCGTTCAGCGTCTTCACGATCTTCCTCTGCAGCCGCAGCACGGACGCCAGCACATTCCTCTGCGCCGCCGATCCTTTGCGTGGCGTGATCTCCTGCCAAAGTGCCAAGAACAATAACAATAATAAGAAGATGATGATGATGATGACAGCAAAGATGATGATAATGATGATGAAGACAACAAAGAGGAAGATGATGGTGATGATGACGATAATGATGATGAAGGCAATGGAAAGGAAGATGATGGTGACGATGATGATAATGATGATGAAGACAACGAAGAGGAAGATGATGATGCTGGTGATGATGAAGATCATGATGATGGCAATGGAAAGGAAGATGATGGTGACGATGATGATAATGATGATGAAGACAACAAAGAGGAAGATGATGATGCTGGTGATGATGAAAATCATGATGACGGCAATGGAAAGGAAGATGATGGTGACGATGATGATAATGATGATGAAGACAACAAAGAGGAAGATGATGATGCTGGTGATGATGAAAATCATGATGACGGCAATGGAAAGGAAGATGATGGTGACGATGATGATAATGATGATGAAGACAACGAAGAGGAAGCTGATGATGCTGGTGATGATGAAGATCATGATGACGGAGATGATGATGAAGGCAACGGAGAGAAAGATGATGGTGATGATGATGATAATGATGATGAAGACAACGAAGAGGAAGATGATGGTGATGATGATAATAATGATGATGAAGACAATGAAGAGGAAGACGACGGCGATGATGACGAAGACAGTAACAATAATAAGAAGAAGACGAAGACAAAGACGAAGACGAAGGTAAAGATGATGATGACAAAGAAGAGGGGGAAGGAGGAGGAGAAAACCCGGAGGTCCTGGAGCTGGGCTTCAGTGAAGCCGCCTTCTTTTTTGGTGCCGGAGCGGGCCATGAGGGAGATGACCCACTTGGCGGCCTCGCTGTAGTCCCTCTGGGTGGCTCGGAAGAGCTGCAGGCTGAGGCTCTGCATGAAGGAGAGGCCCATGAGCCCCTCCCTCTTGAAGTAAGGGTGCGCCAGTGCCCCCTTGGCGCTCGTCCTCTGCCGCGCCTTGTATCGCACCATCGACGTCACCAGCTCCCACCCGATTCCCCCGTCCTGGTCCAGCAGCTCCAGCCCCCGCCTCAGATCAGGCCCCGCCCGCGCCTCCGCCGCTGCGCGCCATGCGTTCAGGTCGTAATCGCACCGCTTCAGCTGCCGGTTGAACTGGATCAGCGCGCTGTCCGACCGCAACGACGGCACCGCCTGCCACACACCACCACAACACCATCATCATCATCATCACCATCATCATCATCATTATCATTATCAACATCATCATCCTCATCCTCATTATCATAATGGATATCATCATCATCATCATCATTATCATTATCAACATCATAATCATCATCCTCATTATTATTATCAATATAATCCTCATTATTGTTCTCAACATCATCATCATCATTATCATCATCAGAAGCAAAAGCTTGGATCTTGGAAGCCCGGAAAGCTTACCATCTGCAGAAATATGAGTCCGAGGCTGTAGATGTCGAATCGGTCAGGCAGGTTCATCTGGGCAAGCACCAATGTCGTCAGAATCGACAGTGTATTCATATTGGAAATTACAATCAAGAATTGCTTTATCAATCATCATCTACTTCAGAAATAACTTCTGAAGAATTATTTAAATCCAAAAATTCGATACTATTCCTACAAATTTTCATACACAATCCCTTCTCTCTGTCTCGATCGACTGCCCACCTGCCACAAGACGGGGGAGAGTGCAGTGGCCACCGGGGCAGAAGGAGCCGACGGGGTTTGAGTGCTCATGATGTACTGTTCCGGCGCCGCATACCTGCCGGAGATGAAAGAAAGATGCGATGATCAACGAAGAACACGCAGATGAAAAAAACAAAGCAAAACTTACCTCGGGTCGAGAAGAAACTCCTTGGGAATGTAGTTGATGCCGACTCGAAGGTCCGCGGCGGCGCCGAGGTCGATGATCTTGAAGGTTCGGTCCTCTGGAGCGATCGAAGAATTCACTCACGTCAGGCCCAGATCAACATAACCGAGATCGAATCACGGGTCGAGACGGGATTACCGTCCGAGAAGATGATGTTCTGGGGCTTGATGTCCCTGTGCACGATGCCGGTGGAGTGCAACCCGTCGATGGCGAACAGCAGCTGCCTCATGATCGTCTGGATGATCTTGTTCTCTCTCTCTACCCCCTTTGCCTGGTTCTGCGCCTGCCCCAAGATCATCGTCTCCACCTGCAAAATTCATTCATTCATTCTTTCATCTTTTACTCGTTCATCGATCATGCACCGTCAAAAGAATCCTAATCGGCTGACATTGTAAGGGAATTCTTTGCTGCTGAGCAAATCCGCCAGGGTGGACTCCCCTTCGTACTGCCATATGAGCCAGTACTCGTCGCCGCTCTTGCCCTTGGAGCTCTGCAAAAAACCACACCAGATCTTATCACGCAAGCTGCCCAGAAGTCGCTTCAATCCATGGAAGAAACAAGACTAGCCAGAATCGACCTCCAGAAAGCCGTAGACAAAGTCGGGACAGCTGCCGGCGCAAGCCCTCCTCACTCGCTCGTTCATCCAGATCTCCACCGCGCCGTACTCCGTCGCCTTCTTCACCACCACCTCGCCTTCCCCGGCGGTGGGCTTGCCGGAGTTCCCGAGCGAGGCCTTGTAAACGACGCCGAAGGCCCCTTCCCCGAGCTTCTTCCCCAGGGAGATATCCTCCTGCTCGAAGAAGAAGAAGAAGAAGAAGAATTGAGAACGATCGAGATACGCGATTCAGGGAATTGGGTTTTGCGGGGGATGACCTTGCGGAAGGTGGGTCGGAGGAGGCGCTCGGCGAAGGCGAGGACGAACATGTCGTAGAAGCCGGGGGCGACGCCGGGGGTGGCCCAGAGATAGGACACGGCGGCGAGCGCGAGGGCCACGCCGGGCGCGGTGAGGGTCAGCCCGTCCTGCCTCGGAAGGCTACTGCGGTAGATGATGTCCCCGCACTCCATCACCGTGCAAGGCAGCCCCACGCCCACCCCCAAGAACAGCTGATCCGCCATCGCCGCCCACTCTCCCCCCACCATTCTACTCCCGCAAACTCTCCCCCCTCTTCTGCTTCTCCTGCAACTTCTCCCCGCCATCGCCGCCCATCCCAAACTTCTCTCCCGCCGCTGCTCCCCCATCAGGAACGGCGACCGGAGCAAACCCGCCGCCGCCATCGCCGCTGATCCTCCCTCAATCTCCCTCTCTCCCCTTTACTTTCTTTTCTCCTGCTCCATGCTTCCCTCTTCGGGAACTCGGTGTGGCGATATTTCAGGGGCCGGATAAAAATCAAAGATGGAATTTTTTTTCTCGGAATTTGCTGGGTATTGTGTGTGGCGGAGAACGCAAGCAGAGCGCCGGCGAGTCCACCCTTCCACGTGGCTCGCGAGGCGGGGAGCCTCCCTTCCTCCAACCACACAAACTCCGCGAAGAAGACGACGACGAGCTCGTCTTCCTTGAGAAATATCGGCCGGCGGTCCATGGCAGCCACAGCGGCTATCTCTTCCCCCTCCCGGCTGCTCTTCCCGTCGGCTGTTCTTCGCAGATCTTCCTCGATCAAGGTGAGAAATCATGAATTTGTACAACGTATCAGCCGTTTTGCTGACGGGTTTCCCCGTTGTGGAGCGCAGATGAAGGCGGAGGAAGGCGAGGCGTCGGGCGGGTACAAGAAGGTGTTCGTGGCCGGCGCGGGGGGCCGCACCGGGCGGCGCGTTGTGGAGCAGCTCCTCGCCAAGGGGTTCGACGTCCGCGCCGGCGCCCTCGACGTGGCGCGAGCCCGCGGCGCCCTCCCTTCTTCCCCCAACCTCGAGATTGTGCGGGCGGACGTCACCGAGGGCCCGGACAAGCTCGCCGACGCCATCGGCGACGCCGACGCGGTCATCTGCGCCACCGGCTTCCGCTACTCGTGGGACGTCTTCGCACCCTGGAAGGTCAGATCAACGAGCCCCGACCCGCACCCTGACCCGGACCCTGACTCGTGCCATCAAGCTCGGTGTTCCGCCAGGTGGACAACTGGGGCACGGTGAACCTGGTGGAGGCGTGCCGGCGGCGGACCGTGGGGCGGTTCGTCCTGGTCAGCTCGATACTCGTCAACGGCGCGGCCTGGGGGCAGCTGCTCAACCCCGCCTACGTCGTCCTCAACGCCGTCGGACTCACCCTCGTCGCCAAGCTCCAGGCCGAGAAGTTCATCCGCAAATCCGGCATTAACTACACCATCGTCCGCCCGGGAGGCCTGCGAGAGGACCCTCCCTCCGGCAACCTGGTCATGACCCCCGAGGTACTTTGGCAATTACCAATCCAAATCAATCAAAATCGACGTTTTATGCTAACGTTTCGCTGTTCTTCTCCTGAAAGGATACTCTGTACAAAGGCTCGATATCGAGAGAGCAGGTGGCGGAGGTAGCGGCGGGAGCTCTGCTCTGCCCCGAGTCCTCCTTCAAGGTGGTCGAGATCGTCTCAGACGGCGACGCCCCGGCGCGGCCTCTCGCCGAGCTCTTCGCCTCCGTCCCGCAGCGCTGAGTCTTGTCTAACTCGCGCTGGGTACCGATACATGGGCGCGTCTGGTGTCGTCGTCGAGCGCCCGCTGTAGCTCCAAGTCGTCGGCCCACCACTGCTCGAGCTGATGCGCTGCCGGGAACTTGTTGGGACCCTTTGACACGAAGAACAGCCTCCTCTCCGCCTCAGTTCTCGCCTCGTCCTTGTCCTTGGCCTTGGCGGCGTAGAGATAGCAGGTGTAGTCGCTCTGGTTCACGTACAAGTGCGGCACCCAAGCTCTGTTCCTCTTCGGCCGCGCGCCCGCCGCCTCTCCGATGGCGCTCAGCGCCGCCGACAGGGAGATGGACGGCGGGTTGAAGAGGTGGCACTCCACGAAGGCGCCCTCCTCGGCCATGGCCTTGCCGAGCAGCAGAGCCAGGCCGGCGCCCAACGAGTGGCCGGCCACCCACACGCCGCCGTCGCCGTGGGCCGCCACCGCCGCCTTGAGCGCCGCCGTGGCGCCGCCGAACCGGACGGAGCCCTTTAGGCTCTCCCAGCCCAACAGGCGGAGGTCGTCCTCCAAGTCCCGAACGATGGTGCCGCCCGTGAGCAGCGTCCCGCGCAGCGCCAGCACCGCCCGCGGCGCGCCGCTCGGCCGCGCCACGACGAAGTCAGCGAGCGCCGCGGCCGCGTCCCACTCGAAGAGAGCGCCGTAGATGGACCCGTCGCGGCCGTCCACCAGCGGGCGGACGAGCTTGAACTTGAAGGGCTTCCACCAGTCGGGGGCGAGGGCGTCCTCGCCCCGCCTCTTCTCCTGCCTGTCCAGCTCCAGCAGGTACGCCGCCTGTATGAAGCACGCCATCGCCACTCTCTTGTAGTCCGGATCTCTCCTGCGGTTCCGCGATTATCGCCATCGAAGAAGAAGAAGAAGAAGCCGTCAGCCGGTGCAGAGAAGAAAACCGTGAAGAGTATGGCCATGGAAGCCGCCCATTCGTATTCCCGGAGGCTGGAACGCTAACAAGCGCAAACGAACAACCGGGGAGTAGGCGAATTCAGAAGATTAGGTAGGGTTTACCAGTTGGAGCGGAAGAGCAGAAAGTCCATCCAGCTCGGAGAGAGTACGCGGCGGGGGCCGCAGACGCGGAAGTCGTCCGGATTACCAGCGCCGCTCCCTTCTGAAGCCTTCTCCTCCTTCCCCGCCCGGGCTTCGACGTGCACGGCCTTCAGGGCCGCGCTTCTCCGGCCATCGTGCCGTCGAAACTCCACTTCGCTCGCCGCCGCTGCCGGCGGCGCAGCCACAGCCGCCCGGCGGCGGCCCTGGCTCACCGCCGCCTCGTCGCTTACCAAGCCGTGCCAACGACGCATGCAGATCGCCATGGTGGCGGAGCTTGCCGCCTTTGCATCCTTCCACAGAATTCCAGAGACTCGAGCGCCCTTTGATTCCGGAGAATCAGCCGGCGTCTTAGATGACCACGACCACGACCACGATAGTGTATGTACTGGTTTCACCCGGACTGTTATTGATGGGATAATGTCGGGCTGTGAAGCCAATCACAAGGGAACCTCACATCCCACTGGATGGATGACAGGTGGTGACGAATGAGAATGAGAGTGTCACATGGAATGATGAAATTATGGAATTAGTCAGTGGAGTGCTCGTCCGTCCTCTCATCCAGTCCTCAGACGTCATTGCTGTCACAGCCTCACAGGGAACTAAAGTACATGTTAACAATTAAAATTTTTGGACTTTTAATTATGAAATGTTTATCACTCTCTCTCTCTCTCTCAGTCTCCCTCTCTCTCTCTCTCTCTCTATATATATATATCTCTATCTATCTATCTCTATCTCTCCCCCTCAGACTCCCTCTCTCTCTGTCTCTTCTCTCTCTTTCGGTTTCCTTCTCTCTCTCTTTGTGTCTTCTTCTCTCTTTTGCTTTCCCTCTCTCTATCTTCTTCTATATCTCTCTCACTCCCCCCCTCTCTATCTCCTCTCTCTTTCGCCCTTCTTCTCTCTCTTTCAATATCCCTCTCTACCTCTCTCTTTCTCTCTCGGTCTTCTTCTCTCTCTTTTGATCTCTCTCTCTCTCTTTATCTCCTCTCTCTCTCTCTCTCTCTCTCGGTTTTCTTCTCTCTTTCAATCTCTCTCTCTTGACGAACCAGAAATTAGGGTTAAATATGTTGTTTAAGGTTTCTGGTTTATACAACAATATTTCTAATTTCCTTACGAGCATAGAGAGAGTAAGGGTTGAACATAGATATAAAGTATTGAATAGGTGCTTTTTTATGTATGATTTCTATTTTTTAAGAATTTTTATACAGATTAAGGAAACAAATCTAATTTTAATGAAAGCAAACTACTGAAAACCAATTTAGCATAATTATAGGAAGGTCAGAAAATATTAATCCAATTTAACCCAATTTATTTAGATTTTATAGAATACTTTTGAGAATTTTAATATGACTTTGCAGTAGAAAAATAATAATTAATACTAATTTTAGAATACCTGAGCCAACACTTTGTAGCGTTGGGTGATGGTTAATGAAGATGGACATGAGTAGAATGGAGCAGATGAAAGAGATATGATGCTGATTGCAACGGAGATGATAGCGGATATGCACCAAGTGGCGGAGGGAGGCCAAGTGACAACAATTTTATCGTCGCTAGCGCGATGGAGATGGACGTGGCTACGAGCCGATGAGCAGCAGAGTTGAAGGTGGTGTGCGTGAGAGTGGAAACCTAGGTTGTCGACAACGAGAACCTAGGAAGAAGGATGGAGACGTAAGTAAAAAAAAAACAAAGATCACACAAACCTCATCATCATGTGCCCAACAAGACGAGTAGTGCTTTTTCTTCACATGTCTTGATCTGAATGTCCTTCCTTGGCTTTTGGAGTACAAGAACATACCCAAAGTAGATTTTGAATGAACAAATCACTCTGCTAATCATAAGTAGAACAACATCCGGGGGTGTCTTTTTTACAATGATGGGGGTTATACTTGTAGATCCAAGATAGTGGATTGAGAGAGGAGGGAAATGTGGAACTGCCCTAAAAAATTTAGCTCGAAACTCCTAGATTATTGGATATCATCATTTCAATTTAGAACGACATGGCCCGCTGATTTTCTCTCTCCTCCAATAGGTAGGGCAGATTGCTAGCCTGATACAAAATTCTGGGAGAGGAAAAACTCAATTAACTCATAATTTTTTAAAATTATAATATTATTTCATTTATGAATTTAACTTCATAAAATTCCATAAAATACAATAAAATCCATAAAATATAATAAAACCATTTAAATATAACTAAATAGATATTTTCTGACTTGTGAAAGTATTTTATTCATGAAATTGATGAGAAAAAATTATGTTTAAATATCATAAAATAAAAAATGGAAATTCATTACAAAAGTGAAATAAG
Organism: Wolffia australiana; assembly: GCF_029677425.1. Classification (NCBI taxonomy): domain Eukaryota; kingdom Viridiplantae; phylum Streptophyta; class Magnoliopsida; order Alismatales; family Araceae; genus Wolffia; species Wolffia australiana. Next base: position 11,252,360 of record NC_135852.1, read on the forward strand.
TTATTTTAAAATCAAATAACATAAATTTATGATAATTTCAAGGAGAATAAACACATAAAGTGCATGAAATTACTATGGAAATTAGCATGTTATTTGTGATTATCATCTATCACTCCCTCTTTCCCTATATCTTTCTCTCTCTCAGTCTTCTACTCACTCTTTCGATCTCCTCCTTCTCTCTCTATCTCTTTCTCTCTCTCTCTCTCCCTCTCTCTCTATCTTTCTTGGACTCGCTCGCTCTCTCTCTCTCTCTCTACATCTGTCTTGGTTTCTCTCATTTTATCATAAACATAACATAATTTTATCATCCTTTTTTCTCCTTTTCCCACTTGTTTCATCATTATAAATTCCATCACCATTTTTGGTCACGATGGCAGTCCTGTCATGTTTGCCATCCGAGATCCTCTCTCACCATAATGTCAACCCGCCATGGGGCTTACAAAATCATATGTTGCTATCACATCATTCATCACAGATTCGTCCCCATGACAAATGATGTGACAGATGGGATTTGTTGTTCCCTAACAATCACAATTCTATTTATGATTTTAAGTTTATTGAAATAAATATTTTTTCATTATTATTGCCATATGTCATTCATAATGAAGTTCAATAATTCATGCAATCACTTTAATGCATTATGATAGGATCATAATGCTATGATCATTAGTCTTTACACATAAAACCATAAAATTCTATACAGACATTGAATTATCCAAAAATAATAACATTATCTAAATATATGATAATTATCTTTGATTCTATAGCCATTAGTGTGGAGATACTAAGCACAAACAGTGGGTAGTGTTTAGGAAAGAGTTCACCGAATTGATCCGTATGAATTCTTGAATGGTATTATACTTCAATTTCAATCACATTGATTCATGTCATGGTTCTATAAGAAAGACACCAAAGGCATCTTATGGACATCTATAAATTCATTATGAGGTACAAGTATCTAATCATTGTATTCAAATTAATTTTTGCTTGTACACAATAAAAAGTACACGAAGGTGATTGAGTCCTTTGTATGGGATCATCTACCCTTGGTATAAGAAGAGATTGAATCCAAGAACAACATGCATTGAATCCCTGGACAAGGTAGTGGAGATATTCAAGAAGACGCCCTTCATTGATCCCCGTCACATGTTAGTATTATTGACAAACATATAAGGAAACCATACCCTAAGTCATTTAGGAGTCATGGGGATGAATGACTATACATAAACGAGCCATTAAACAAGTTGATAAATCCTAAAACAAGTTAGAGCAGAGATCCTGGCAGAAGGAGAATTTGGCAGAGGATTCTGGCAGAAGATCTTGTCACAGAAAATCCTATCAGCAGATCTTGTTAGAGAAAATCCTGTCAGCAGATCTTGTTAGAGAAAATCCTGTTAGAGGATTTTTAGACATGGTTGTTCTGTTCTTTTGTTCAAATTTGTGTTAATTTTTCATTCTGTTCGGTTTCTAAACAGAACAAAAAACAAATTCGAACAGAACATCGCATAGATTCATGTGCGGTTATTTTGTTCGCTTTGTGCAAATTTTGTTCTAGTTTTGTGCGAATGTGTGAATTTTGTTATTTTTTGAAAAAAAAAAGAACAGAACAAAGAAGAATGCCCTATGCGGTTCTTTTGTGCAAATTTTTTGCTCGTTTAAAACAAACAGAACAGAACGACCATGTCTAAGGATTTTGAGGGGCTCTAGGCATATTTCTGCAAATCCTGTCAGTTCTAGAAGAATCTCCTTCTTGGGCCACAAGTTTGCCAATGGGCCTTAGAAAATGGGATTCTGGGCTACATCAGAGGGGCACACACATAATATTAATCAATGTTGGTGGATATCCTTAAAGAGATAAAGACATTTATAAATTTTTTTTAAATACATATAAATAGAAGAGGGGCACCCATTTTTGGTGGCCATTCCAGCCATAGGAACCACCATTTCTACCCTTCTGCTCATTCCACTCACTCCATTAGTGAGACTTGATGATTAAAATATCAAGCAGACTTCAAAAAGAGTTAGACACATGAACAGTTTGATGAGTCTCGCCAAGGAGCATGTCAAGGGTGTAATTGGTTCCCCATAAGGTTATATTATTATTTGACTTCCGTTGCACCACTCAATCAAGTACAAGGAACCCACCAATTATCACCATGCAAAAGTAGTCAAAGAAAGAATATTTGATATATTTAATACAGTATAATTTAGTGTAGGCTATGAAGGTGGGATAAAGTCAAACTCCCCAACCTTTGGGGCATACATTAGCCAATACTAAGCCCCCATTCTCCCATGGACTAAAAAAATACTGAGTATATACTAAAAAATAGAGAGTTATCTACAATCTCCTTTATCCCTATACCTTTTTTAGCTTCTCTTTCCCATATTTTCTTGATGATTTATTCTTAAAGCATACATCAAATGATAAATGTGTCTTCCTTGCTTCCGAAAGGTCCACTTTCTATCTTCTTTCAATTTGTAGTCGTAGAAACTCACTTTTGTCCTCATCGACTTTTCATCTCTCTCGATTATATGCATTAAATATTAACTTAAAAATTTGATTATATTTTACCATTAAATAATTACTTAGTATAAGGAAAAATTTCACTCAATATCTTAGAATATGGAGAATTTTAGTTAAAGTTCCCTAAAATTTTGGTTATGATTTACGTATTTTACTTGTATTATTCTACACTGTGATATTTCTTATTGAAATTGAATTTACTCTGATATTGAGAAAGATACTGATATTGCGAAGAGAAAATGGATTGCCTTGTTGAAGGATATTGATACTGATAAGGGACATTGAAACATATTATCGAAGGAAAATAACAATAAAGAAATTTTGAATTATTATATCTAAGTAGATTGATATTGATAGGAGACTGGATTATTATATCATAGCATATAGACATTGAGGATAATTTGGTAAACTTAAAGAGATTGAAATATATCAGGATATTAGACTGATAACTTAGATCATGAAATATATCATGATATTAAAGATATTAGATTGAAATATATCATGAGATTAGACAGATAACTTACTTCATACTAAACATGGTATTGTACTTTCTCAACCAAAATATCTATCTCCTATATTCCAAGTGGCTAAGATGGACAACTGCAAGCCCACTAGTACAATGTGCTGCCTATCGTCAGCTTCTACCCATAAAAATATTGAAAAACATGATGCCCCTCCTTTTCGCTGAATCGTTGGGAGTCAACAGTTTTTGACTATTACCTAACCTGATATTACTCTTGCTGTCAATAGGGCATGCCAAAATATGTTTGATCCCAAAATGGTTCATTGGGCTGATGTTGAGCATTTGTTACGGTACCTTAAAGGTATTCAAGATCTTTATCTCTCTTTTTTACACTCTTCAGACATGCGTATCAATATTTTAGTGACTGAATCTGGGTTGGTGCCTAGTCTGATCGATAATCCATGCGTGGCTATCTTATCTTTCTCAGGCCCAACCTTGTTAGTTGGTCGTTGAAGAAACAACCTCATGTGTCCCTGTCTAGCATTGAGGCTGCATATAAATCAGTGGCTCATGCCACTGTTAAACTTATATGGGTTGAATCATTATTTACCGAGTTACAGTTCCTCCTCCTACTCTATGGTGTGATAACTTAGGAGCAACATATCTTGCTAAAAGTCTTAGTTTCAAGCTTGCACCAAACACATCAAGATTGCTGATAACACCCCAAATTTGGTATTTATTTCAAGCAATTATCACATTTTACTCATTTAAATACTTTAATATATGGTTGTTATCATATATAACATGTTAATAATTTTTGCAAGTGAATTCTGATTCATTCTTAATTTTATGTTAATTTATGAATTTTATGGAATTTATTTAAGCTTGGGAAAAATATTTTTAAATGAAAATGGCAGATTTAAACATTAATTTTAATGTTAATTAATGTGGAGACGAATTGCTCATTTTTCTAGAATTTTCTAGGATTTTTTAGATTCTTTGGGAATTCATTTGAGGAAGAGATTGATTTTTTAAATGGAAAACAATATATTCATAAGGAAAATAAGAGTCTTTAAGCAATTTCTAAATTTGGAGCGGTTTTTCTTGAATTTTCATTGCAATGATGCCCTTAAAACAGCTCTCGGGTGTTGTTGGAAGTAATTAAAACACTTGCAACTTTTTATTGAAATTTATCAGAATTTTTTCATGGTATTTCAGGAAAAATGGAAGAGAGAGAAAGCAAAGGGGCACATACATAAATACTTTTGGGCAACGTCAAATTGTGCATACAATCTATAGGAAGGACTCAAGCACAAAATACCAAAGGAAATTTTCAGGTAGCCATGTGGCCAAGTCTTAGCCTTGGATGCGAATTCGACGGCTTAAATGCTACCCTAACTCTTTTAGTTTGAGAGTGGTAAGTTCAGTGCCTGTGACAAGCATACAAAACACGGGCACAGAAGTGGCATGGACGCTTCAGATTGGGTAGGGTTAATGAAAATGCACAGGTGAGTGCATTTGATATGTATTTTCCTTTTTTTTAATTATTCGCTTCTATTTCGGCAAGGGGGTACGTGGCACTCATAGGATCAACCTGCCAAATGAAGTTGAAAATTTTCCAGACAATCTGCCATTGACAGGTTATTGTGTGTAAAGAAAAATAATAATAAATAAATATGGATCCAACGACTAAGATTGGTGAAAATTCATTTATTAATAACTTTGACCCTGAAGTCCGATTGAGGTGATTGTTTTATGGATTTTCTCATCTCAATCTCCTCTTTTTATCTGTATGGTTGAATCTATCAGATAAAGCCTACATTGATGGACAAAATTTAATTATTAACTACGGGTAAAATGGTAATTTTTACCATGTAACCTAAGTATGAAAGCCAAATTTTGAGAGGAGATCATTCTGGAGGTGGTTCTTTCACAGGTGCAAGACAAAGAGGAGCTTCATCTTGGATCAACCCTTTTTGGTACTTTTTTTCTTCATTGTATTTGAATTTAGTGTAATTTGGATGCTTTGTTAGTGAATTTCTTCGTCTCTCTTGTCAATCTTGGTCGGAACTTTTGAATCTCTAGACTTTGGAAAAATGTACAAGCCCATGTTGGGATTGAGAGGAGAGATTGTGAGATTTACCTAGCTATTCCAAGTGCACAATAAAAAATATACAAAATTTTTTAATTTGTAGGAGATATTAAATTGCCAAATCTAACTAAAACCAAATAAAATTTCTTTCTTAATCCCTCTACTTGACTCCTTTGATCCTTTTAATTGGATCAAAGAATTCAATTTGGAGCTCCCTATTTCTTCTATTCTTCCTATCTCTTCTACCTCCCTTTCTAAATTCTTCCTCTAATTAAGGTGATTTGATATTCAGTGAAGATTAAATTAGCTCTAGTTAGGGTCAAATTATTCAAGTAGATCATTAATTGAATTACCTTACTAGCTTCATTTGGAGGATATCTTTACTTATCATTGTACATCTTAAGTGAAGGTTTTATAAATTTTATTGTGTAAGCTAAAATTAACAATGACAAAGGTTTATAAAATTGCAAAATTCACCCCTATAATTGGCTTATCAATAGGTGCCATTGCCGGGGAAGCAACGCTAAGGAAATTTAATTGGTTTTCATTTATATCAATTGTGTGCTTTAAAATTGTGTTCAAAATCCTTTGATTTAATTTTTTATGAAGTGCTTATTTTAACTTAATATATCTTCTTGCATTACATTTTACTTCCAATTCTGGATTCAACTGCTCAGGAAGTGCTAATTTATGATCCCTTATCTTCTTGCGCTAATTTTATTTCTGATAAGTTACATTCATTATCAATCTGATTTCCAAAATTTATCTTGTGGCGAACGACCAACGGGTGCTTGTATTATAACTTAGTGATTCTGTATGAAGCTTTGGTCAGGGTTTGAATTAGAGAAGAGTGACAGAACTGAACCAATAGCAAACTCTGCCTCAACCGAATCACATCCCATTCCACCCACACTCGTAGAAGCGACATTCACTAGAATTTCACCAATGGACCCTGCAGGAAACGGAGTAGGAAATCCTGAAGTAGTAAATGAAGGAAGGAGGAGGATTAGAGAATATTCAGCCCCATCCGAAACTCCTATCTTAACCAGAATATCTGCCCCCATTGGATATGATGTGATATTTAGGATAGATCCCCACCAATTTCAAATACTACCATCTTTTTTAGGGAAAGCAAATGAGGAGCCATATGACTTCCTAGAAAGATTTATGAATCCTATGATAGTTGTAGTTACCCCAGGATTTCAAAGGAGGTGGTGAGAATGAAATTATTCCCTCATGCCCTAAAGGATAGAGCCAAATATTGGTTTACAATATTGGGGACAAACTTTGAATCATGGAGTGAGATGGAAAAAAGATTCTTGAAGAGGTACTATACAGTAGCAATGACAAACTCATTTAGGAGAGAAATCCAGAAATTTCAGCAGGGAAATGATATTTTTAGCGAATCTTTGGAAAGATTGATGGGGCCATAATAAAATGCCCGCACCATGGCATTCTCAGATGGGAGTTGGTGAAAATATTTTATGAAGGATTAAATGATGTTGAAAAGGGAAAAGTTGATATTTCTATTGGAGGTGCAATAGGAGACATGTATGAAGATGAAGCTATGGCCCTCCTACAGAAAATGCCACACAATTTCGCCTACCACCAGGATGCTTCTGATCATGTAAGGGTCAATCCTTGGAAGGGTGGATTGCTGGATGTTAGAAGAGTTGAACCTCAGATTACCATGGAAAGAGTTGAAAAACAGATTGGGGTCATGATGGGAAAATCTATGTAAAAGATGAATGAAAAAATGATTTCCCTATGGCAAGGGCAGAGTAGTGGAGGATCACACAACCCGTCTTTGGGTAACCAAATAAATCGGTGTGACATATGCTCAAGTGATGACCACGCTAGAGAAGTTTGCCCAATGATCTCAAAAGTTAATGCAATAAGTAGGCAGGAGAGGAACAATTCTCAATGGGCTCCAAGAGGAAATTTAGGAGGACAGGGATGGAACCACAACAATCACCCACGACAAAAACAATTTCGACCAAGAGCAATCCATCCACCTCAAGAACAACCTTCTCAACCTTACATGAACTTTTCAGATCCAACCAATGCAACTCTCACCAAGGTGATTGAAGAACTTCAAGATGACAAGAAGAGGATGCTCAAGATTATTGAAGAAATGGAGGAGAGACATCAACGAGAGATGGGCAAGCTCAAGGTGGAGATAGGGCATCACGCTAGCCAACCAATTATGCACAGTGGAGCGCCAGAAGGTACTCATGATGACTCTAGAAAAATGAGAGGGAGACCAGGTAAAATACCCACCCAAGCTTGTGTTAATCCTTGTAATTTACTTTATGTTGATAATATGTGTAGCATAGATAGTGAGCATACCTATGATGTGAATGTTACGTTAGAGGATGATGAAGAAAGAGGTATAAATGGTGTGTCCAAAATTTGAAGTGGGAGAGAATTACCCGATCCGTATGTGGCTATAGAAAAAAAAAATAGTTGAGGGGAATCTAGATGAACATGAAAACGGTGAGGAACTTGTAGGAGAGGCAAATCATGGAAAGGAACCTGAACCACAATCTTATTGTCCCCCTATTTCTTTCCCTAGTGCTCTAAACTCTAAGAAAGAAAAGTCAAAAGAGAGCCCACTTCTTGAGTGTTTGAAGGATGCCACTATTGAAATACCTATTCTAGATGCAGTACGATACATCTCTGATTATTCCAAATTTGTGAAAAACCTCTGTACACCTCTTAGGAAGCAAAAGAGGATTCAACTTTCAGAACATATTAGTTCATTTTTTTTGAATGATTTGCCTCAAAAGCGCAAACATCCTGGAGCACAGATAATCAAATGTGAAATTAGAGGTGAAATATTTAGCAAAGCTTTGCTTGATTCAGGAGCAAGTATAAATATTATGCCTAAGGCCTTAATTGAAACTTTTAAATTTGGACAATTGCAATCACTGAATTTAGAATTTCAACTAACTGATGGATCAATTAGAAGATCATGTGGGCAGTTAGTAGACGTAGTTATGAAAGTTAAAATGTTCATTTCCTGTGGATTTATAATGGTGGATGTGAAGATTTCAGGGAAAATTGTTCATGCACCTATTATTGTGGGGTGCCAGGTTTTGGTTACAGCAAGAGTGAACACTGGTTAGAATGAAGGAAAAATTGAATGCAGAATGGGAAAAGAAGAGATTGAACTACCAATTTCCCAATTGATGAAATGTCCTGATAGTAGCCACGAGGATGTGTATATATATTCTTTAGATTATGAAGATGATGATGGCAAACCAATGGAAAATATGATTTATGATGTGTTGGCCATAGAAGATAGTATTTTTGAAGAGGAAGAGGATGAAGGAAATGGAAAGGAATGTGCTAGTATGCATGATCACATATCTATGCCAACATAGGAATTAGAGTTGAAATCCCTTCCTTCCAATTTGAAATATACCTTTTTAGGTCTAAGGAAAACGTACCCCGTTATCATCTCATCCACAATTACAATAGAGCAAGAGTCTAATCTTTTAGAGGTATTATTGAAACATAGAAGTTCCATTAGATGGGCCATTGAAGATATAAAGGGAATTAGTCATCATATTTGCCGACATAGAATTTTTATCGAAGAGGGTTCAAAGCCATCGATACAACATAAGTGACGCCTAAATCCCTATTTGCATGATGTTGTTTCAAAAGAGATCACTCAGTGGTTGAAAGCTGGCTTTATTTACCCTATTTCAAATAGTAAGTGGGTTAGTCCAATTCATGTAGTGCCCAAAAAGACAGGAATAACTGTCCAAAAAAACCAAGATGGGGAACAGATCCAAACTAGGGTAGCTTCAAGTTGGAGGGTGTGCATTGATTATAGAAAGTTGAATTTATCAACCAAAAAAGATCACTACCCTTTATCTCTTAATGATCAAATCCTTGAAAAGTTAGTGGGACAGAGTTTTTATTATTTTTTGGAGGGTTGCTTGATAAGCCACAAATAAGGGTTAATTTTACCGAATTTAATCCCTTGTTGTTGTAAATTTCAACTTGTACAATAAAATTTATAAAAACCCTACTTAAGATGTGTAGTGATAAGTAAAGGTATCGTCCAAGGGAAGCTAGTAAGGAATTCAATTTGATGATTTTCTTGGTAATTCAACCGTAATAAGAGTTAATTTGATCTTCAATGAAGATCAAATCACCCTAATTAGATGAGAAATTTGGAAAGGGGGGTAGAAGAGATGGGATGAATAGAAGAAATAGGGAGCTTTAAATTGGCTTCTTTGATCCAAAGAGAAGGCTCAAAGGGGTCAATTAGAGAGGTTGAGAGGGAAATTTTGAAATGGTTTTGGTTGATTCTGTAGATTTGATAATTCAGGAAAAAAAACTACTCTACGGAATATCGAAATGGGAAATTTAATCTCCTAGAAAGTTAACCCTTTTTATGTTGTTTTTTTATTGTTTTCTTCAAATGCACTTAAATACCCAGTTAAATCTCTCGATTACTCCTCTCAATCCTAATCAGGGCTTGTATATGCCGCTCAAGCCAAGCGATTTAGAAGTTCAGACAGAAATTAAGAAGAACGATTCAGAGATCAACTAATAACATCCAAAATACACCAAAAATTTCAAATATAATGAAGGAAAAGGTACCAAACAAGTTGATTCAGGCCGGAGCTCCTCTCTGCCTTTCAGCTGTGATAGAGAACCATCAAGAATGAGCTCCTCTCGAAACTTAGGTTAGATGGTCAAAATCACCATTTTACCCCCGTTTAGTAATTAATTTTTATTTATCAATGTAGGCTTGATGTGAATGATCCACCATACAGATAGAAAGAGGGGATCAAGACGAGAAAATCCATAAAAAAATCATCTCAATCGAACTCCAGGATCAAAATTTATTAATAAATGAACTTTAAACCAATTTAAGCCATTGGATTTAAATTCATTTATTTGTTCATTTATTTTTTTTAACACGCCATGACGTGTCGTCCTCTCATTGGCAGGCGCATTTTGAATTCTCCTTTTTGCAGAAAAGTCCTTTAGAAAGCTTGGAATTGCTGCTGAACACCGCCCAAAAGTAACTGTGTATATGCCCCTTGCGCATTCTCTCTCCTCTGATTTATCATTAAAACCATTAAAAAATAGTAAATAATTACAATAAAACCCTATAACTGTTTAAATAATAGCTTTACGCCTGCATACACGACCGGGAGCTGTTTTTGAGGGCATAATTGCAACTAAAATTTACGAAAAGCCCCTAGAAGAGTAGAAATTACTTTAAAACTCATTTTCTCATTATAAATATATCCTTTTCCTCTTTGAAAATTCATTTCTCACTTAAATAAATCTTGAAAAATCCAATTAAATCCTAAATAAATTCTTGAAAATTATAGAAAATTCTAGAAAATTCAGTAATTCATCCCCGTTATAATTAAGCTCGAAATTAAAATTTAAGGCTGCCATTTTCATTTAAAAATAATTATTACAAGCTCAAATAAATCCCAAAATCCATAAAATTAATAGAAAATTAGGGAAAAATTAGAAATCACTTGGAAACATTAAATTTATGTAAATATATGATAACAACCCCATTTAAAACTCTTTAAATGCATAAATTTGTGCTAATAGCATGAAATAAAGACCGAATATAGGGTGTTACAACCAAATTGGAATTCATGATAATGATCGGGATAAGACTACATTCACATGTCCACTAGGAACTTTTACTTTTAGAAAAAAGCCTTTTGGCCTATGTAATGCACTTGCAACTTTTCAAAGATGCTTGAGTGCTATGTTTTTTGATCTTGTTGGTACATTCTTAGAGGTTTTCATGGATGACTTTTCTGTGTTTGGAGAATCATTTGAATGTTGCATATCTAACTTGGAGAAAGTATTACAGATTTGCGCGGAAAACAAGTTAGTGCTTTGTTGGAAAAAATCCTATTTTATGGTTGGCAGGGGGATCCTTCTAGGCTAACATATCAGCAAGGGAGGGCTGGCGTTGGACAAGGAAGATATCAAGATCATCAAGGAACTTCCACTGCCCACTACCCTAAAGTAGCTTAGAGGCTTCTTGGGCCATGCTGGATTTTATTGTCATTTCATCAAAGATTTTGCCAAAGTGGCTAAACCCCTAACTTGAAGTCTTTCTAAAGACAAGAAACTCATTTTGAATGATGAATGAAAGTTGTCTTTTAATTTAATTAAGGAGGCATTAGTGACAGCTCCCATCTTACAAGCTCCAAATTAAAGTCTTCCCTTTTGAGATTTTTTGTGATGCTTCAGATTATGCAATGGGAGCATTTTTGGGACAACGCAAAGACAAGAAACCTACAGCTCTATATTATGTAATTAAGACTCTGGACGCCCCCCCAGGTAAATTACTTTACTAGAGAAAATGAATTATTTGAAATTTTTTTTGCCTTAAATAAATTTAGATCGTAGCTTATAGGAAGCAAGATTATAATTTTTTCATTTCATGCTGCTCTTAAACATCTATTAAGCAAGAAAGAAACCAAACCTAGATTTATGAGGTGGATTTTACTAATGCAAGAGTTTGACATTGAGATTAGAGATAGGAAAGGAGTGGATAATGGGGCAGCAGATCACCTCTCCCGATTATCCATGCCTTCCACCATTCATATATTAGATTCCTTCTTCAATGAGAAACTACCTTGGTATGCACACATAGTAAATTATTTAGTTATTGGTCGATGACCTAATAGTCTGGATTACGATGATCGAATTGTTTCTAAGGACATCAAGTATTATTATTGGGATGAACCTTAATTATTCAGATTGGGAGTTGATCATATTTTTAGACCGTGTATACCTGGAATCCAAGGATAAATTGAGTAATTATATTAATGTTGTTTTGAAACATAAAATTGGGTATTAAATGATATATTTCATGCAAATGTATGCATCAACACTAAATCTATGTATTTATAATGTTATTTCACATTTTTAATCAACATAAAAATGGTTACTGATAACATGCATTTTTAGTACTTTATATGATCCTATTTACATGTTTATCTACTTTAAATTACTTATATTTGCATGTTATCAAGCTTAAAATGATTAAAATTATTTTTAGAAAAATTTTCTGTATGAATTTTCTGACAATAGATTCAAAATGAATTTAGTTTGTTGGAATTTTTGGGCATTAAATTTGGAAAGATATGATTTTTCTAGATATTTATACGTATTTTTTGGGCTTTTATTTTATTTAAATATGAATTTTAAAATATTTTTTAGAATTTTTTTGCGCGACCATGTGTTGCCATTCGATTCGTCGAACGCCAACGAATCATAGCGCCTTATGATAATTGGCTCAAGCCAATCATTACCCAAGGAATCATCGCTTCGTGATTTACGAAGCAATGATTCCACAATGACTAACACATTTTTTGTTGTTTTTGACGGGCCGTGCTCGTGGCCACTCATTTAAAACAAAAGAAAAGAAGAAGAAGAAAGGGGACAAGGCGTGTTGACATGCCGCCACGTTAGCCTCAAGAAAGAAGGGTCTTTCTCATGTTTATCCCTTCCCCCCTTTCTTTCTTTTTGGTCCTTTTTTCAGGTACACGTGGCGCGGAAGATGATAAGTCAAGCGAGGAAGGCAAGGAGACACGAGAAACTTGAAGCGACGCTACAGGTTAACCAAAAATGGAAAACGAGGAAGCGGATGATGAGGAGAGAGAAAAAATAAGGGCTAGGATTGGCTTAGCTTCAAACGGCCATAACTTTGGATCTACAACTCTGATTCAGCGTTGCTTCGTCATCCCCTCTTGTTTCCGTCCATAACCTTTGGTCTGTAAATAGAGGTCTGGATCATTGCAAAATTCATCTTGAACTTGCTTCCTACTTGTGTGGGCTGATTGAAATGGTGAGTTTTGAGATCCATCAAGTTTGTTCTTGGTGTACTGGGTGTGTGGGGAGAAGCATTGGCGAAGAGGGGGAGCTTACCGGCACTTGTAAATCACTGTGATCCCGGTGGAACATAAGGATCTAAGGTAAGTGTCTTCTCCTTACGTTGTTTCTTTTCCCGACATTATAGTTAAGCTTAATTAGGGTTATACTCATTTGCTTACTCACGTTTTACTTTTTGTGACATCTTGTCTCATCTCTCTATCCTTTCCATCACACCATTCTACATTCAACAACTATCGTATCATTTGCATTCTCTATCTCATCCGCATATTGTTACACAAAATTCTACTTCCACTTACTCTTTCCTTTACTAACTTAAATTGAAATATAACTACCACGTCCTTCTATTTGATAGCTCACACATTCTACTCCCGACTTCATCACTTCTAGCGTTGATCATCACTATAATAAGAAATTAATTCTTTAATCATTGTTCCATGTGGAGATGATCCGTACACATCACTAACTAAATATTCTTAAAGTACGGTTAAATATATTTTTATTGAATAATCTCAAATACCAACGACCAATTAAAACACATAAATTTGAGATTAAAAGTTACGTCTGGAATTTAGGGTGTATATTATAAAGGAATAGAAACATAAACTAAAACTTATGTAAATTAATATTTTCAAAAAATATAAATGGTTTCTGATATACCATGGTGGGTTTAAAGGAGGCTTTTCTATAATATTTCATCATATTTAAAAAATTTAAAACACTTGGCCAAATATGGACCATCTCAGACTAATATGCCTTAACCAGTCCATTAAAAATATCAAAGCATATGAGAAATTCAAGCTAATTCTTGAAATTCTAAGTTTCATATGATAAGAAACTTGGATCAAAAATCTAATATATTTTACTAAAATCTCTTAAATAAGAAAAGTTTTAATCACGAAAAATGATGGCATTTCTTGTGAGCTCAATCCAATGAATCTAGATTAGTCTTATATTATGTATAATATCTAAAAAGTAAGGTGGAGATATTCCCATGATTGATTAAATTACTTTTTGTTGACCAAATTTGGACAGGTTTAAAATTTAGAAAACAAAACATAATTTTATATTTGTTGAAACTTATCAACCCAATAATTAATTTTTTTTGAGAAATTATGCTTCATGTCTTTACAATATTTAGGTTAGAGATTTGATGGGGACCCTTTCTTTGTTTTAATTTATTCTTCATCTCCATAAAGATTTTTTTTAAATCCAGTCCACGCCTCTCAGAATGTACATCAAGTTTAATTCATTCCCATTTTATATATCTCGATTCTATCTTTCTGAAAAGTATCTCTCTCTCTTTTATTCCTGGATTTTTATTTCAATCCAATTACACCTATATATTTTATCTTATCTCAACTTACTTTATATATTATTCTCTATGTGAATCTCCAAAAATATGAATAACTGTCGCACTCTCCATCTCAAATCAGCCGCTTTCTTTATCTCTTTATGTAAATCTATTTCAAAGGTTAGTTTTTGATGGAATTTTAATTGACTTCTCTTTCAAACTATATAACCTAGGTTCTCTTCAAATCCAATTGAATATCTCGTCACTTTATCTCACTTAGTCTCAGTTTGAATTATGGACAATCATTCAATCTTAAATTTCAACTCAGAATCAAAATCTTATTTTAACTCACCGTTTTTCATCAAGTATTTATCGTAGTACTTAACAGACCTTTTTTTTTTTGAATTAAAGTCGTACTTTCCTATTACACAGTCTTCTCTCTCACCTTCTTTTGTTCAACTTTTCTCACCTTTCTCATTTTGATCTTCTCGCAGGTTGTGTTGACTGCGTCTGTCATCAATGGGCTCAAATATCTCATTAGAAAACAATTCATAAGTTGCCTGAAGGTGATTTTTCTCCAGAATGGTTTTCTGTTCATCTCTTTCTTTCTTTCTTTCCTGGATATGCCTCTAGCCGGTTCTCACTCGAAGGTTATTCTGTGCGTAATCACGAAACACTGTAAAGAGATGAATGGCAACGGAGCGCGATAAAGAAGTCTGGGTTATGAGGTTTCCTTGAAGCCAGAAATCCGATTGCCGCGGTTTTCCATGGAGCCGCACCGTCTATGCAATAAAAAACACAAAAAAATGAATCACATAATTTCTTAAGGATGTTGGCTTTAATTTTTCACTGGTTTGACCAACATTAAAAACCTGCGGTAGTAATTGTTTTCAGCTCTATCAGGAGTAGATCACTATCGGAGGGAGAGAGAACGAATGCAGAGGAAGAAAGAGACCCACATCGTCAGTAGACTATATTGCACCAGAGATTCAGAAAAAAAAAATCTATTCTGTTCATCTTTTCCTCGCCAATCCAAGAACAAAATTTAGTTCCCCACCTGAAAATAGACTGGCCGAGGAAGTTGCGCATTTGGATTTGGAGCTCCTAGGTGCATGTCCAGCCTTTGACGAGAAATGTATTTTCTTTTGATGTCTTGAATCCGAATACTTAGAACCAGAAACCTGACCGCGTCGTGTCGCCTGCATGGCTCTTATCTCTTGGGCTCTCATGGTCTTCGGCAGCGAATCCGGATGAAACAAAGGCCAAGTAACCGGCGCGTCGGGTGAAAGAAATCTTCCAAGGAAGATCGACCCGTTTAGGGTGAAAGCTTCCCGCGGTCCTTGCTCAACTTCAGACGGTGGGCAATAAAAGTCGGAGGGAGAAACAGAAGAGAACGGCTGTCTCCTCCCCCCCCTCCACTTCAGAAACTGTCGCGCCTCTTTCTCTCTCCCTCTTTCTACGTCTCTCTCTCTCTTTCTCTCTCGCCACGTCTCTCTATCTCGCTACCTCTCCCACCTCACAAAAATCTTTCGGCCCCGAAATAGGCACCCATTCCCCTCGGCTGGCGCAGTCTGGGTTCACTCGCCGTCGATGGGGCTGCCGCCGGCGAGCTCCGCCGGGACCGTCACGGTTGACATCTTCTCCTCCGCCATGATACTCCTTGTCCTCTGCATGTCCCATGCGCTGGCTGCAGGAGCCGGCGCGGCCTACGTGCCCACCGACTCCATCCTCCTCAACTCTGGCTCGACGGAGGACGCCGCCGACGCCGACGGCCGGACCTGGCTCGGCGACCAGACCAAGAACAAGAACTCCTTTCTCTCCTCCGGCGAGTCGAGAATTTCCACCGCCGCCCAGCAGGACCCCTCTCTGCCGTCCCCTGTCCCGTACATGACTGCCAGGATCTTCACGGAAGCGGCCACCTTCGAGTTTCCCGTCTCCGCCAAGACCCAACACTTCCTCCGCCTCCATTTCTACCCCGCCACCTACGACGGCCTCGACCCGGCCTGCAGCTTCTTCGACGTCACCGTCGCCGGCGGCGGGATAACGCTGCTGCGCAACTTCAGCGCCTACGCCAACGCCGAGGCTCTCACGCAGGCGTATCTGATCAGGGAGTTTTATCTTCCTCCCGCCGCCGCCACCGGCGGCACCCTGCGGCTGACCTTCACGCCGTCGGCGGCGCGCAACGGGTCCTTCGCCTTCGTAAACGGCATCGAGGTCCTCTCGGCGCCGGACGTCTACGGCGGCGCCGCCTCCCTGGTCGGCTTCTCCGGCGAGGACGTCGCCGTTGGGGGCTCCTCCTTGCAGACCATGTTCCGGCTCAACGTCGGGGGGCAGTTCCTGCCGCCGGGCAACGACACGGGGCTGGGTCGCACCTGGTACGACGACTCCCCTTACATCTTCGGCGCGGCGGTGGGCATCACCTATCCCGCCGCGGACAACGTGACGATCAGGTTTCCCTCGACGGCGGCGAAGATGGCGGCGCCGGTGGACGTTTACGGCTCGGCTCGGTCCATGGGACCGGACCCACAGGTGAACCTGAACACCAACCTGACCTGGGTCTTCCAGGTGGACGCCGGGTTCACCTACCTGGTCCGGCTCCATTTCTGCGAGCTGCAGATGAGCAAGCTCAACCAGCGGGTATTCGACGTGTACGTCAACAACCAGACGGCCACGGCCGGCGCGGACGTGATCGGCTGGGCCGCGGCGCCGGCCGTGCCGACGTTCCAGGACTACACCGTCTACGTCGCCGGCGGGCCGGGCGCGGCGGAGCTGTGGGTGGTGCTGCACCCCTCCGCCGCGTCCAAGCCCGAGTACTTGGACGCCGTGCTCAACGGGCTGGAGGTGCTCAAGATGAACGACTCCGCCGGGAACCTGGCGGGGCTGAACCTTCGCCCTTCCGAGTACTCGGACGCAGAGAAACAGCAGGAAAAGGAAGAAGAGCAGTTCGCGTCTTCGGGGACGTCGTCGGGAATGCTAAAGGGGGCGGCGGGGGGCGCTGCGGCGCTGGGGCTGGTGTGCGCGATCTGCTTCGCGGCGTACAGCCGGAAGAGGAGGAGGGCGGTGATGGGCGGCGTGGGGTCGTCGGGGGGTTGGCTGCCGCTCTACGGGAGCAGCACGACGACGAGCCGGTCGACCATCTCCGGGAAGAGCACGGCGAGCAGCCACCTCTCCTCCCTGGCGGTGAGCCTGTCGCGCCACTTCTCGCTGGCGGAGATCCGGCAGGCGACGAACAACTTCAACGAGAAGCTGGTGATCGGCGTGGGCGGCTTCGGCAAGGTGTACCGCGGAGTGGTCGACGGCGGGACGAAGGTGGCCATCAAGCGGTCCAACCCATCGTCGGAGCAGGGCGTGAACGAGTTCCAGACCGAGATCGAGATGCTGTCCAAGCTCCGCCACCGCCACCTCGTCTCCCTCATTGGCTACTGCGAGGAGGACGAGGAGATGATCCTCGTCTACGACTACATGGCCCGCGGCACTCTGCGGGAGCACCTTTACCAGAGCTCGAGCGGCGGCGGCGGAGAGGCGGCGCCGCTGCCGTGGCGGCAGCGGCTGGAGATCTGCATCGGCGCGGCGAGGGGGCTGCACTACCTGCACACGGGGGCCAAGTACCCGATTATTCACCGGGACGTGAAGACGACGAACATCTTGCTGGACGAGCGGTGGGTGGCCAAGGTCTCCGACTTCGGGCTCTCCAAGACGGGGCCCTCCTCGCTGGACCAGACCCATGTCAGCACCGTCGTCAAGGGCAGCTTCGGCTACCTCGACCCGGAGTACTTCCGGCGCCAGCAGCTGACCGACAAGTCCGACGTCTACTCGTTCGGGGTCGTCCTGTTCGAGGTCCTCTGCGCCAGGCCCGCGCTCAACCCGAGCCTCTCCCGGGAGCAGGTCAGCCTCGCCGACTGGGCTCTCCTCTGTAAGCGCAAGGGCAAGCTCGACGATATCATCGACCCCGCGCTCCGCGGCAAGATCTCCGCCGAGTGCCTCGCCAAGTTCGCCGCCACCGCCGAGAAGTGTCTCTCCGACCACGGCCTCGACAGGCCCGCCATGGGCGACGTCCTCTGGAACCTCGAGTTCGCGCTACAGCTCCAGGAGGCCGCCGACGCCGGCGCCGCCCCGCCGCTGCCGCCCCCCGGCCCGGCCGCTGGGGAGCACGCCTACGCTCACCGGCAGGCGGACAGCATCGCCGGCAGCGAGATGAGCGAAGACTCCACCGACGGCGTCAACCCCGTCTTCTCGCAGCTCATCAACCCCAAGGGCCGATGATGACTGCTCTTCGTCCTCGTCCTCATCCCCACCGTCCATTATCGTCCTTCCCGCTGAATTCTTCCTCTCTCTCTCTCTCTCAAGAAACCGAGCGCTACGTCCGCCGCCATCGCCCTCTCCTTCTTCCATGCACAGGTTGCAGGGGTTTGCCGATAGGTTGCAGCATCTCTCCGCCGACGATAAGGATTAAAGAACGCCCCTCCTCCCTCGCCCGATCTTTCTTTCCATGTATTGTGTCTGTCTGTATGGATAATAGCGAACCAAAATACTTAAATCTTTTGAAGACTTGAAAGGGGCTGCCATTACCAGCCGAGGGTCGTCTCGACGATATGTTCATCGCGACGAACGAACAGCCACAGGTGGGTGTTCTTGTTCGTTTTATCGTGTTCGTTGGGTTCGTTCGTTCGAGCGTTAGTAATGAAAATAAAAAATTAAAACTTTAATGTCATGGAGCGCTGATTTTCACTATTCACTTAGGACAAGAAGTAGGTGTTCGGGATATAATTAATTAATGTGAGCTCAAGATTTTTCTATTATATTCAAGACATTTAAACCAATATCGTCCATCAATAAACTAGCATGGAACCAAGCGGGTTTTGTTACAGTTTTGGTGGCAAACCCAAACAATGATCACATACACCAATTCAATGAATGAAATAGATCAATTGTGGATGTGTTGCATGGAAATTACACAACACATGATTTATAGGAGTACATTTCTATCTTAGTCCTCCAGATTCTGTATGGAGATCAACTTTAGCTTGTTCGGATGGGCTTAAAATTCGGAGATTACTCATGCATGAAAATAACTCCAAATTTTGTCTATAACTGAATGAGCATAAAATACAAACTCTCATTGAATTAGATATCCTCATGAGGTGTTCAACCCATATGAGCAGTGTGCTCATCAAAGATATTTGGTGGCAGTCCTTTAATGAGTGAATCTGTTACTTTGTAGTTTATCCCAGTATTCTTGAAATAAAAATTCCCATTTTGAAGCTTTTCTTTCGCTACTAGGAACTTGATGTCAATGTGCTTTGACTTTGTTGAGCTCATGTTGTTATTGATAAATATAACAATTATGTAAAAACATGTACAAATGTGATTGTGTATTAACATATGCAGACATAAGTCTTCCCATAGCTAATTGATAAGGAATCTTATATATTTTTCAATTTTCAAAAGTGTTATTTTGGACATCGATCAAAACAAAACTTGTCTCATTTAGCAATACAGGTATCAAGAGTTTTACAATCATCGATGCCAGACCTTCTAAGGAAATTTTCAATGTATCCCTTTTGAGAAAAACCTAAGATATTTTGAGAACAATCACGATATCTGAATCACTAATACATATGAGGCTTCACACTGATCCGTCATCTGAAATGACTTCCGTGGGCACGGGCGCGGGCAGTAATTATGTACAAACGTAAATTATCATTTGTGGCAAGTCATATGCCATAAACATACAATAAAAAAATATGATTGCTCCCAATTAACTTGTAATACACAAATTCATTTCTTTAGTCTATCTCAAAATGGAAGGAGACAATGATTTGATAAGAAAATTGATATCATTGACAAGAATTTTTTTTAAGACCATGCATGGACTTCTTTAATCTGCAAACCATTGACTTTGGGTCTTTGATTACAAAATTCTCTGGCTGAACCATGTAAATTGTCTCATAAATATCTTGACATCCATCTTGTGTATCTCAATATTAAAATGTGCTAGAAGTGCTATTATAATTCTGAAGGAGATAAAATCTCATTATAATATATGTATTTTCATTTGGTAAAAAAAATTCAACAAGATGAGCTTCAAATATTTTCATATTACCCTTCGAATCTCTTCTAGTTTTAAATATTCTATTACAAGTAATAGAATTTTTCCTTTGGGCGACGGGACAAGATCCCAATGATCAATGTCGTGCATAAATTTAATTTCTTTGTTCATTGTATCTATCCACTTTTGAGAATTGTAATTCAGCATGTCTAGTAGTGGGATCAGGAAATTAAAGACATGAAGATATTTCAGAACAACCCAGAAAGTAGCAGGTGATATTTCTTAAGCATTTTTTTGTTAGGCAAATCGGGTTGTGCTTCTGTCTAACAACTCCAAATGTACAAAAAATTTAAACTCATATGGATTCAACACATTCAAAGCTCATATGGATTATTCATAACTTCTTTTGTTGGAATTCAGTTGAGTAAATAAGCTGTCATCTTGAGTGCTTCACCCCATAGATCAACGGGAAGAGGCAATTTTTTAAGCATAATCCTTATCATTTTGTCTCTAAGAGACACCATTCATGTGTGATGAAATTTGTTGGTGTATTTAGAAACAATACCACACTCCTCTAGGTAGTTAAGAAAAGGTCCTGAACATTGTTCACCTGGCCCATCATAACGTCCATAGAATTCATCTCCACGATATGATTTGATGGTCTCAATCCACTTTTTAAGTTGGTTTTCAAAATTCAGCTTTATATTTCTTAAGCATGTCTAGAGATTCTGATTTCGCATGAGTACAATATAGTGTTGACATGGCCTTTAAGATTATTATTGACAGTTTCTAGTTGATGTAGGGAAAGGTTCTCAAATATCTGTAAGATGCAATTCTCTTGTGCCATAATGAAATGGGATTATTATTTGTTAATTTCCTCTTTTCCCCTTTTACACTAGTCTGTAAAGTTTCATTTGAGGGGACTTATACATCAAATATATAGAGTTTTCTATCACTCAATATAGTGCCCATACCAATGAGATGATTCATAAAAGAGACTTACATTCCTATAACCAAATAGATAATTATAACTGAACTTGTACAAAATATAACATAAACTAACTTATGTGTAAAAGATGGAACAAAAAAGTCTCTATCAAGTCTAAATGAAAAGCAGACTTTAACAGCACCCTAAGAGTCCCTATTACCACTCTTTTGGCTACATTTCCATTCTTTTTGCAGATGATTCTTTCACCATCACTCAATTTCTTGTAACGGAGGCACTCCAGCATAGACACATCATAGGGATAATAGCACGAGTTGAGACACCACATGTCTAGAAGCACATATATGGCTGGCAAGCCAATCACACATTCCATATCTTGTTTCGTGTTCATGAATAGAACATATACATTATAGTGCACATGTGGTGCTTACAATGAGGTCCATGAGTACATGATCAAACTTAGTGAATTATGATGAGATCGTAATACGGAGATCCCTAGTCTTTAAGCATATTTTCTAAATATTTCTATGCAAAGGATCGAAGTATTTGGATAGAATAACACTATTAAGCCTCACTCATTTGATGTGTATGACCATTCTAGTAGCCATTAGTGTGGAGACACTAAGGATATATAGTGGGTGCTCTTTAGTGAAAATAGTTCACTGAATAAATCCTTAAATGGTATTATACCAAACTGTCAATCAGGTTGATCATGGATGGGCAATTGTACTTTGACTATGACGTATGAGTTTCTAATCATGGATTTTAAATAATCTTAGTTTAAGGGCATCAAGAAGTTCACGAAGATGATTGAGTAGTCAAGATGATATTGTCCATAATCGGTATAAGAGGTGATATCTCGAGGATGATGATGCAATGTAATGCTTGGCCAAGGTAGTGAAATATTGCAGAAGAGTTCTCTGATGTTTTTCGAATGCATCAGTACTAACTTGGATAAATTATTGGGGTTTCACAATTGACCATACCCTAAGTCATCTTAGGAGAATAAAGTGGATGAGTGATTATATATACATGATAACCGATGATGAACAGATTCCATGAACGAGTGGATACACACTCCTTTGTATTTTCTAGAGCACGAGGTGTAACTTGGCACCCATGTGTTGGAGACTCAAACTATCGATTAGGTTAAATGTATTGACATTAATTAATCTATATGATGATATAGTTATTTTATTTAGAAGGACAAGAAAGGTTATTGGGATACTCTAGTCATTAACTAGACTGATACATGGGCCTAGAGGATCACACGCAAATGTCTTTGGATGTTGGAAGATATACTTAAATTTTGGAGGTTTTGTGAAAAATATCCACTCAGTAGGAATAGGGGAAGGCCTTGAACAAAATTCACCTAGGCCAGAATTGTTCAAGGGCCTTCCCCTTCTTCTCCATTCTCCCCATGACTCCTCTCCATTCCTGATGCAATCGGGACGACGACAAAGATTAAACAGGCCTCATCAGTGAGAAGGAGGAGATTCGACATGCTGAGGATGACGTGGATACGTCTAGAGGCTGAAAACATGAGTAGCTTGACTCGTCTTGATCTAGGATCGAAGAAATCATAGATGTAATCTGTGTAGAGGTTCTTCGTTTCATGGTTTTGTCGATGTCATTAGGATTTGGTATAAGTCTTCCACGGCAGATTGTTTGAATTCTTCATCCATATCTAGGCCTCTAGAACCAAGAAATCTGCAATATTAACTTCTAAAAGTGAGATATCAGATTACCTTTCTTTGCTCTCTAAGCATGAAACTTAGGGCACTTCTTCTTAATGTGCCCATTTTTCATACAGTAGAAACAAGTCACAACTTTATCCTACTGTTGTCACTTCTTTTGATGACCTCCATTCACAGCTTGATTTGATTTTTGTAACTCCTTTATTTTACCCTTTGAAGTTGTGGCCAAATTTATGCTTTCACGATGCTCTATATTTTAGTGCTGTTATTCTTGAGCAAAGAGAGAACTGTAATTATTTGTATGCCAAATCAAATAGTTTATACTATTCAAGAAGTGAATAAAGAAAAAAATGCATGAGGAACTTTTTAGACACATGCATGCCTAATTGTCGGTTGTTAGTGACTTTAGCTGAAATCTCCGAAACATGCTCTTTAACATGACCCTTACCATGGAACTTCATTGAAATCGACTTGTATATAAGTTCATGAGTTTCAGAGTCTTCATAAGTTCCAAACTTCTTTTCAATTTGTTCAAGAATAAGGTTTTCTTGATATGATTCAGGAACCACACCTTGCATTGTCATCAAACTCAAATCTATTTCATCTTTTCTATTTTTATTTATTTATTTTCATCATATTGCTCTAGTTTTCATGATCTTTCTTCCATGTTTGAAAATTGGTTACACCTGATATCATGGCATAATCAAGATTTGAGTATTTAAGGGCAAGCTTTACATTTTTGTTACATGTTCAAATATAGTAATTCTATTTCTTTGTATCATGATGCACTCATGTGTAGTCGATGTAGAATAGTACATATAACTCACATACGTAACTGAATTTCAAAACTACAAACACATTGCAAGACATTAGATGCACCATCAAGATATCTTCTTTAGATGATATCATTAACCTCAAGTGAAATATTTCTGTGAATAACAAAAAATCCAATAAGTTCCTGTTAACTAGGAAGTCTGCCTTTAGAATGACTCACTAATCAGTGGAAAAATTATTGAATACTTATTTTATGTCATTTTCAAAAGCATACACTATCTTGTCCAGTAGTCTTACCTTTGGAACAGCTAATATCGACATTTGACAAGGGTACACAACATCCCATGTCAAATAGAGTAAATGGTTTCCACAGGGGAGCCTACTTTAATAGGATATTATTTCCATAAAAACTTGCAACAATAGACAATGCACTAAAACTTCATGTATTTAACTAATTTTATGCATGCCCTTGCTTATCCATAATGTTTTGTATTTTTAATTTATAATACTGAGCCTAATTTAAAATATATGTTTGAATAAATACTGAATAATCCATTTAGGCCCTTCTTCAGACAGCCTGTGAGTGTGTAGGGCACTAGAGATGTAGAATTTTGACCGATCGGGCCAAGTATGGCCTATTTCTTTTCTCCTTGAATGAGTCATAATAGGTCGTTGGAAAATTAAAAAACTCCTTTAATAGCTTGGTATGGGCCCTAGAGTGACCCAAATTGGCCTGCCCATAAAAGCTCAAAGGGGCCCTAGGGCCAAAATGGGCTTTATGGGGGACTAGAGCAGCCTGAAATGGGCCGCTCACATTGAGTCCCACAAGGCTCAAGAGCAGTCAGAATTAGATGTCCATACTGCATCCCCTACACCCCAATAGCAGTCTAAATGGGCTCTATAATGGGTCCTATGGGGCACCCCGGGCATCCCACATCAGGCCCCAAGGCCTGATCACCCAACAGCTTGGAATCAGCTGATCTGGATCCTTTTTGTAGACCAAAATTGGGCCACACAAGGGCCCATGAGCGGCCTAAAATGGACAACTAGGGCCAAATTTAGGTGATAACTACCTGAATCAGCCACAACCTTCAATCAATCACCTCCTCCTTTGGACATGGATTTTATCTGCATGTGCTACTGTTACTGCCTCCACTATCATCAGAAATATTGTCACTACTCAAAGAGGTGAAACTACTATCTGATGAAAGTATTCCTTTTATAGCTTATTTTATCCATCATGCAATTCTAATAATGATTTAGTTCTTTCATGAATGCATACCACATTGAAACAATAATATACACAAATAGATATTATAATTTGACTACAAGATCAACAAAAATTTTAAATGAACATGCAACATATACAAGTATTAAAAATGCTCAACCCTAATAACATAATGTAAGTTGGCTCTGATACCACTTGTTTGATATATAAAAACATAAGGATTGTGCCCCTATTTGTAGGAAGATGAGATACCTAATCCTCTTAGTCTATATTAATTAACCTCTTCATTATATTTAAGCCAAAATTTGGCTCTATGCATTCAATTACCATACTTTTGTTATAAATTTCTTAATCCAATTATATAATTATGTGAATCACATTAATTGGTATACGTAATTGATAGCTTAACAAGATGAAATTTATTCATATATATAAGTGACGACATAAAAAAATTAATCTCAAAGTAGGTGTAAAACATGTAAATTATTGGGTTATTTCTGGAAAATTTACACTTTTATGCATTAAAATATTTATAAGTGTGTATTATCAACCTTTAAATGATTAAACATTTTTTCAATGATATTCTTATTTTATGGATTTAGTCATATTTTTATGAAAATTTCTGACATCATATTCTTAAAGAACTTAATTTTATGATTCGATTAAATTTTTATGAATTTTTTGACCTTATATCCATGGAGATACAAATTTTCTAAGTCAAAATATACATTTATTATTTTTAGTTATTTTATTTTAATTTATTAATATATATTCCCTCTGAATATGTGCTCGTCATGTGTCAGCATTTGATTCATTGAATGGCAACCAATGAAGAGTATCTGCAATAATCATTGCAAAATGGTGCAATTATGGAATCGTGACTCGCGATGCCATAATGTACATCAGTAGCTAACACTTTCTTTATCCTTATTTGTAGAGGTGAGGTGGACCAATAGAAAAAAATTGCCAGAGACAAAATAGTAAACTAGGGAAAAAAGAGAAGTCAGCAATTACAGCGGCGCACATGGTGCACATGTGTACCCCCACACTTGATTAAATAGAAGAAGACAATTTGATAAGACATGTAGAAACACGTGGCATATCTGGTAATCATAAAGAAATTCTTAGTCTCCAAACTCGAATGTATCATAAAGAGATTTAGGCATGATGGTTACACTAGCACTTGAACCAAGTTAGAATCTAGAAAACATCATGCCTCCTATCTCACATATAATGAAAGGAGCTCCCAGATCTTGTATTTTTTTAGGAATCTGATCCAGGATGATAGAACTAACACTTTCTGATAATTTCTCTATATTATGTCTTCTAATAGGTGTGCATAATTCTTTCACATATTTAGAAAAAGTCGGAATAAATCTAATTGCATCTTCAAAACGTATGGTTATATTAGTCTCCTTACAAGACTCAAATACTCAATTATTCCAAAAAAGAGGTTTTGACATATTTAATGCGTTAGGGAAAGGTATAGGAGGTTGGGTATCTATTGGTTTTGAGTCTGTCTCAATGGATTTCCTCTGGGATTTGTTCCCTTTTTTCATCCATCTCATTAATTTCATAATTTACACTTTTTTTACAAGGCTCACAAAGTTCATTTCCAGTTCTTAATTTAGTTATTCCTAAGATAGCCTCAAAACTTAAACTAACAGATGGCACAGAAGATAATAATTTATCATTCATACAAAACAAATTCCTAGGACTAATCAAAGGTTAAGTAGGAAATCGACCTTTTTACGAGTCTATTTCAACTCTCTTACCTCTCTGCATTTGATCCATGGTCCTCCTTAATTCTTCAAAACTTTCATCATGTCACAGTAGCTTCTCCATTATCTTGCTTTTTTTTCCCATAATTTCTTTAATAATCTGTAACGTGGAATCATTACAACTTCAACTAGTTAGTTTATGAGGTAAAAACAGAGATTTAAACTGTAATTCAGGTTGAGTTTGAGGTTGAGAACATTGTGGCCTAGGTTGGAAAAAGGGTCTGATTCCGCAGTTGCAATTAGAGCTTCCCATATTTCCCCTCCCATTATATTGGTATTTTTCTTGTTTGAAGAACATTCATTCGTTCCATTGCTTTGCACTCTCCCTAAAAATGGTCATCATTAAAGCAAACAGCGCAACAAGAATTCGGCACATTAGAATTTTTTAGTTTGAAGCAAAAAAATTTCTAGCATTTCTGTTATCTTTGGAAAGTGGTTACCAAGTTCTCTATTTTCTCTATTCCTAACATCATTCTGAATTTCCTGTTCCATACCCTTTAAATTCAATACTCCTCGTTGTTTAGGACCTAAAACCCTGCCATTTATTGTAAGTCCAATGTTATGTTCATCATATTCAGCCACTGTTTCTATCATTTCAAATAATTGGTTATCATATGTATCCAAAAAAGTACCTCCAGCAATCCTATCAAGTCTATTTCTAGATTGCTGATTCAAACCTCCATACAATTTTTGAGGTAACTAATAATCTTCATATCCATGAGAGGGCACTTTCTCAGTGAATTTTTGAATCATTCCCAAGCTACACTAAATGACTCATCACCCTGTGTGAAATCAAGGATTGCTTGTTTCAAATTATGGGTTTTGGACATAGAGTAAAAATTCTTCAAAAACATTTTTTAATTTCATCCCATGATTCAAATGTAACACCCAAATTCCTGAACCATTATTTTGCTCTATCCTTCATAGTTAGTGGAAAACATTTCATCATCATAACTTCACTTGAAATCCCTAGAAGTTGATACGAAGATCATCTTCCATAAAATTCATCTAAATAAGCATTTGGGTCTCTTGAAGGTAAACCATGTAAATCTTTCCCATAATTTAATAGATTATCCCCTAAGGGTGTATGCAGTGAAGTTATTTTTTTTCTATTTGGCTCATAGTGCTCTTTTAATCTTTTATTCTTTCCAGGAATTTCTCTTTCTTCCTGATTACTCATGTTAGACATAATTTCCATAGTTTGCTTCTTGAAACTAATGGTTTTAGTTTTTAACTCAAGAGAAGTCAATTCAGACTTTTTAGAACTTATGTTGTTTATGAGAAAATACCAAAATTAAAGGTAAATTGAAAGTAAATATGAATACCTCTGGATTCCACCTCTAATTTTGCCTCTATAGTTAATAAAATTTCAGAAAACATTTTAACTCAAAAATATTTTTATTTGCTCAATTACAGCTGCTCCTTGGCAACGACACCAGTTGATAAACTAGATTTTGGGTTAAATACATTTTTTTAAGGCTCTGATCAATGCAATTATGTATGTATCATATGGTGACATGGATCACTTGCAAGTAGATTAGATCCATCATTAATCAGAGTGTGTGGATACCGATGGATATTATGTGGCCTTCAAGCCAATCACACCAGCATGCTTATTTAAATTCATTGAAAAAGGTATTATGTTCATTATTATTCAAGTGTGATGATTATAATGAAGTTCATGAATACGTGCAATGACCTCATGAATTATGATGATATTATAATGAAATGATTACTAGTCTTTAAACATGTATTCTAAATATTCCTATTTGATGGATACTCAAGATGGACATTGAATTAGTTGGATTGAATAGAGCTTACTGATCCTATTTATATGATAAGTACAGCTGATCATGTGGCTATTAATGTGGTGACACTAAGGACATATAGTGGGTGCTCTTTGGAGAAAGAGTTCACTAAATTGATCCTAATGAATCCCTGAATGGTATTATACCTAAACGTCAATCGGGTTGAATCATGTCATGGTTGTATTTTGTTATCCACTAACCTGAGACACCAAATACATCTCGTGAATAGGCGACTACATTTTGACTACGACTTATGAGCCTCTCATCATGGGATTCAAACAATTCATAGCTTGGGTTGATGGAGGACCATCCCGTTGAGCACACCCTGACTCGTCATTTGCCTCGTCGCAGAGCTCAAGCCGACATGAAGAACCCGAGCTTTCACTACCAGGTTTGAAAATCGCATCCACATCGTGTTGTTTTCTCATTTTTCATGTTGTTATACTGTTTTACAGAGACCTTTCAAGGTTTTACGTGGGTTATTTCCACTTCGTTAGTTTTATTTCGTCACCCTACACTGTGAGGGAGGCCACACCTATTTGTGTATGGCTTCTCCCCCTTGTGATTTTGTGTCTTTTCTACCTTGTTTTGTTACACCTTTGAGGGAGGGAGAAGCCATGCATGACTTCTTCCCCCTTGAAGGCCCCTTTAGAGGGGGAAGCCCACTAAGCTTCTTCCCCCCCTAAAGGAGGCCCATTAGGGTACTCTAAATTTTCTCCCTTCCCCCCCTTCTTGTTCATTGTAAAAGGAGAGGGGAGGCCTCGACTATTTTTAGACTATTCTTTTTAGAAAAGAAAAGAAGATGAAGTTGTTATTTTTTTAGGGTTCCACTACTCGTTTTCCCCTTCTCCACCCTTGTTCACCTGAAGATTCTAGTCAGTTGGCTGCTTTGCAACTAGTGTTTCCCCTGGTCCCCTTCGGAAAAATAGGTTACTTCCTACTCGATGCCCTCTTCAATTGACTGGTCGTCGGTAGAATGTCCATCGAGCACGCCGCGCTTGGATCCAGATTCAGCACTCCCGACCCCCAGATTGGTAGACCTCGCCGACATTGTTCGTGTTGCACCGTTCCTTCGCCACCGGACTCAGCTTGGTCAAGGCACACCTTGGGAAGATAGAAAAAAAAAGACAAAAGGTTATGGTGGTTATGGGGGGTGGTCAACGACGTCGTGAGTGCACCCCGTTTCTCTTCGATGTCATTTGGATCCCCGCCGAAGCATGATTTCCGATCCATTCACGATCCAATCCCATCGACGACAACTCCTCCTGTCCAACCATTGGCTCAAATCACTCGAGTGTTGACCCGCGCCAAAGTATCCTTCACTTTGTTGCTCCTATCAGCCGGCAACGACCGCCTACGGTCGCTGAGAAAACCCGACCCACTTTCACCCCAACAACCGTCAGAAGATTGCACGGGAGATCGACTTGACTCCTTGAGCTGTTATAGTGTGAACACATTGCTATAGAGCCATCACACTCACCCTTTTTTTCAGGCCCCTATCCATTGACCAGGGTTCACACACCCGCTCCAGACGTCGTGGCCCATAGAGGCGTTGAACCTCATCATCATGTTCGTCTCCTAGACATCTTTGAGTCGAAGCCGAGATTGAGTTGTCTTCCTTCCCGAATTCGCTGCTACACGCCCGACCTTCATTTAGTAGACCAACCGGTAGATTCCTGACCCCAGCTCGGAGTTCTGTGACACCTGGAGTGCTTTCGACGCCTCAACTTCAGCAGGTGCCCACCGCCAACTGGACATGGAACTTCAAACCACAAGTCATACTCTCGATTCTCCTTGTTCTACAGTATCATTATTTCCTCTAGTGCCCGTCACCGTCTGCTCCTTTGCCCCGAGTAGTTCCTGATATAGTGTCATAGGTTAGCCTCCTCCTTGTGCTTGGGTGCCTCATTGACGGTGTTAGGTTGGCTCGTATGCGACGGCACTGTGGACACCTTCGAGCGGTACAATGTCCCTCACTCTATCGGTCTTTGAGTTGAACATACAGGTCATTGGGAGCTTGGTCAGGTCTCGACACTGCTCCGTGTCGTCACCTAATTTACTCCCTAGATCTTATACATGCAAGCATCTTATCCTGTGTTGCATTACTCACGCGATCGAACCCAATGGCGTGATACGAACTGGTTGATCCAGTCATCGTGTTACATCACGGGTGTAGTAAGAAGCTCACAAAGGTGATTGAGTGGTCAAGAAGGGATCATCCACCCTCAGTATAAGAGGTGATTGACTCAAGGAAGACGATGCAAAAAATCTTTGGCGATGTAATACGACGTGTGCCGGGATCGACGGCTCGTATTACAACACAATGAGAATGAGATTTACTAACTGACGATTAGGATACATGCAAGTATTTTAAGAAAAATCTTGGATGAGCAATAAGAACACTGAATGAATGGGTGAAAGTCCAGCAAATTCTCTAAGGAATAAGATAGTCATGGCAGACTCTCAATAACCCTCTAAACCACTAGAACACCTGGGACAAAAGGAGCATTTTAGGGCTCAAGGATGTCCACAATTTCGTGCCAGGAATCTAATCTTTTACCCCAAGAATTACCTATCTCTTGTCAAGATTGGCTATGCTATTAAATCAACTATCAAATGATCGTGGAAGAGGAAACGATAGGGAACGAAGACACTGCAAAAGATAATAATACTGAATATAAAGGAGAAACAAGATGAACCTGGCCTTTAGGCATTGAGTTTGATATTATCCTTCTTCAGCGATGCTGCTGGAATAGACGATATCTGGGCAGGTCATTGAAGGAGTACATGGCATCATAGATATGGACAAAGGTTGCATGCAGATCAGTGTTATTGCAGGGTGCCTTGTGGGTGCACATCAGGGCCAAGCAGGTGCACAGGCTAGGCACGGTGGCTGCGCAGATGGCGCGCGAGCACACACATGGGAATGGCGCAGGCGTGCGCAGGAAAGGCACGGGCAGTACTAGGCACAAGCGTCAGTGGGACTGTCAACACGCGTTTGGTGCGCGAGACAAACAAATGGTGCACAGGGCGTCACGTGGATGAGAGTGTGGCACAGTGCGTCCGAATTATCAGGCAAATCTGAGAGTGTGCGCGTGGTAGGCTATGCCAAGGCGGACATCGTTTGTGGTGGCAGCGCATGAATAGATGGCAACGACAATCAGGAAGGTTGTCACAAGAATTAGATCAAGAACTTGGCAGGTTTGGCGACAACTATCAGCGCTTTTATACATAAGTTCAAATGCGTCAGTCAATCAGGGGATGACAAGATATTATTTGTAGAAAATAAATTAAATTAAATGAAAATGAATATTGATCCGACAGCTTAGATTGATCAATTTTCATTTATTAATAACTTTTGATCCTGAAGTCCGATTGAGATATTTTTTATGGATTAGCTTGTCTTAACCTCCTCTTTATATCTGTATGTTGGATCATTCATATAAAGCATACATTGAGGGATAAAACTTAATTACTAATTAGGGGTAAAATGATATTTTTTACCATTTAACCCATGTATAAAAGCAGAATTTTGAGAGGAGGACACCATTTTGGAGGTTGTACTTTCATAGCTGCAAGACAGAGAGGAGCTTCATCCTGGATCATGTTGGGTTCGGTGCCTTGGTTCATCCATGAGAAACATGTTTCCATGGATGCTGAAGCGTGTCAATTGATTCACAATTGATCTTTAAAATGAAATATTGAATGAACCTATTTGGGGAACTTATTCCACTATTGACATGCTCGCTTTGAGATCGTTCCAAAGCCATTCATGCGTCTGACCTCTAGAAGTATCCGCGCGATCACTCGACGCTTGGATCTCCACCTCTTCCTCTTCAACTCATCTTGGAGACTCTCTCCTTGGTGGACGTAGAGAGTGGACAAAGGGAGGGGCTCTCAAATCTGGCTTGCATGGGTGCTTGAAAGGAGAGCCCTTTCCCTTTTGTATTTCACTTAAGGTTTATCTCAAAACCCTAAAAGTAAAATATATCCACCAATGCACTTATGACCTTATGCGTGTGACCCTCAGGGCCCATGTATTGGTCTAGTTAATAACTTTAGTGGCCCAATAACAATTATTGACGAATCTTATTCATTAACTATATCAACATATAGATTGATTAGATAAGGATCGATTTAACCAAATTGATAGGTTAAGTTTCCAGCCCGAGGGTTTCCAAGCTACACCTCGTGCTCTAGAAGATGCCGAGTAGTGTTGAACTGCCTCATGGAACCTTTACCGTCATCGGTCATCGTATACGTATAATCCATCATCCGCATGAGACTCTCGAACGACTTAGAGTATGGTTCATCGTCAAACCCCTTTCTGTCATTAGATTAGTAATGATGCGTAATGGGAATTATTGGAGAACGCCTTATCCAATATCCTCTCTTCCCAGGCCAGGGATTTTCTGCATCGTCTTCCTTGAGTCAATCACCTCTTATACCGAGGGTGGATGATCCCGTCTTGACCACTCAATCACCTTCGTGAGCTTCTTATTATACACGAGCTATGACTTGTTTGAATCCCATGATTAGAGGCTTGTAAGTCACAATCAAAACATAGTCATCCACTCATGAGATGTCCTTGGTGTCTCAAGTCAGTGGATCACTTATACAATCGTGACTTGAATCAACCTGATTGATATTTATGTATAATACCATTCGGGGATTCATACGGATAAATTTAGTGAACTCCTTCTCCAAAGAGCACCCACTATCTATCCTTAGTGTCGTCACACTTATAGCCATAGGATTAGTTATACTTATCGTATAAGTAGGAACAGCTAGTGATATTCTATCCGGCTAATTTGATGTCCGTCTCGACTATAGATCGAATAGGAATATTTAGAATACATATTTGAAGACTAGTGATAACTATATTATGATCTCATCATAATTTACTAAATCATTATACGTATTCATGGACTTCATTATAAACATCACAAGGAATAATAATGAACACAAATATTTTATTCAATGAACTTAAATAAACATGGTAGTGTGATTGGCTTGACAGTCACATAATATCCATCACATATTATTATCCAATGGTGATATCTTGAGTAGAATATGTAGTAGACATACCTGAAACTTTTAAATCTAATACTTTTTATGCTTAACGCTTTAGAGGTATTTTGAAATTATGGAAAAATATTAAATATTAAATAAAATTCAAAATTAAAATGATTTCTTGTTCATATTTTCTAATCAGAGAAAAAACATATGACTATTGGACTTTTGAAATTTTACTATTATGACCTTTAAAATTTCTAAGCCTTTATATACAGTTTTGAGCCCTAATTTCAAACCCTCCTTCCCCTTGCCCTTTGAAAATTACATTCCAAAAGCTAGAGTGATCTTTCAATCCCTAAAGCAAGTTTCAAAAAAAAAATTAGCATTCCTTCAAGAGGATATTTGTTGAAATATCATTTTGAGACTATAGAACTCGGAATCGTGGTTTTTGGTGTAGGGAGATTCAAGATTCAAAGGAAAGAAGGCTGGCCTCCAAATTTCACACATCCTCGACCTTGTGATAAGTTTGAAATTTTTAGCATACCTTTCATATTGTTTTTGGATTTTGTTTAAATTATGAATAGTTTCTAACATCCACACAATTCCATTGAATTTGGAATCTCATATTTTGGTTGAGCTTTGAAAGATTTAAAAGGGTTTGAACTTGGACGCAGAGGAACCAGATGGTTGACTAATAATGTGGAAATGTTGATCTCTACATATTTATCTGGTTCTCTTATGAATATTTTTGTGATTTAATTTTTGTTCGTAATTGTGTTAAAAAACCATTCCAGGTGGAATCATCTCATTGGGTCTAGGAATGAAGAAGATATTTTTGTTTTAAAAACTCAGGTCAGACACAAATCAGTGAAATTGATCAAAAGAGATATGTGGAAACATTAACCACAAACAGAAGGTATTGCTAAAGGGAATTCATAATTATTTTCAAATTTTTAGATCAGAAATAATAATTTTGTGATCTAAAAATATTCCTATTGAAATGCATGAAATTAGGCCTTGTCTTGAATATTACTTGAGTGATTATATACTGAGTTATGTTGAAGAAAAGCACACATAGTTCAAAAATGTATTGTTCTTGCTAGATATTTGTGGTCAGTTAGGTTAAGGCTTTGGGGGCCAAGCTGAAGTAGGTCAAGCGATCTCATTCTGTGGAAGACTTTAGGGGTTTACGACGATAGAGCTTCATCGACTTTTTCCTTTTTTGGTATCCTTGATCAGCCCTATTTCCAAGTGATTTTCTTGGGAGATATTCACACAAATAAGGTTAGGGAATATCATCACCTTGAGACGAAGAACCCCCAAAACATCAATGATTGGCCAAAGTTGTCTAAAAAAAATTGTGTCTCCTATTTCCTTTACCTCGTTTCCTAGATAGAGAAATTCTATGTTGCTTAAGAATAAAAAATATAATATGGCTAGAGAACCTAATTCACCTTCCCCCCCTCACCCCACCCTCTTAGGGTTATTCCTTAGAAACTTAAAGTAACAAGCATAAAATTGGATTCTCAAATTTAATCTGAAAATTTCAACTTTGGAAAGATTATTCATGTAGGTTATTTATTTATGGGCCAACATGACCAATTAGAGGACAATTAATTCACCCATTTACAAAAAAATTACAAATAATAAGGTGCTTTCCCATTTATCTCCAGAAAAAGTATCTATCATGAGAAATCAACTGAATAAATCATTTACTATACAAAATGTATTGCAAAAATTATGTTCTTTGCAAACAATACTCACTGGATGAACTGAAAACCTTCACAGTATCATGTTGGTGGCTCAAGATAAGTCATTTCCTTAAAATTTAAAGACCGGAACCTAACAGTTTTTTCAATGAATGATGATTTAATGGGTTGGATCCAAGAAACCCTTCCTCAACTGGCCTATGTTTGAGAGACAATTTAACTACAAAAATGTCCTAAAATTAACAATTGGCAAATAATCAGTACTGTGGGACTGTGGGAATAAGCTTCATGTTCCCAAGAAAATGTGATAAAAAAATCATATAAAAAAAAGAACGAAATATGATTGAGTGTATCACTTGTTAATGATTGTCAATGTTTCCCATTGTGTGAAGCACCTTCTCGAGTAAAATTATTTATCTGAGCTCTTTTATTCCTTGGGTTTGTTTTTGAGAATTTTGACAATGCAGAACACCTGGGTTTTTTGCAAGACAGTATATCTTCTTCAAGTACTATAAGATAGAAACTAAGTTGTTGGGTCTTCTCATGATAGAATTACTACAATTGGGAGATGGGGCCTCTCTGCTGGACCGGGTCTCCATGTGAGAAGATGATCCCTAAATTTAAAAGATAATCCAGTTTTCTATACCCCTAATAAAAAATCAGTACCTTTTTGGAATTATGTTAACCTACCAGCATTTGGGTTTATATATCATGAGCTTTTTACTCAGAGTTTGATTTAGAAAATAAATATGGGCTGAGTTGGAGGGTGAGGAAGGTGTGGCACCAACGGACGAGGCAAAGAGGAAGGCAGTGCGGCCATATCTGACCCAGGTGGCGGCAGCAGCAACGGGGAATGGCAGGAAGGAGACATGGTCTGGTATACTTCCATGGATGAACACTGGCCAGCAGTTGCACCACCATCAGACAATTCAGATCCTATTCACCCACTATTGGTTTTTATTTTCCGGGCTTGCCACGAGGTAGCCTTTCCTAGGACGCACTACCCCCATTTGAGTAGGTCTAAAGGAAAATAAACTAAATTGGGTAGAGCTCTCAGGCAGTCCCACCATTAGGTAGAGCTACTGCTGGGGGTGGTGCAGCTATCAAATGGACTGGACTTTTGAACCCAACACAGTCCATAATTCAATTTAGTTGCTGGGCTTGCCACGTGGTAGCCTTTCGTTGGAAGCACTGTCCCGCTCCTCACCGGCCTTGGATAGAGCCTTGATTCTTAAAATAACGGCTTCCTCATCAAACTTCTCGTCGACGCACTGCATGAGTCTCGTCGGTTTTTTCTCTAGTCGGAGGAGGGTCAAGTGGCAGAATCAACACGAGCGCCAGAAATTGATTTAAGAAACGCTTCGGTCTGTTCCTCTTCTCCTCGTCCATCTTCTTCTGCATCTTCTTCTTTTTCTTGTCTTATCGTCCATCTTCTTCTTGTCATCCATCTTCATCTTCATCTTGTTGTCTTATCGTCCATCTTCTTCTTGTCATCCATCTTCATCTTCATCTTGTTGTCTTATCGTCCATCTTCTTCTTCCTCTTCTTCTTGTCATCCATCTTCATCTTCATCTTGTTGTCTTATCTTCCATCTTCTTCTTGTCATCCATCTTCATCTTCATCTTGTTGTCTTATCGTCCATCTTCTTCTTCCTCTTCTTCTTGTCATCCATCTTCATCTTCATCTTGTTGTCTTATCGTCCATCTTCTTCTTCCTCTTCTTCTCTTCATCCATCTTCTTCTTCGTCATCATCTTCATCATCATCTTCATCTAGTTGTGTTATCGTCCATCTTCTTCTTCCTCTTCTTCTTGTCATCCATCTTCTTCTTCTTCATCATCTTCTTCTTCTTGTCTTATCGTCCATCTTCTTCTTCCTCTTCTTCTTCGTCATCTTCTTCATCGTCATTTTCTTCTTCTTGTCTTATCGTCCTTCTCCTTCTTCTCATCCGTCTTCATCTTCATCTTCATCTTCTTCTTCTTGTCTTATCGTCCTTCTCCTTCTTCTTCTCATCCATCTTCTTCTCCTTCTTCTTTGGTCTTCATGGCGCCGACCGCAGCCGCTCTCATGCCATCGGTCCTTTGCTGTCTTCTACTCGTCGTGCAAGCCACGGGCTGCGTGGAGGAGGCCTGCAAGAGGATCGCCGTCGCCAAAGACTCCGGCGTGAGCCACGACTTCTGTGTCAGGGTTCTCCAGAGCGACACGGCGGGCGCCACCACCGACCGGCGCGGGCTCGCCGCGATAGCCGGCAAAGTGGGTTCTCGCAAGGCGAAAAGCGTTCTCGCGAAGATCAACAAGCTTCGCGAGGAAGCTCGCGGACGCGCGAAGATGCCACTCCGCGACTGCCGAGAGCTCTACCACGAGGCCGTCGACAATCTGTCCGCCGCCGCGGCCGCCGCCAAGGCCTGCAGGTATGCCGACGCCAACATCAAGTTCAGCGCCGGCATCGACGCCGCCCGCACTTGCGAAGATGGGTTCTCGGAGAAGAAGATCAAATCTCCTCTGGCGGCGGAGAACCGCGCGCTCAGCCAGATCTCCGCCATTGGCACCGCCTTGACCTCTGAAATGATAAACCCTCTCGCTTGCTAGTCTCGTTTTTGCGTCGCTCTCCTAGTTTCCTCCGGACAGTGATTCATATCAAGGTGGAAAGGGAGAATTAAATAATTTCTTGAGGTGGGTCTGCTGCAACGAGTCCAAAGGAAGGCCTTTTCTGGGTTGGAAAAAGATCCGAATTTTATAACTGGGGTGAATGGATAAAGCTAAGGGTGGGTTGTAGAAAATTTTCTTGAGGAAAGCGGACTGGGGAACCCCTTGAAAACCCCAGCCCATCTCCGCTTCCCTTCCCTAGCAGGACCTCGGGGAAAGGGGAAATGGCGGCCGCCGTCGTCTCCGCTTGGGCTACGACTCGCCCTCTCCAACGTGGTTCCTTTGCGTCTCCCCCTTCTTCGTCTTCTCCTTCTTCCGCTTCCCTCAGGGCAGCCGCAGCTCCCTTCTCACGGGGTCCCCTTCGTCTCCACTCGCTCGAGAGCAGCAGAAGCGGCAATAGGAGAAGCAGTGCGCCGAAGGCGTCTCCCCCTCGCGCGAAATACATCAGAGAGGACTACCTTGTCGTACGTAGCGTCGAGTTTCACCCCATCTGACTGCGCTCCGGCGTTTTGGTTTAGAAATTGCTCTATCGACGAGTTTCAATTGTGAACATGGTTTCCTTCTTTTATTCTGATCCTTCAATTGGTTGGAACTTGGAATTCTGGGTTGGAAGCAGAAGAAGGTCTCGGCGAAAGAGGTGGCCGAGTTGGTGAAGGGGGAGAGGAGCGTTCCAACTGTTGTGGATTTCTATGCCACTTGGTGCGGCCCCTGCATCATCATGGCCCAGCAGCTCGAGACGGTATCTCCCTTCTTTCCTGGATCCCGCATGATTTTCTCTTCAATTGGAGATTGGGGGAGATTAATTTGATCCGTATTCATGCTTATTCTTTCTCGACGATTGAATTGGCGAGTAATCATGGGAATTTTCACAAGCGCCATATATTTGTTGTGAAATCAGCCACAAGTATATTCGAATGATTTATCAAGCATTCAAGCATTCGCTCATTATTTTTCCTTTTTGATTCATTTTTTGTTCATTGCCTGCCAGCTCGCAGTGGAGTACGAGAACAACGTCCAGTTCGTAAAGGTTGACACGGATGATGAGTACGAATTCGCGCGTGACATGCAGGTTTTACTTACTGCTCGAGTCGAGCAACGACATCCTCTTCCTAAATTGAATGCCAATCTTGTCACATTCATCATCGATAATTTTATTTCTATGTTTATTGTGAAATTGTTCAGGTAAGAGGGCTGCCGACGCTTTACTTCATTAGTCCGGATCCCACCAAAGACGCCATTAGAACCGAAGGGCTCGTTCCTCCGGAAATGATCAAAAGCATCATCGAAAACGATCTGTGAGGATGGTAATTGATTTTTCTTTCATTGGTCTTTCGCTGGTGTCATGATTTGCCCAGGACTGGCGAGGGAGTAGGATTTATAAGGTTGTAATGGCATGAATTAGCCGGTTCAAAGAATTGTTTTTCCCCTACTATTATCTTGTTTGTTCTTGAAGAGGGGACCTACAGAGAGCACTTTCCCCGCAATGTCTCGCAGAAACTCTACATGCCCATTTCTTCTCTCGACATGATCTTGCTTGTAGTTCCATTCTTTAACCACTTCAACCTCTAGATCCGGCTCGTTTTGAGAGACATTGCGGTGTCTGCAAGTTTTTATCTGATTCAAGAGAAATCAGTACCCTTGGTTTCTGATTCAAGCAAGTGTTTATGATTCTTGTTTCTCATCAATCCGGAAGCCCTACATTAATTTAACTAAAAAAAATAAAAAATAACTCCACCAATTGCCGTCTACATCGTAAAATAATCATGCGGCTGGTGCTCTTCCCCAAGTGTGTGCTCAAATAGGAAGAATTAGGTGTCATGTTTAATAAAAATTGGAGAAAACAAAATGCAAAGCGTTTATGATTATTGTTTCTCATCAATCCGGAAGCCCTAAATTAATTTAACTAAAAACAAAAACAAAAAATAACTCCACCGTAAAATAATCATGCGACTGGTGCTCTTCCCCAAGTGTGTGCTCAAATAGGAAGAATTAGGTGTCATGTTTCGTTTAGGAGCTGTAGATTCACCCCTGTCAGAGCTTTAAGTTCTCCTCGAAGACGCAGAACTTTTTCCTTAATTGAATGGCAGAAATCTTAAGAATGGTTTCGTTTAGATTCCCATGTCAAAAACTAAAATGTACGTAGCTATCCTAATCTATGCTGTATATAAAAAAATTGATCTAATTTCCAATCTGATCGCCCTAGTTTTGTCTGAATTCTATGAATCTTCTTAACCTGGTCTTGCGGCACATGCATGTCAGATCAGCCAGAAAGAAATTGATCAAGTGGGGTGTTTCTAGAACATCTACAGCATGCCATGGTCAATGGTTCAATGCTATAGTGACATGATATGTAATTCAATTTCTGATAACAATATATTTTATGTAATGCGATTAAATGTGGTGTCGTGTTCAAAGCTACAGGAGATTAACAAAGCCATAAAAGTTAAGTGATAGAATCTAATGATTCATAAAATATTCTGATTGAATCAATTTGTTAGAAATAAAAAATCATAGGCGTGGGACATTTTGGGTAAAAAAAGGCCATACACTTTTTTCAATTGGAAATTAAAACAATTAAAGGCACTGCATAAACCTGCTACAAACATTGTGAAGATTTTATGAAAAATGAGATGTATTTATTTATTCAACTTTGAACATTCCAGAAAACATAGATGTGCATGAAAATCAGTAAAACAATCAAGTAATAGCATTCCAAACTATTCAGATAAAACCTAAGAATCTTTATTTAAAATGAACGCGTGCGATTGATATGGTTAAATGATGCCTTAATCAAGCAAAATATACT
The DNA here is from genome assembly GCF_029677425.1 of Wolffia australiana. Taxonomy (NCBI): domain Eukaryota; kingdom Viridiplantae; phylum Streptophyta; class Magnoliopsida; order Alismatales; family Araceae; genus Wolffia; species Wolffia australiana. The sequence goes on from NC_135852.1 coordinate 11,293,090, forward strand.
AGGTTAAAAGCCTTAAGTCACATGCTGAGGTAAAGAAACTAAAAAATAAGGATAATGTATGATTATTTTTTAGTTTCTAGATCAAAACCCAGTCTAGTCTTAGGAAAAATCACATTTTATTCTGTATTCCGCATTGAAACATCTAACGAGACACTTCGTAGAGACTGATTCTAACATCACAAAAATATTTTGATCATTTGAGATGAGATCACATATTAATGACCCCTTGTTATAAAACTACTGCAGTGCCTAATTGTTCTTCAATATAACAATGTCATTATACCATTGTTCAACTTCACTTGAAAATTATACCTATTTCTTCATCTCTACTTGGATATGCTTCATCCTCTCACTTTTATGTTCTCCTTTCCAATCTATGGCTGATTATGTGCATTCTTTGAATTCTCCTTATAAATTTTAGATATCTAAATAACAGATCATACTGTCTGAATATAAATAATGCAACGTTTAAGATCAAGTAATATAAAATTTCATTAAAAATTAAATGCATTTTATCTTGCATTTTATAAATGCCACAATTTAATATTAAAAAGCATTCTCCAGAGTACGATGATACTGAAACACAAAGCAAACCCAATGAATCTAAAACTAAAAAACATACTCACAATGCTAAGAGGTTCGTCAACTGAAAATAAACATGTCATCAATAAAAAAATCCAAAAAAATTAACTTTTTCAAAATACTGAGATCAATATTTTGGTGAGTGAAAACGTCCTTAATCGTTCCACCATATTTGGTACATATTTAAAGAATCAATTTATATGTTTTTTATTATATATTTGTAAGTTTTCAGGGCACATTGAGCTGCGCAATAAAATTTAATATTTTCTCAATTCTTGATCAAGACTAGAGTTATGCATTTTTTTAAGGGGTTGAATCACCAAATGTCACGAACTTTCCCCGTTGCTCACCGTATGTCATGTACTTTCGAAATATCACCGTATGTCACAAATTTTTGAAAATTATCACGGTGTGTCACGAGGCTTGGCCGCCGGTGACGTGGACGATGACATAGGTGCCACGGGTGAAGCTGAGCCTTGTCATCGGCCATGTCATCGTCCACGTCACTGGAAGCGAAGTAGGGGCTCCGATTCTGGCGTTTTTGGCAATTTTGGCTGGATCTTGGCGATTTGGGTGGCGATTTGGGTGGATCAAGAAGACGAAGAAGTTTTCCGGACGATTTGGGTGGATCTCTGCGGTAAGATTTTGCCATTTTTTTTTGTCTTGGATTTCTTTCTGCGATTGATCGCTGAGAAATTGTATGTTTATCTAATTGTAAATCATTGGCTTTAGCTATGATTGGTTGTTGATAACACACATTTTTATTTGGTTAATATGACAATATTTACATGTTTATTTTTTTTAAATTGATTATATATGTGTTTAATCAATCCTATAATGATTAAATCCATTTTCAGAATGATTTTTTGGATTTTTTCAATTTTTAATTATTTTTGGGGATCATTCTGATGTCAAATTTTTAAAGAACATAATTTTTTGAGTATGAATATAAATTTTCCCAAATTGGTTGGCATTATACTCGAAGATATACTAATTTTTAAATTCATTATACATATTTCTAATATTTTATGAATTGATATCTATTTTTTCTAACATTCTTACATTTCTAACATTTGAATGGCTCTTTGACTTTTTTCTGGACTTCAAAAATCAGAGGAGAGTGAAATTGGAGGGGTGAGAGCAATTGGAATTTAAATCACGATATCTAATGATCTAGAAGGCGTTTGGCTGGCGTTGTGAATGATGGTTCATTTTCCGTTTCTTTCCATCCATGAAGTAGGATTTATAAATAGAGCCTCCATATTTTGTAAAAAGCTACATTGAAGCTCATTTCCTCCTAAAGAGGCTATTTGAAAGAGAGTGAGATTTTGAAGTTCCATAAAGAGTGTTCTTGGTGTTTTGAGTTATTGGGGAAGATGAACAGAGAAGTGGAGACGCTGATCTGCATCAAAAAAATGTCTTCACCCCAATGGAACATAAAGGAATCAGAGGTCTCTTTCCTTACATTAGTTTCTCTCCTTCACATCCCTTAACTTTGGTCGATGCCCTCATTTTTCATCATCTCATTCTCATCACCATCTTCCATAAACTCACCCCACCACAGCCATCTGCGATCTTGATCTTGTCACCTTCATCGCATAGAAAAACCCCAAATCATCTTGTGCATTATTCTATTCTCCATCTCACAACCACTAATCCATTCTTCCATCACATCCATCATTTAGGTCATTATCATTTCTTCTTACACCATTAAATTTCACCATCATTCATCTACATCCAATCACATCCATTCACCCATCTCATCATCCTATCTTCTTAGTCATCTCACATCTTCAGCTATCTCACAGTCTCAATTCCATTTGATCCATCCACGTCCTTCAACCTATTCATCGTATTATGATGCATATCATCGTTATAATATAATAACTATCACCCTCTCACCTCCTCAGATTCCTCACATCACAATCCCCTATTTTATATGTATATCCTCTCATACTTCTCAAATCATCATTTAAAGAATAGGTAGTAAAATTAAACCATGATATATTCCCTATGGAGACGACCATTTCTCATCACTAAGTAAAAAAATTATTTATGAGTGAAGGTTTATAAATTTTTTTGATTCCTCAGATATCAATGAAAAATAAAATCCCTAAATTTGAAGTTATTAGTTATGACCAATGATTATATGTGATATAAAGGCATAATAATTTTTCCACATGGCACCACATGAATAAAGTTGGAAAAATTACAAAATATCTTTAGATAAATGTACAAACTCTAATATTAATCTATTAAAAATATTTAAAATTGATATTCTTTCTTAGAAAAATATTTTAATTCATGATAATGATAATCTAATATACAAATTAGTACAAATCTAAAAAACATAAAAACCAATAAAATAGAATATCATCCTAAAAATATATTTACTCATTTTAAGCATGATAACATGAACATAAATGAACACGTTTAATTCATGATAATGATAATCATAATCTCAATTTTAGGGGTTTAATTCATCGTTGGTAATTGAGATTATTCAATAAAAATATATTTAACCGTACTTTAGAATACTTAGTAAGAGTACGGGACGTCTACTCAGGGAACGATGATTAAGGTTTTAATTTTCTCATTATAGTGATTATCGGTACGAGAAGAAATAATACGAGAATAGAATAGGCAAAGTAGTGGTGATACCGATGAAATATAAGTAGAATTAAAATTTTTTTTATGAGAATAAGGTAGAGGGCGAGACGTATACAATGGTGATCAAATTCCTGAATGGTATGATGGTAAAGATAGAGACTGGATAATTGGGACAGAAGTAAGTGAAATGATAAATCAAAGGATGATAACAAACTATAATTATGATCAAGATGATTTCTGGAGAGAAACAACTTAAGGCGAAGACACTTACCTTAGATCCTTACATTTTTCTAGGATCACAGTGATTAATGAGTGCCGGTAAGCTCCCCCTATTCTCTAATGCTTCTTCCCACATACCTAAGACACCAAGAATACACTTGATGGATCTCAAAACTCACTATCTTTCAATCAGCCCACACGATTAGGAAGCAAGTTCAAGATGAATTTCACAGTGATCTAGGCCTATATTTATATATCAGAGGTTATGGATGGAAAGAGGAGGGGAAGACGAAGCAATGCTGAAAATTTCAGCTAAATCGGAGTTGCAGATCAAAATCTATCGCCGTTTGAAGTTGAGCCAATCCTAGCCCTTGATTTTTTCTCCCTCCTTGTCATCCGCTCCCTCATTTTGGATTTTCAGTTAAACAGTCACGTCATTCAAGTTTCTGCATCTCCTCACCTTCCGCACTTGATTTCTTGTCTTCTACGCTACGTGTACCTGAAAAATGGACAAAAGAAAGGGCGAAGTAATAATAAAAAGGGGAAGAAGGTGCTCTCTTGAGGCTATCATGGCGGCGCGTCAGCGCATGCCATGTTGCCTTTCTTCTTTTTTTCTCTTTTGTTTTAAACAAGTGGACACGAGAACACCACGCCATTCTGCGCCAAAAAAAAACAATAAAAAATAGTCATTCATGAGTGCAATCATCGCTTCGTGAGTCGCAAAGCAATAATTGCATGGTTAACGATTGGATGGCGCCAATCATTAGCAGCACTACGATTTGTCATCGTTTGATGAATCAAATGATGACATGTGGTGGCGTATATAAAATGGCTAAAAAATACTTCAAAAATTGATACTAAATAAAATAAAAGCTCAACAAAATATATAAATATATATATATATATATTGAATTACAAAAATCATATCTTTTCAAATTTAATGTCAAATAATTCTAGAAAAATCATGTTGTATCTCAAAATTTATATTCTTTTAGAATCTATAGTCAGAAAATTCTCCAAAAATGCATAAAATTCAGAACATTTTTCTAAAAATAGATTTAATCATTTCAAGCTTGATAACATGCAACTGTAATAAATTTAATGTGAATAAACATGTAAATATGATCACATAAGGTACTAAAAATGCATGTTATCAGATAACAAGTTAGTAATTAGCATGTTAAAAGAAATGGACGCTAAATTTTTCATTATGTACAAAAGGTCCTTCGGCCCTTAGATGAAGGGGATAAGTAAACCCCCCCCCCAACCTTCTATCTGATGGATATTATGTGGCAGTCAAACCAATCACACCGCCATGTCTATTTAAGTTCTTTGAATAAAATATTATGTTCATTATTAATCTAGTGTGATGTTTAAAATGAAGTCCATGAATACTTACAAATGACATAGTGAATGATGATGAAATATTCTTATTAGTTGGATTGTCAAGATGAACATCGAATTATCTGGATAGAATATCACTAATAGATCCTACTTATACGATAAGTATGGTTGATCTTGTGGGTATTAGTGTGGCGACACTAACAAATAGTGGGTGCTCTTTGGAGAAAGACGTCACTGAATTGATCCGTATGAATCTCTGAATGGTATTATACCTAAATGTCAATCAAGTTGATTCGTGTCATGGTTGTATAAGTGATCCATTGACCTGAAACACCAAGGACATCTTGTGAATGGACGACTACATTTTGACTACGACTTAAGAGTTTCTAATCTTGGGATTCAAACAAATCATTGCTTGGATGTAATAAGAAGTTCACGGAGATGATTGAGTCATCAAGACGGGATCATTCACCCTTAGTATAAGAGAAGATTGACCCAAGGAAGTCAAGGCAAAAAGTCCCTGGCCCGAGTAGTGAGTATATTGGAGACGGCATTCTCCAATGATCCACGTTACGCATCAAAACTAATAGCATGAGGGAGTAGGGTTTGACAATCAACCATACCCTAAGTCATTTGAGAGTCTCACGCAGATGATGAATTATACATATACGATAGCCGATGATGGTAAAGGTTCCATGAGAGAGTTTAAACACTACTTGGTTGGAATCTTGTAGAGCACGTGGTGTAGCTTGGCATCCCATCGGCTTAGAATTTTAACCTATCAATTGGGTTAAATCAATCCTTAGTTAATTAATAATATTGGCCAATAATTTTTATTGGGCCACTTAAGTTATTAACTAGAATGTTACATAGGCATAGAGGGTCACATGCATAAGATCATAAGGGCATTGATGAATGTATTTTACTTTACGGGTTTTTGAGAAAAACGTAAGTAAAATATAAACAGGGAAAGGGACTCATTTCAAGCCCCTAGGCCAGCCAGATTTGAGATCCCCCCTTTCTCCACTCTGATCTCTTCTCTACTCCACTAAGGAGAGTGTATTCATGGTGAGAAGATCTTCAAGATTTTCAAGGAGAGTTGAAGAAGAAAAAGAAGTAGATATCCAAGTGCCAATTGATCGGGTAGATTCTAGAGGTCGGGCACATGAACAGCTTCATAACGATCTCAACGAGAGGAGGTCAAGGGTGGAAAAAATTTCCCAAAAGGTACATTTGATGTTTTGATTTTAAAGATATATTATAAATCGATTCATATTCTTACGCACCATGGAAACCATGTTTTCGATGGTTGAACCAAGGCACATAACCTAAGACTATCATCTATCACTTTAGGCTCTCCACCATTCTAGGAATGGCGCCAATATCTATTATCTGGTGGGGATGATGTTACAAACATGCGAGAAAGATCTGACATTTTGACGATTTGGTGTATGCTTCTTGTGATGAATTATCTACACATGCTAGAAAAGTAACTTATTCATGGGTTATGTCAGTACTTCATCTATATATTGATTTAGTAATTAATAAGGTTAGCCAAAATATGGTCTTGGGCCATTTAATTTATTATTTTGGGACAAAAATAGGTATGAATAGGAAGGGGATCCAATTTTAGGTGCCCATGCTATCTAGATTTGGGTATCCTCCCTTGTCTTATCCCTTTTTTAGAACCCCTTTTTTTCTAGGATTGAAGAATATTAAGAGCAGATCCATATCCCCTCAATCCCATGCTTACTTTTAGAAGCTAAACACATGAATGAGCTCAAGAAACTCTTTTAGGGAAATAAGTTAGAACAGATAAGTTCCATATAGGGTGATGTAATAATCTTTTGTTTATAAATGCCAATTCGTAATTTATTTTCCTCATTCAGTTTCATGACATAAAATTTCAATTAACCAATCAAAGCCATATAATCCAACATATAGTTCAATAAATATCTAGAATGTATCTAGCCCCACTCATATCATAAGTATGGTCAACCTTGTAACCATTAGTGTGGAGAAACACTGATTTATAGTGTGCGCCCTTTGATAAGCTCAAATATTAGGATTTTAATTTTTCATTGGTATATCTGAGTTTAATTAATAAAAAATAAACATGTTCTCAATAAATGAGGAGTATGAATTGTCTCAGCAGGAAATATTTATTAAGGATTTATTAGTATTTGAATAGCGATTAGTGAGATGATTATATATATATATATATAAAGTTACAAGAAAATCCATGGTAAGATAGTGATAAGTAGTAATATAATTAATATGACTATAGTAGATATCAGTTATTCATGATAATAATTTTAGAAGATCAAGCCAGTGCAAGGATGTTGTTCAAATAACAAGAAGAATGCACGTGAGTGACGTAAAGAAAGAGTTGTATAAGGGGAATCCTGAGTGAAATGATGACGAGATATTGATGTGAAAATGGTTGGCCAGGATTGAAGGGTATAAAAATGTAATGCGATAGCGGAACAATAAATTTGATTTATGCGAAGGATGATACTGAGAAGAACCAATGTAAGGGGAAGATACTTATTATAGATCCTTATGTTTTGCTAGGATCAAGGAGACTTGCGAGTGCATATAAGCTCCCCTTCTTATTTTTTGCCTCTTCTCACGTACCAAGGACACCAAGAAACACCTTCATGGATCTCAGACTACGGATTAATGATGAATTGGTCAAGGATCTATGCCTCTACTTTTATATCAAAGGGCATGGATGAAAAAATACGTTGAAAACAAAACTACCTTCTATATTTTAGCTCTATCCAGTTTTGGATCGGATATCAAGCTTTAAAGTCAGAGAAATCTTGGGCATTGATTGTGATTCCATGTTTGAGTATTGTGATTGTTGGGTTCTAGAAGCCTATATCTGGATGAAGATTTCAAAATAATCCGCAGCAGAAGTCTTGAGCTAAATCGTATGGCATCATTAACATCATTGAAACGAAGTACCTCAACATGTATCACATCCATGAATTGTTGGATTTTCGAGCAAGACGAGTTGAGCTTCTCAAGTGTGAAGCCTCTAGATCTATCCATGCAGTTGCCGACACGTTGGATCTCCTCCTTCTCATTGACGAGCCTCGTTCAATCTTTGTCGTCATCATTATGTTGTCCCAATCACATCGAGAGTGGAGATGAGTCGTGGGGAGAAGGCAAAAGAAGGAGAAGTCCCTGAAGATTTTTGGTCTGGGTGAATTTTATTCAGAGCCTTCCCCTATTTATACTAAGTGGGTATTTTTCATAAAAATCCTTAAAACTTAGTATATCTTTCGACGCCAAATACCATTTGCGTGTGCCCTCTAGGCCCATGTATGAGTCTAGGTAATGACTCCAAAAGCCCAATCACCTTTATTGGTTTTCCAAAGTAATTAACTATATCATCATATGGATTAATTAATGTCAGATCAATTTAATCCAATTTATGAGGGTGTGAAGTTACACCTCATGTTCTTGAAGATACAGAGGGGTGCATATCGACTCACTGTTGGAAGTTGTTCATCATTGGTTATCGTGTAGGTTTAGTCCCTCATCCACTTGACGCTTCTAGGAAAACAAAAGGAATCTTTAATTTTGAAATCCCTAATCGGTCATCCGAGTTAGTAATGATGTATTTGGAAATCATCGGAGAACTCTTCTCTAATATTTCACCGCCTTGGCCAAGGACTTCATTGCATCATCTTCCTTGAGATGTCACCTCTTATACCAAGGGTGGATGATCCCCATCTTGACCATGCAATCATCTTCATGAACTTATTGGTGCAGCCGAATTAACATAATTTAGAATTCCATGTTTAGGAACATGTACATCATGGTCAAAGTACAATTGTTTGCCCACAAGACGTCTTTAGTGTCTCTCGTCTAAGGACCACATACACAACCGTGACATGAATAAACTTGATTGACATTTTAGTATGATCCCATTGATTGATTCGTTCGAATCCATTCAGTGAGCTCTTTCCACTAAAGAGCACCCATTATCTATCCCTAGTGTCTCCGCACTAATGGCTATGGGACCGGCCATACTCATCATATGAGGGAGGCTAGATAGTGATATTCTATTCGAATAATTTGATGTCCTTCTCAAAAATCCTTTGAATAGGAATATTTAAAACACATGCTTAAAGACTACTGATCTCCGTATTACTATTTCATCATAATTCACTAAGTCAGATCATTTATTCATGGAATTCATTATAATCATCACATGTGCACTATCAGGAATATGTTTTATTAATGAACATGGAATGAGATTTGGAATGTGTGATTAGCATGCTTGCTGGCCACATATATTTCCATCAATCTCCCACTTGGACAAAAGCCAATCACTTTTAGTAAACAAACCCTTTGTATTGATGCTGAAAATACATTGAACTAATGGCTCTATCAAGGGATCTGATATACTGTTGGTCAATGGAACACTTCCATTATGTAATATCCTACTAAAAAGGATCTTCCTAATGAAGTGAAGTGTCTTAGCAAGTTTTCAAACTTCAAATGAGACCTAAACTCTTTCACTTTTGTAACAGCACCAGTGGTGTCACAGAACAATCGAATAATATTTATGATCAAATATGAATCCAAAGTTAGTGATGAACATTTCAAACATGCTATCTCCTTTGGAGAATTCAACTACAGTGATGTACTACATTCTCTCATTTTCAAGTTTTAAGTTGACCAACTTGGAACCTTTCCAATAGGTTAGACTTCCATACTATATAAGCAAACTTCAAATGTAGATTTTCTATTATTTGAACATCATTGAAAAGATCAATTTTATGTAACCCTTGACTTTCTATCCATCTTCTTCATGAACTAAAATATTTTATTTTGTCTTCTCAAGACATTAAGGTTATATCACATATTGTTTTAGTGCTCATAACAATTAGAGCTTGGACCACTTTAGGGTTCACACATAGAATGATGTTCATGATTAATCTTATTATCATGGTACCATGAGCCTCTCTGAGAGCTCTCCATCCCAAAATTTATTTTAATGATGATATCTATATTTATGGACTTGGATAATAGTGATAACCTTCTTGACCTATCTCCATAGATCCATATTCTCAATACATAGGTTACTTCTCCAAACTCCTTTCCTTCATGGAGAATATATTTGATAGTCATTCTTTTATCAATTATAACATTCCTCAATCATATTCAATTAGTAGAATGTACTCTACATAAATAATATGATAATTATGATTGCATTTGTGTTCCCACTAGTCGTCATGTATACTCGCATGGCTCATTCTCATTCTCAATGAAGACAAGAGATTTGATCACTCTATCAAAACTCATATTCTAAATTCATAATGTGTGCTTCAGTCTATAATTTTATTCTGGAAGCTTTCACACTTGGATGTATAATTTTAGGTTGTATCAAATACACTTTCATCCATTTTTTAGATTCCATAATCTTAGTGTGCTTCAATGGCGAGAACGGTTATGGTGGACTTTATCATGGCAGCACCTAATCTTTATCAAAAGATTCATTTACTCATAATGGGTATCATACCCTTCAGAGTGTCGACCAAGTTCCAAACTTGGTTGAGGTGTGTGGACCAAATTTCAGAATCCATTTGTTCTTGCTCATTTCAAAAGTTAGAATAGACTCTTCATATGTTAGAGATCACCATCTCTTATATAGATTATTTTGACATAACTCAAAATCATGATATCCAACATTAAGATTGAGTTATCTAGTACTTTCTACCAAACATACAAACTTCTTCGGTATACTTTTGAACAAGCTTAAGACTAAGTATTCATCAAATAAGGTTATGATATTTTAGATCTAGAATTCCTCCTACGACTACTTTAGCTCCCACTATCTTCTCATAGAAGATATGTGTCTTTCAACAGGACAATCCTTAGCCATCAAAACACTTTTGTTCCTTAGGATGGTAAAAGCAGTATCCAAAATTTCTAATTTGGATACCCATAAAATCCATGTCTCATAGTCCTCAACTCCATCTTATCTGAGTCAAGCCTCATCTTATGGGCTTCATTCTCTTTTCACAACTCTTATGGATTATAATTCACAGATTTAATGGATAACAAGTTTAGCATTCATGCAACTGAAATGAGTGCATGTACCCATGGGTTCATAAGAAGTCTTAAGTTGCTCATCATGGATTCCACTATGTCCGACCAAGTGTGAATCCACCTCTTTGATGAACCATTCATCTCATAAGTAAGAGGATTACTAAGTTGAGATAGGTAACATTATCATGCATGAAATATGTGAACTTCCTACTCAAGTATTAATCCCTTTGATCTCATTGAAAATTTTTAACACTCTTTCAGGTATATCAACATATACATGGGGTACATCTCGATGAATTGACAATAACATATTATCGGCATGTTACCCACTTTGCAAGTCTGGATACATAGGTACTTTACCTAACAGGTACTATTAGCATATAACATATGATTAAAACTCAAATGCACTAAGTATGCATCCCATGCATCTTAAGTTCTCTACATTTTTCCAATGCTATGTATGCTCATAAAGATGAGCTTTCTTCACATAGTTCTTGCTGTTGTTAGGAGAAATATCACTTTGAGATAGCGATAACAATGATCCACTAGAATTATTCCCTTCCTATCGGTGCGAAAGTAATCAATTTATTTCTCAAATAAATGGAACAACTATTCTTCTAAATAGTTAAGGAATATCCAAATTTATTCATAATAGATGTGATGTTCTTCTTCATGCTAGGAACATGATTATTTTCCAAAGATACCCTATCTCCCAAGTGAAACTTGAGATTCACTATCCATATATGATCATCGTAACCTTTACGATACTTCCTAGCCTCACCTTCATGTTTCCTTTTACTCAACTATCTTCCACGTTTTAAGAAATTAAAACAACCTTATGTTTCAACTTGATTTGAGCGATCTTAACGAGTTACTACACATAGTTTCAACGTATTTTCATCCTTATGTTACTACAATCCAAAAGTACAATTAAGTATTTTAACCATTACTATCGTGCATTTATGATCATTTCAGTGAAAATAAACGTATAAAATACATGGAATTATTACTAAAAATAGCATGATATTCATGATTATCAGTGATCCTCCATTTTTTGCTTTTAATTTGTACATTTTCATATTATAATAGCTATAGAACCTATCATTTCTATAAAAATTTATCAATAGACACAAAAGGATCCATATCTGCTCAAAAAATACACCCTCAGAATTATGTCACCGGTTGCCCCTCCTTCCCCCATTCTTTTTAAATGTTATTACCTCTTGGTGAGATCAAAACATTTAGATGTGAGAAATTTGTATGATTCATGATGAGTTGTTTGAGGAATCGAATGGCTGTATATTCAATTTCAAGCATTGTGATTATATCATCATTCAAGTTTGTTTTAAAACTTTCTTCATATTCATTTTATTTTCCCATGTAAATCATTTCATATTTTTAGATCATGTCCAAGAACCATATAATCATAATAATTTAGGAATGCAAAGTGTTAAGGCGTCTTAGACTGTAGGCCATCTTTGGACCAGTACCCCTATATTTACCCTATGATATATTTATATCAATAAAGTGAATAAGGGCACAACCTAATATCAAAGGAAGCCTGTCCTGGATATAAGATGTATGGAATAACTGAACTTTATTTGGAGGTTAAATATTACATATACTAGTTGGATTAGAGTGCATCACAAAGGGAGATATTAGTTGCATTCTAGGTCATGGCAACGTTTATATTAATATGGTTAGAATAACGAAACATTACTTCAGACAATTAAAGGTGGGAAATTATTCATGTAAAAGCCGGAGGTGATATATCATTTGCATTTTCCCTAAATTTCTAGGTCATTGAAATGTTTTGTTGATCATATTCATACAAGCGAAGGGAAGGGATACTAGAGAATAGAGAGACTTCCAGTAGTGTCCAGCGCGGTTGTCGTCACACCAACCATTATATTGGCGAGGCGGCGGAAGAAAGCCACCTGTAGTTGTTCGTCGATTTCTCAATGGCGGAATCGGTCACCGGAGGATCTGGGAAGATGGAAGGCAAGGATGCCGCCGAGGCAACGGGGCCTGCCGTCGGAGCGATCGCGCCCGGGCGCAGTTGGGCCGACGAGGCCGAGGAAGAGGAGAAAGCAGAGGCGTCTGCATCTGAGCAGAAGTTGGACGAAGTGAAGAGATTGGAAGCCCTTAAGATTGCCGAGGACAAGGCTGGTGATGAGGCGAAGACCAGACACGGCGAAGGTCTCGACGAGCCCGAGGACTCCGCTATCAAGGCTGTAAGTATTTCTCATTTTCCTTGATCTTCAGCGATGCTCGCCTTTTCTAGGGCTTTGGTGGCTTCCGGGTCTTAGTAGACTACAATACGATGCCCTTAATGTTGTCATGATCGCTGAAAAACCAAGATTTCGTCCTCAGATTCAAAAAGTTCTGGGATTTACTTTGAATTATCTCATTTGGGCATTGCCCTCGGATGCAATTCAGGTAACGTCAGGAGACACAGTCTACACGTCGGCCCTGACATTCGAGGATTTGAGATTATCCGACGAATTGATTCAAGGGTTGTACGTCGAGATGGGGTTCAAGCGTCCCAGCAAGATCCAGGCCGTTAGCCTGCCGATGATCCTTACCCCGCCTCACAAGAATCTTGTCGCCCAAGCCCACAATGGCAGCGGGAAAACCACCTGTTTCGTTCTAGGAATGTTGAGCCGAGTCGATCCTCAGAAGAAGCTACCTCAGGCGCTGTGCATCTGCCCAACACGAGAACTAGCTCAGCAGGCTAGTTTCTCTTCTCCTGCAATTCTCTCCCGCAGTCTTTGTCTGGCCAGGTCTAATACTCTTTAAATCAAATATAATTACAGAATGAGGCTGTGCTCTTGAAGATGGGGAAGTTCACGGGAATCACTTCCGTCTGCGCCATTCCCACGGATTCTGCGCACTACGTCCCGATCGCAAAGCGCGCGCCAGTCACCGAACAAGTGGTGATCGGCACTCCGGGCACGATCAAGAAGTGGATGTCAGCCAAGAAGTTGAGCACGCGAGAGATGAAGATCTTGGTGTTTGATGAAGCAGACCACATGCTGGCCGAGGTGCGGAGCCTCTGATCGTCGCTTGAATACGGACGTGTAGTTTCTTCCTCACCTCTCAAGGACCCGGTTGATTTTAACGTCGCAGGATGGATTTCGGGATGACTCTGAGAGAATAATGAAGGAGATTCAGAGGAGCAGTCCCAGCTGTCAGGTTTGGGAATGAAGAATTCGATTAATTCCATAGTTTTTTCTGTAGCCTGTATGAACTGGGGGGACAAAAAATCCTTTTTTTTTTTTGCTCTTTAGGTGCTGTTGTTCTCGGCGACCTTCAACGAGACGGTGAAGGCGTTCGTGTCGAGGGCGGTGAGGGACGCGAACCAGCTGTACGTGAAGAAGGAAGAGCTGACGCTGGAGATGGTGAAGCAGTACCAGGTGCGGTGCCCGGACGAGCTGGCGAAGATGAGCGTGATCAAGGACAAGATCTTCGAGTTTGGGGAGAGAGTGGGTCAGACCATCATCTTCGTTCGAACGAGGAACAGCGCCGGAACGCTGCACAGGACCTTGCTCGGCGAGGGCTACGAGTGCACCTCCATCCAGGGCGCCATCGAGCAGTCCGACAGGGACAAGATCATCAGGGAGTTCAAGGACGGCCTCACCAAGGTCCTCATCACCACCGATCTCCTCGCCCGAGGCTTCGACCAGGCCCAGGTCGGCCCACTTCCCTCCTACTCTTTTTTAATCTTTTCTTCAGAATCGAGCAGTAGAAAGTAGACGAATTCTAGTGGATGGACCGGAGAAACAGGAAGAAACTTCCACACCCCCTTTCACTTGCGATTGGAAGAAGCACCAAGGTCTTAGATATATACAATTATACATAGAGACAGAGACAGAGATAGAAATAAAGATAGATATAGATATTGGAATAGAGATAGAGATAGAGATAGGACTGCAGACAGAGATTGAGACGGAGACAGAGACAGAGACATGGAAAGAGATAGAGATAGAGGTAAAGATAGAGATAAAGACAGAGATAGAGATGTGGATAGAGATGGAGAATATGATCCACGAACGAACACTTGTTCTCTCTATCTCTCCTTCCTTTGCTTGGCATCATCTGATTGACATCTTGATCAGGTCAACTTGGTGGTCAACTATGATCTCCCGGTGAAGCACGACACCCCCAGCGAGCCGGATTACGAGGTGTACCTGCACAGAATCGGCCGGACGGGCCGCTTCGGTCGCAAGGGTGAGACGAGTTTTGATTTCTAGCGCATGTCTGAATGCGGCCGGAAACACTGTTATATACTATTCAAATTGTTGTTGAGTTGATTGAATCGTGAAAAAAATTGTTGTTGTTTGGCGGCAGGGGCCGTCTTCAACCTGATTTGCACTGACCGAGACAAGATGATCATGGAGAAGATCGAGCGGCACTTTGCGCACGTCGTCCCCGAGGTAAAAAAGGAAAAACAACCCGCATCGTTCGTTAGTTATTGGATCTCGGATTGATGACAATAGGCGATGGGCCTCTTTTCAACCGTAGGTGCCAAACTGGGAGAGCGAGGAGGACTTCAAGGCCGCCCTCCATGGGGCCGGCTTGCTGTGAACGCTCGATGATGATCATAATCTTGATGACGACGATGGAGAACACCATGGACGAAGAGGCGTGCTTTATTATGGGTTTGCCTGTTGTTTTTTTTTTGTTTATTGACGTGAGCTTTTTCGGCCTACGAGCTGGCGGATTCCTTAATCTGCATACATGATATATGCATTTGCCCGTGTCACCGTTGCTCTTGCATGCGTCTCCGAGAGGGAACTTCGTCAACTCTGACTTCTGCGCCCGACCGCATTGATCTTTTACGCACGTTGTTGACCTTCTTCTCCAGCCCAGCGTCCCTAGTTCCCAAGCAGACGGAACCGCAAGGAGAAATAATATTATAATTAGTATTACACACAGCAAGCAATAGTAATCTTAGTAAATTTTTTTGCTCAAAAAAAAATAATGTACAGCAAGCACTCTGTTTCTGCAGTGTGCGTTGCTTCTAGACATTTGGTTCCGCCTTTTGACGCGGAATAAAAAATTGAGGGGCCGATCCATCCTGATGATGATGATGAGGATGATGATGGGTATGGTGGTGGAGGGCGCTAGAGGTGGGCGCAGTCGGCGGGGGCGATGCCGAGCCTGGAGCGGTCGACGTCGTAGACGACGAGGAAGTTCTGCTGCAGGTAGTTGCCGAGGATGGCGAAGGAGGAGGAGGTCGGGGTGGGGAGCATGGCCAGGCAGACCACCTCCGCTTCTCCCTCTCCGCCCAACGTGACGAAGTAGTTGTCGTGGGGGACGCGCCACTCCGCGCCGTCGGCGAAGACGATGACCAGATCCGGCAGCTCCACCCGGGCCGCTCCGGCCACGTCGAAGCAGGGGCTCAGCACCGGCAAGCCCTCCACCACGGGGTACCGCACCTGCTCCAGGACCGCCCTCTGGATGGCTCGGTAGGCCTGCTCGGGCAAGTAGCTCAGCGTGCTCCCCGAGTCGAGGATGGTCCCGCCGCCGCCGCCGTCCGCGCGCAGCGCCCAGACCTCCGGCGCGACGTCGAGGAGGCGCCCCCCGACCTTGACCCCCCGGACGTCCACGTAGTAGAAGGTGTCGCTCTTGTTGGCCGCGAAGGCGGTGAAGTTGAAGCCCGGGCGAGCCAGTAGCCGCCTGTCCTCGCCGAAGACGAGCCTGCTGCTCACGGAGAGGTCGCTGTCCCGGGGGACGAAGCAGTAGGAGAAGACGCCGCCGTAGACGGGGCGGAGCTGCGAGAAGAAGGAGAGCGGCCCCCTGCCCAGCCCCAGCAGCCCCCCCGCCCCGCGGAAGAGCCCCCGGTTTCGGCGCCCGCACCCGAACACCACGCCCTCCACGCGCCGCTGGCGCGGCCGCGTCTCCGCCCCGCCGGCCGTGAGGTTGACCGTGAAGGTCTCCAGCGCGAGGTCGCCGCTGGTGTTGGAGCGGTCGCCGTACGAGTAGGCGTAGGCGCAGCTCCCGTTCCCGCTGCGAGGGGCCGAGGAGGAGACGAGGGCGCAGAGGGGGTCGTCGCAGCGAACGGGCTGGTAAGAAGAGGAGAGCGCGGGGTCGTACAGCGGGCCGTGCTGCTCGAAGCAGTCGTCGCAGGGCGCGCACTGGAGCCAGTTGAGGTCGCTGCCGGTGTCCAGGATGACGGAGAAGTGCCTGGCCGGCGTCCCCACGAACACGTCCGCCATGTACTCGCCGGAACCCAGGGAGACCCCCGACTCCAGCCTCGCCATCGCCAGCCCCGACTCCTCCTTCTCTTCCTTCTCCTGAGCCATGGCTCGTCGGGGGACGAGCCCGAGCCCGAGCCCGCGCTTCTTCCTCGTCCCCCTCGTCTGGCCGAGGCTTCGGTGGACCGTCTGGAGCCGGAGCCGGTCGCGGGCCGCCGACTCGGCCGCCTCCTCCGACGGCCGCCTCAGATGGAATCTCAGAGGCGGGGTCGGCGCGACGCCGGCGCGGTCGCAGCCCGCGCCGCCGAGGCGGTCGAGGGACCAGGCCGAGGCCGCCAGAAGCCGGAGGAGGAGCCCGACGACGATGACGACGACGAAGGACCGCGGACCGGCCATGGTCGGAGAATTAGATTGAGTGCACGAAGAAGAAGAAGAAGAAGAAGAAGAAAATATATTGCCGTCTTTGAGTATAGACCGCCAAGCAAGAAATACTGGCTAACCCGAGAGAGGGACGCGCTTCCTAACGATTAAATAAACTCGAATTATGGCTGTTTAGAAGCACGTAGTTGAATGGGTCAGAAATGTTGACTTTTACCCACCCTTCAGAAACCCGTTTTGAGATCTCGTGTCTAGTCTCGCTTTGCGTCCCCAGTTTCACACCGGGGAGGGGTTAAAAACAATTCAAGTCTTTACCGAGGGACAAAAGCGAAAAGTTTTGAATTTTGTGAAATATTATTGAGTTTTGTTCTTCGTGAAGGAAAATATGGGGGTTTCTCTCCCTCTTCTTCGTTTGACCTAGCGCTCGCTTCTGTACTCTCGAGATCACTCTCGAGATCGCCATGGCGGCGTCGGCCAGAGCAGTTCTCCGGGCCAGTGGCCGGAGCGCGGATAGATGGAGCATTTGCCTGTTTGAGGCGTTTGGTGGAAGACGATGCCCTTTCTCTAGCTGCGCGATCTCGCCTTCGTTCCCTGCGCCGGCGCTCTCTTCTCTGCCGATCACCTCTCCCTCTTGCGAGCAAAGTCCGGGCCTCGTTGTTCCCTCTGGACCATATTTGGTCGAGGGATCCATGGAGCTCATGGCGGTACCCAAGAAGAAGGTATGCCCTGAATTACCTCGTTCCATTCATTTCAAATCTCCGCCTCTGTTACCTTGACGCCTATCTCTTCTTTTTTGTAAATTATTCCCTTGAAATACCTCGGCTCTTGCAACCCATTCTGTGCGCTCG
Source organism: Wolffia australiana (assembly GCF_029677425.1). NCBI lineage: Eukaryota > Viridiplantae > Streptophyta > Magnoliopsida > Alismatales > Araceae > Wolffia > Wolffia australiana. The sequence continues at coordinate 11,311,340 of NC_135852.1, forward strand.
TAGATTTAGTTGTATTCTATTATGAAAAAAAAAGTGTTTGATCTTGGACTCAAAAAAAAAAGTGTTGTTCCCTCCGACTCTCCCATACATTGCATTCTCGTTTTTATTCTCCTGGGAGCAACTTGGTGAGGAAGCTTATTCTCAAATTCGCTAGCCCATGGATTCGAGAATGACGGATGAATTGATTCTGTAAGCCCATAATTATTATACAATTATACAGTATCAGGGGATTTTCCCATGTTTGACGCTGATTCATGCGTGTAATGTTAGGCTCCGTCCATGCTTTCCCCGTTTTTTTTCCGAGTACACCAGGATAATTGAGAAACTTTGTTCTAATTCATCTTGGGAAGTTTTTTTCGAGGAATTCGACTCTGCGGCGGCTTAACGCAGCTTGTTGCACTATGAATTCAATCGCTGGCAGTTTGTGCTTCTTACCTTTTATTTTGCTAGACATGTTTTGTTCTCTCGAAACGCAGGTATCACCGTATAAAAGAGGCCTCAGAAATGGTCCCAAAGCCTTAAAACCTGTCCCGGTGATCGTACGTTGCAAGTAAGTTCTTTTCTTTTTGTCGCAAATGATCGCGCGCTCTTCATCAATTTCATTGGTAGTTAGGAGCATCATGTTCAGTGGCATCTTATTCGTGATCCTCTACTTATTTCCTTTTTTTCCACAGATTAGATCGAGATTATTTGGTCTTCCCTCGTCTCTGATAGCTCTTTCCGTGTGCATTCCCAAGACGGAAGAGTTTTATTTATATTCGTGAGAGAGAGAGAGTAAATCATTTACATCCTTTTGATGTGTCTAATACATGGCAAAAATAGGGCCGTGTTGTCCCACATTGCTCAAACTAATCACACGGAGAGGAAATACAGTGCAAAGCGAAAGCGTTTTGCTGAAGATGAGACATCAAACTTACACGAGCCACTGAACATTGTGGGATGTAAATATAAAATTGAGAGCGGAAGATTGTTGGGCGTCTGCTGAAATCGTCGCATACAACATAATTTTGTTCCGGGCCCATGTTTTCTTGCATATTGATGCCGAATTGAACTTTTGCCAAGATGGGTTTTGACGCTCTCTTATTTGGGTGGAGTACAGGAGCTGTGGGCGCGTCAAGCTTCCTCATTTCTACTGCTGCAGCGGAGACAGGCGTTCTCCTGGCGAAGGCCCAACTACTTGACTGCCACCTCTCTCTAATATCTCTCTCTATCTCTCTCTCTCTCTCCCTCTCTCTATGTGTCCGTCTGTTCATGACTCTTGACATTTAGAGAATTAGCTATGAGCTTGGCATGGCCAATTTGACATTTTGACCCAATTTTTCATGACCCGCGGGCCCAGAAAACTTAACCGCGGGTCAACCTCTCCAAACTGGGGGTACACCTGTCTTCAACCTTTCCCCCCACGTCGTCTCTCTTCGTAGCCGCCGTTTCGCGCCGACTCCCTTCGTCTTGGGAAGAAAGTGCCCTCTGCCTCCCCACCATTTTCTCGTCTCCTCGCCTGTCCTTGCTCTTCTTCTTTCATCCGGAAGAGGTAAAAATCTCGCTGATTTCTCCAGTTTTTTCTCGATTCGGCTTCTTGTTGTGTTGCGTGGATACCCTTTTCGGTGTTCGGGCAACTCCGCCGTCTCCGATGTCCGCGTCGCTTTCTCAATTTCAGGGCAAGAAAGCTAAGGACGGGCGACGCGCGAACAGGGGTAGAGAACTCTCTCTTGCCTTGTAATTTTTTGTCAGCGTCTTAGGTTCTTCTTCCGCTCCTCCGACGGCGGCGGGCCGTCGCGTATGGGATTCTTCGAGGCGTCGATCCTCCACCATGCCGGCGCCGTGCTGGGGCTCACCTGGGCCCTCTCCTACTTCGGCCGCTGCCACCCCTTCGTCTATCTCCTCTGCCTCGCTTACCTCTACTTGGTATTCGCGAGGATTTCCCCCCAATCGGCTACCAATCTTGATAATCCTCTTTTCTTGGCTGATTTTTTGTTGTCTGGGATTCTCGATCCAGGTCCACGAGCACTACATCAAAAGGCTGAGGAGGAGGCTGCAGTTTGAAGAAAGGAATCGCGCCAGCCGGAGGAGGGTATCTCTCTTTTCCTGCGTTCTTCTTCTCCCGCATCTTCTTGATCCCCGTTCTCTTCTGATCTCGACCCTTTTATTGTTCGCCGTTAATTCAGCTTCATTTCGTGTTGTGTCTTACACTTTTCCAGCTTCTTTCAGACGCAGAGTCGCTGCGATGGCTGAATCATGCGGTCGAGAAGGTCTGGCCGATATGCATGGAGCAACTATCCTCTCAGCGGTTCCTCTTGCCCATCATACCTTGGTTTCTCGACAAGTACAAACCCTGGACCGCGGTTAGAATTCTCACCCAGCCCGTCGTTCCTTCTTTTTCACTTGTGCACAGTTTCAGCAGTAGCTCGCTTTTTCGCTTTCAATTTGCAGAAGAAGGCAGTCATGCACGATCTTTACCTAGGCAGGAGCCCGCCAATGTTCACGGACATCAGAATCGTCCATCCCTCAACGGACGACGATCACCTGGTCTCCATTCTTGTCCTCTTCTCTTGCGAACTTTGGAAGATGGGATTCTCTCCTCTCTCATCATGTCACGAGACCTTCCCAACCCTCGCAGGTGCTGGAACTGGGCATGAATTTCCTCGCTGCAGATGACGTGAGGGCAATACTCGCCGTGAAGCTGCGCAAACGGCTGGGTTTTGGCGTCTGGACCAAGTTGCATGTTACGGGCATCCATGTCGAGGGAAGGGTGAGCAATCCCTCCATCATCGGCATTCTGTCTTTCTTTGTATCAATCTCATCGTCGATCGCAGGTGTTAGTGGGCGTCAAGTTTCTTCGCCAGTGGCCCTTCATCGGTCGCCTGCGTCTTTGCTTCGTCGATCCTCCCTTCTTCCAGGCGACTGTGAAGCCCATCTTCAGCCATGGCGTCGATGTCACCGAGATCCCCGGCATCTCCGGCTGGGTGGTAAGCCAATCCGCCTCTCCCTTCTCTCTTTCTCTGCTCCATCCACGACTGACATCTCTTCCCGCTCAATTGCTCGTCTGAACCTCTTCAGGATAAGCTCATGGCCGCGGCTTTTTCAGAGACGCTGGTCGAGGTCTCAAGCTCGCCGTCTCCCTCCCTTCCTCTTCCTTCAGGATTAGCTGACGATCTTCTTGTTCCCGCAGCCCAACATGCTGGTCGTGGACGTGGAGAAGCTCGTCGAATCACAACCCCAAGGTACGCCGGGTTTCGCCCTTGCTTTCCTTCTCTGGTATCTGGGTCACCGCCGATTTCACCCCGTGATTGTTCAGAAGCGGACTGGTTCACGGTGGACGAGAGGCGCGCCTTAGCCTACGCCAGAGTGGAGATCCTCGAAGGAGCCGACATGAAGCCGTCGGATCCCAACGGTTGGTCTTTGCCAAAACTCTTTCCACCCGCATGATTGATTATCAAGCATCCGAGATGGAATGAACGGATGATGATATAACGGGGATGTTCTTCCTGGATGATTATGATGATTAGGCCTGGCCGACCCCTACGTGAAAGGCCATCTCGGGCCGTGCCGGTTCCAGACGAACGTCCAGCGCAAGACGTTGGCGCCGAGATGGTTGGAGGTCTTCAAGATCCCCATCACCTCCTGGGACGCCGCCCTGCTCCGCCTCGACGTCTTCGACAAGGACTACATCTTCGACGACTCCATGGGGTTCTCTCCCTTCTTCTTCTTTCTCCCCTGCGGCATGGAATTCTCTTTTTTTGACCTCTCTTTCCTTGTCCCGCCGACCAGGTCCTGCTCGGTGAACACGGCGGAGCTCCGGGGCGGGCGGAGGCACGATCTGTGGCTGACTCTGCGGGAGGTGAAGATGGGCCGGCTGCATCTCGCCGTGACGATCGTCGAGGACGGCGACGCGGCCCAAGCCAAGGTGAGTAAGCCGCAAGGAAGACATCGCTGTGACGTTCCTCTTGCCCTGACGCAGAGAGAGTTGGGCAGGAAGATCCTCCTGCGGAGGGCGAAGGCGGAGACGTGTTCGAGCGCCTGGACATCCAAGGGCAGCAGGAGGAGGGAATTTTTGTCCACCGGCCGGGGCTCGGCTGCGATTCCCACAGATGGGAGCCGAGGCGCGGCAGGAAGAGCCGGCACAGCGCGGAGCTCCAAGGAGAGGCCGTCGCGTTGGTCTCTCCCAGCCGCGACAGCCCGGCGGGGAGCAGCTCTCTGCAGTCGGGCGAGGCGAGCAGCGGCGACGAAGACGAGTCCCCCCGCGAGCACAAGGCCCATCGCAAGCTGGAGAAGATCCAGAGGGGGCTGAAGAAGATGGGAGATCTTCTCGTCAAGAGCCCGCGGGAATCCCCGGGCGCGCCGTCCGTGGGGGAGTCGGAGGGGGGCGCCGCCGGCAACGAGACCAAGTCCAAGGGCCGCCGGGACTCGGCGATCGGCGCCCTCAAACAGGTCGGCAGCTCGGCGCAGAGCAATCTGAGGAAGGTGTTGAGCAAGAGGGCCTCCTCCAAGAAGGCGCCTCGTCCCAAGGACGGCGCCCCCTCCGACGAGGCCACATCTGCCGACCTCGACTTGCCCCTCTCTCCGCCGCCCGCTCCCGGCGTCGTCCCCGCCGCTGGACACCTCTCTCCGCCGCCCACTGCCGGCGTCGTCGCCGCCGCGGTTGGGCCAGTCTCTCCTAGACCTCCGCGCGCGAATGATCAGGGCACGGAGCAGCCTTGCCCTCCGTCGGAGGGTCCAAGCGCGGTTGGGGCCGCTTCTCTACCCGCCGGCGGGAGCTTCGACGGCATCCCACCGTCTGTGACATTCCACCAAAGCGATCGCCCCAGTCTGTGACATTCTCCCTGTACTTGTCTTTCTTTTTTGGAGGCCGCAAATAGAGTACATTTTGAGGCGTGCTTGCCTTGCGTTCATGTGTTCATGTGTCGTGTTTATTCATGAATTATTTATTGTTAAAATAGGGAGTTGGATAAAATCCTAATTTGCATTAATTGATAGTTTTGGGATCATACTTTTGTAGAGGCTATTCCAGCGCATGGACTAGAATCTTTCATAAAGTCTAGCCACGACTACACATGGTCGTTCGGTTCGTTCTATGCGAATGTGTGTGGATTGTGCGTTATACGAACAGAACAAAATTGAATTCACACAGACCCGTGTGCGGTTCAGATTGTGCAATTTTTTAAAAAAGTTTTTAAAACCCACACTGAATTCTTCCCTCTCTCCTTAGGCTCTCAGTCTCTCGTCGGCCGTCGCTACCCTATTCCCGTCTCTCTCTGTCTCTCTACTCTCCAGTCTCTGCTCTCGCCAGACTCGCTGCTCCGGAGCTGGATTCGGATGAGGAGCATAGTGGAGGCAGAAATAGGAATCAGATTTTTTTTGGATTTCTAAGGTTTTGGTATGTTTTTTTTTATTTCAGTTCGTGTTAGAATATTGGTTGCTGTGAGATGTTTTTCTTTTTTGAATTCAGTTTGTGTTTTTTAATTTTTAAGTACCCACTCTCTCTCTACCTATGTATCTCATGTTTTTTCAATTCGATGCCTTTTTTTGGGCATCTTTTGATCCACCCCCATCTCACTGAAGATGCATGTACATGTCTCGGTTGCTCTTCTGTTTGTGGAATTAATTCACCCTTCTGATGTAGTGATTGGGTTTGTCTTGTGTGTCGAAAAAGTAATTGGGCTTGTGATATAGGGATACTGCCGATGGTTACCTGTTAAGTAGGGATACAGGGCATCGATTACGATGATCATGATATCTCTTCATCATTATCATCGTCCATCTATCCATCACCAATTCATCAATATCATATTCATTCCTCGAAGACATTGTTTCATTTAATCGTGACATTAAGCCTTACAATACCATCATAATGCCTAGCACCTCCACACTATGAGCGCAGGAACCGGACGGCTTGTGTTACTACACAGGATAGGAGGAATATGAATGAGATGAACAATTGATACATGTATTGAGAAAAACAAATGAGAAGATTATTGAAAATTGCTGACTAGGAGAGATGATCGACTAGAGATTTTTTGAGGTGGACCCATTTACGGTCAGACTCCCAATGACTCATTAGGATCAACTAGACGTCGATGAAGTGAGGGACATGACGTGTCCAGTGGCGTCCATGACCTCTATTGAAAAATGACCTAATGGTTACCACAAGAAAACCCTACCTCTCGACAAAAGCTGGCTAATCCTAATAAATCGTCGATAGAATCCAGGCAGCGAAGCGAGTAGCGAAAGACAGCACTGGAAGAAGTAATAATACCACAATTTAAAAGAAGGGTAAACGACGGTACCTGATGGGTCGAGACCAGAAGTCCGTGGCAAAGGGTTATCGGACAGGTGTTATCTGACGTCGTTGACGAAGGATCAGGCGTAGGCAACGTCCCCCGCGCATGGGGCGCGTGAAGGGTGCGCGGAGCGCCAACGCGCGCGCGGAGGGCGTGGAGTGCACCCGACGCGCGCGGAGCGTGCGCGACTCGAGGCTTGGATGGCAACGACAACGATCAGGATCAGTTGAGGACCGTAACAAGCTCAGGAGGGCGTGGCGCCAAATGGGGGCGCGCAGGCGACTGGGCGTGGCCGTGCGGGCAGGGCTGTGCGTGGCACGCAGCATGCGCACGGACCGAACCGTGCGTGGGCATGCAGGCGTGTGCACAGACAGGGCCGAGTACGACGCACGGCGAGTGCGCGGCAGGACGAGCGGGCTGGTGTGCGAGCAGGGGCACGCAGGTGGGCTCGCGGGTGGTGTGTGGGCACGGGGCGTGCAGGCGGGCGTGCAGGCGAGCGCACAGGCGGGCGCGCAGGCTCTGGGCGTGCAGGCAGGCTCGTGGGCATGGGAATGCGCAGGTTGGGCGCAAGGGCGCAAGGGCGCAGGAGCGCAGGGCACGTGGGTGCGGGGGGCACGCGATCATGGGGTGAGTGGGCGCAGGTGCACACAGATGCAGGAGTAACAAGGCATTGGGCGGCGGCGGCCATGTCGATGGTTGTGGCAGCGGCAACAGCGGCGTCGGTGGCAACAGAAGAAGGCGAACACAGGCTCCAGGATTCTTCAAGAATGGCCTTTCTTGGATGATTTCTTGAACAACAACAACCAAGAACGGGCGTTCTTGGTGGTGAAGAAGAAACTACGATACCAGCGGGCGAGGGCGACGTTCCACGGTAATCTCGTCGTGGAGAGGAGGCCACAATCCCACGATCTAACGAAGATGACTATCTACTGGACTAATGGAAAACTAGGAAAGAAAATTCAACTTCAACTTTCAATTTTCACATACTCTCTAAATCTTCCATTGGGCATACCGTCTCTTTATAAAGGGGGGGAGGATGCCCAAGTCGAGCCGAAACAGGGAAAACCGTCTCGCAATGTGGTTTCCCCCGAAATGTACATCAAACCAACGGAAAATAAAATGATAGCAGACGAGCCCAAACATGGCGGCCAAATCCGAATTGTTTAGAAAATCAAAACTCAAGAAAATAAATCTTAGCTCAAAGTCATTGATGGTGTCGAGTACTCGAACGAAGGTCGCGGACGTTGGATCGAGCTGTGAGACGAGGTTTGTGTGTTCTGTGGCTTGGTCAATGTGATGATCCCCCATCATCCAGTTGTGTTGAGTCAATACCGCAGTTGTTCAGCCAGTGATGTTTGGATCAAGCAGATATCTTCTAAGCAAATACATGTAGGGTCGAGAGATATGAGATGGGTGCTGGACTTGAGGGACCGAAAAAAGTTTAATCTTTCAAATATTTTTGGCTAAGAAATGGACCCAGAAATCAGTGAAATAATTTATTATTCACTCTGTTGCCCGTTCTCATTAATATTTGGTTCGAGATTAGCATATTAAATTGAACGATGAACTGAACACCCCTGTGATTCTCTTTAGTCGTCGTTGTAATTTGTCTCAACCTACTTGGAGACACCTTAAGAAGATAAGACGCATAGTTGAATTATGAATCGTTATCACGTATCAAGTGATACCATTGTAGACTCGTACCTGAATATAGTTTGAGGTCCTTTCTTTCAAACAGACTGAGATGCTGAAGTTCTCAGAAATATGTGAACCTAGATATTATCTCCACATTGCACTTAGAATCCAGAAATTTGTGAACCCAGGATTTGTCCCCTATAAATGCAATGAACTAGATTTGAGAGAACCAATGGCTTCTTCGGATCGTTTATATATGAGAGGCACATAGAATGAAGTTTTTTATCTTGATCAAAGGGAACACGAGCAAACTCATGATTGACTTCATCATTTGATTTGAGATCTATGCTGTGAAACATTCACATGATCTGCAACTCATTAATTGATTTATTATCTATTTTGTTTCTATGGCAAGTAAGATTTGTGACCTTGTTGATTAGCCATAAATGTTCAAGATTGCCATACAAACGACATAATATCTTCATTATTGAATGGATTTTTGAATGGAGTGAACGACTAAAAGGTTCAGTAACACCAGAATCACTTCATTCTTGAATTAATTTTTCATTTCATCTCTTCAAGTGTAATGTATATGAAACATGCTTTTTTCCTTGATGCTTTCACTGATTCATGAATGGGCCTTTAGAGCTTTGGATGATATAAGCAGGAAGTCTTCTCTGGGAATCTGTACATTTTTATTCCTTTTTGAGTAGCATCATCTCTATGTTTTTGGCCTGCAAACACAAAGAATTTAGAATGAACAAACTTTTGCTGTCATTAGTTGTCTGGATATTGGTCCAATGCAACACTCCAAATGAATTATCCATGAACATTTTGTCAATATCATAGCCATTCCTCCAAGACATTGTTTCATTTAATCTAACCATTTCCAAGACATTTAATTTTGATATTTAAATTTTACTTCCTGTTGCCTGTTCAAATACATGACGGCAAAGTGAGCAGCTTTAAGATGCATGTTTCTAGTGGAATGCATAATATGACTTTGTGCATTGGCTGCATAGGCTATATCTGTTGTAGTATGAGCAAAAGCTAAATTTACCCATTAATCTTTTTGTAAACTAACATATCATCAGCTTCCACTCCTTCCTCAATCCTGAGTTTATGATTGGAATTTATTGCTCAATGTTTCACTCAAGAAAGCAATAACATAGTTTTGTTATCAAAGGAAATATAAGACGGGAAATATGAAATTTCAATGCATGGAAAATTTTTCGAGTGGCTAAAAATTGTCCTCTAATTAAATGACAAAACTGTTGGATGAAGTATATGTTTCTGATGGAATTTTTTAGATAAAACAGTTGTAGTTTTCTGTATAACCCTTGTTGAGGTTGATAGTAATTATGAGTGGGAGATTGTGTGATGTGGCCTACATGTACAACATGGTATCTTACTGCATGTGGTGTGAATGGCTTTTTATTTCCAATTGACCCAAGTCGTTAAATACTAAAATTAACCAAAATTGTGGTTTAAAATTTTCACTGTCTCGCTTTTTGATTCATGATGATAATCATGCATTTGTCTCACCGATTTTTTTCCTCTGCACGGTAGCTTCCAAAAAAAAGTAATCAACGCACAAAGACACTTTCGAGACAAAGCTCTCCACAGTGTTCTCTGTCTTCCCCATAACGATAAGAGCAATTCCTGAATTTGCCTCGGATGTATTTTATAAGGTTGGTAGATATGTGAAAAATGAGACACACATGGGAGAATCTTTTTGTTAGTTAATTTTCATATATTTCATTTATTTTGCTTCTATATTTACCTAGAGGAGGAAGACTCTACATTTCAACATTGTAGTTGTCATATATTTCATATATTTTAATTCAAGACTCTGCTTTAATATTTCTACATTATAATTGCACTTCAAACTTTGTCTCAAATTTAGGATGCCTAGAGCACCTCTCTCGCATGATTCTGGTTCCTTGAAAGCTCTGCATCATCCGAAGGGAATGCTGGCCACAGCGAAAAAGAAGAAAAAGAGAAAGAATGAATGCGCTGCACGGATACACTACATAGAGGTGGCGCCAAAGGTTTTCTTGTGCAATCTTTGTGCGACTCGTACGCGGGGTCATGCTATGATAGTAGAGAAAAATAAGTATAGTTGCAGTTCGGTCCTATGGCTACAGTTGCTAAATGTTCAGCTTAAAGAGTATAACAAGTTGAAGGCTCAAGAAAGCATCTCTTATAACCAACCCTCTGTGGCGAACATCTTTGAACGAAAAGGTAATGAAAAATTGTACTTCACCAGCCGCAGGTCGGAAATGACAAAAGAAGAGCTTGTACATTTCATTTGTCTGTCGGCCTCACCGTGGAACATTATATGTAAGAAATACTGCATACAACTGCTTCGATACATTGCAGTGGAGGAGATATCCATTCCATCGACAAGGGTTGTGAAGGAAAAAACTTTCAAGCTTTATATTGAGTTGAAGAGCGGTATTTGTGACCGATTAGAGAGTGTCGATAGACTGGCCATCACTCTAGATCGTTGGACTTCTGCAAATTAAATCTCATTTATAGGTCTCACCGTTCATTGGGTAGACACGGAATGGAAAATGTGTGAATGTGTCCTCGCTCTACGCTAGTTGGAGGGATCGCACACTAGGGGATGCTTGGGACAGATTGTGTTGGAGGTTCTTGCAGAATTTAAGTTGAGAGCGAATGTATGCGCTATTACGACAGACAATGCTTCGAATAACACAACAATGATGGAGATATTAGAACAGGAGTTGCAGCCACTGAATGCCCATTTCACGGCAAAGGGTCATTCTTGTGTATTATGCATGTGATCAACTTAGTTATACAGGCTGGATTGAAGGCGCTCAATGTCGTCGACTATGGGCCTGAGTCAAGTCATTGATGAATGTACTCTTTAGTGGAAAGAGTTCATTGAAGTAGACCTCATAAACCTTGATGATGTGTTGGATGCAGAGGAGTCCGATCCTCCTTCTATTTCTTTAGGGGATGTTGTTTGGCGCCTAAGAGAGGTGGTCTTCGCTATACGAGGATCATCGAGTATTGATATGCGTATGGAGGTGTTGCGTTAGTGGAAGAAGACGGGTATCATATAATGTGCATTTTAGATTCAAAATCTCGTACTTTCCTTCTTGAATATCTGATTGCTTTTATCACCATAACATGTCAGGTTACTTACCCCGCATTAGCATTGGTGGCTAAGGAATTTCTAGCAGTTCAAGCGATGAGAGCTGCGTGTGAGAGTCTATTCTCAAAAGGGTGTTGTGTAGTCAACTACAGGTGATCAAGGCTCACGATAGAGAGCGTCGAAGTCTTGATGATGTTGAAGTCATGGTACAACAACGATTATTTGAGAGCAGAAGAGGACGATGACGACGATGATGATGATGAGCCATTCTCCATGCGTGTGAATGCACCCACCAGTTAGACTCTCAATATATTGTCTTCATCTTATGACATATACTTTGCTATTGTTCTTTGACTGCTGTATTGAACTATCTGTTTATTTACACATTGAGAACTCTGTTATTGCTCCTTGACTTGGTGAACAAAAATCATGATGATGGTGGTAGTAAAATCTTTCATTTTTTCACGACGCAGATTACTTGTCTAACACAAGATACCAGCGATGAAGATGGAAGAAGACCGCGAGCTAGATGTGAGACTCCTCTAGCATTCCTATGCAAAACTAATCCTCCATCCGGTGTCAAGAATACTCTATAGCTACTGTGTCTTGGATTATTCCTCACTCATCTTTCTCACATATTTGGATCTGTATTTTTGAATTTTAAATGAGTCATGACCCTCATATCTCTTTTCCATTTTTACTAATGCTTGTTTGGTTAGCACATCATCGATCACGTTGAGAGCACCAATCTAGCACAACGTCGCAATCCGGTAAGGGTAGTATAAAAATTTTATTTTATGAAATGAGAACACGACTACCCTATCTAATGCATGGTGGGCCTATACGTGGTGATGATAAACTGTCCAATTTTGCAGCTATTATGTCTCCTTTTTTTGAAAAATATGCTTTATTGATTTCAGATGGTGATGTGTGGACTCAAGTGATGACATGCGACCTTGTACTCGTCACGATTTGACAAAATCACCAAGAAACGTCAAGTTTATTTCTGCAATGGACAAAATGGACAAAATCACCAAGAATTCATTGTCCAATTATTCTTGTTACACATCAGTAGTAATCGGATGACCAGATTAAGGTTTGATGATTAACAATACCCTAAGTCATTTGGGAGTTCTCGCACAGATGATTAATTATGCTTATATGGTAACATATGATAGTAGTTCAGACACTGCTCTGTATCTGCTAGAGCATGAGGTGTATTTTGGGACCCTATGGGCTGGAAACTTAACTTATTGGTTGGTGAAATTGATCATTAGGTAATTAATGTATATGTTAATATAGTTAATTAATAAGGTTTGATAATAATTATTGGGCCACTAAGTATGATATATGGTCCTAGAGGATCACACACATAAGGTTGTATGGGGATTGGTGGGTGTACTCTTACTTAAGGTTGTATGGATTTTTATGAAAATTTGAAGTAACAATAGAGGAGGGCCACTCATTTTAGGCACCCAGGTGATTGAGAGTTGGGCCCCCATTTCTTCTTCTCAGTTTTTGTATTCATCCAATAAGAGAGTCTTTAGGGTGAGAAGATCTACACGAACTTAAATAAGATTTGGTGAAGAACAAATGGAGATCGAAAAACAATTTGATCACGTGAATACATCTGGAGGCAGGACACGTGAACGGTTTCAGAAAAATCTGCAAGGGAGCAAGTCAAGGGTAGAACAAGTTCCCCACAAGTCACACCTGATGTAGGATTCCTTAAATATTGATTTGTATCGATCATAACTTTTGTTAAATAGAAAACAGTTTCTACCCTTAAATCAATGCACTTGAACCCAATAATATATGTCTTAAGTATCCCTCAAATAAGAATATTATGGCAGCATCATAATACACCAAATAATGACACGTATAAATTGATTTTCATTACAAATAACCCACAAGAATAAATATTTATTTTGATGAACTTAATCATGATATAGATGCATGACAAGCTTGAAAACTATAGAATATCATACAATCATCTTGAAAGTATGCCGTGATTAATTTCTGATAAATGGATGCCAAGACAACATAACTTAGTAAAATTCTTGATGATGGGTTGTAGATGATACAACCTGAGGGTTATTTATCTAAATAAGTCCCAAACAAGTTGTGAAAATGTCAAAGATCCATTTAAGAATCAAATAAATCCTTTCAAGGTGGAAAATTGGTTTTGAAAAATTAATAAACTGTATATATTTCTAAGAATGAATGTAAGATGTGTTTACAAAAAATTACTCAAAACATGATATTTTTTCATAATCATTTATATAGATGACATTATGCTCATTGGGTGTGATGTGTGGGTTTTTTCCTCAGAAAATATGTGGTCGTGAAAGAACCTGCCTATGGTGGACTTTTGAAAAGCAGCCTATGTATTAATAATTAAAACCTAAATAAATATATTAAGGAGTTTTTTATGACTAGCAAATTGTTTGACTTGTATGTATTATAAAGATGAGATAAGGAGTTTTATATATAAGGAGTACTATTTTAAAAATATTAATGATAAAGGATGTTTATTGTCTTATAAAGGTTTCATCAAAAGGACCACCATATACTTGGCGATAGAAGGTGAATACATTTCCAAGGTGAAGGTGTGGCTGATGAATTAAAATGCCAACCCTGGAATTGTTGAGTGATATTAATGGTACCATTACATGAACAAAAGAACTAGGGTCTCATGAAAAGTTAAAGAACCTTACAAGTAACTTTAATTGGAGAAGGGATATTATTGACAAAGGTGCTATCATGGACGAAGAGAGTTTTGTCACCAAATATATAGTAGACCCACTAATGATACCATTGGCTCAACGTTATGTGGGAATCATGTGAAATGTTCTGACCTTATTGATTGATAGTGATTGGATTTGTTCCAACTAGGATATTAAAATTTGAATAATATGGCTTATGATCCAATCACAGATCCATGTAAATTTTTTTTAATTGATTTATATTAATTAAATTCATATAATTAATGTGGATTTTTCATAATTTATTAAATATATTATTATAAAGCGATAACTGAGTTATGTTGAGATCATTTTATAATGGTAGATTTTACAAAAACACATATTGCAAATGTTATTATTTATTAGATACTTAAGAAGAATATCAAATTATATAGATTGAGTCACACTACCTACACCCACTCATCATGTGGAGACACAAAAGATATATATTGGGTGTTCTATGTGTTTTTGTGAATTATTCTATACAAAAATATTGATGGCTCTAAACCTTATTATGAAGAAGAGGGATTCAATTCATTGTTGTGTTGGTAGTTCTGTGGCTGAAAGACATCTTGAGGATGTTAAGTTGTACTTTTACAATGCCATATGCTTGGCTTAGATGTAAGCCAAAATACTACACAAAATGGATCTATATCAGTAGATGGTCATTTCACCTTAGACAAGATATGTCATTTTCACATTGCACAAAACCAATTAAATTGAAGAAAAATAATGCCATTTTAAACTATATCAGTAAATGATGATATCACCTTACAGAAAATAGATTCATCTGTTACTAGGTTTCTTGGGTAACTATCTTTAAGTTGTTGAGCTGATCAACTTCTATATGTCTGCACATGATCAACTCTCTTTCAAGCATAAGATTTCATCTTTATTCCCTTAAACCGTAATTTTTGACCTATGAGAAGATCTCCTCACCATTGATTCATAATAGAAAGTATTATTTTTGAGAGACAGAGAAAGAGGGGAAGCTGTGAGTCTGTCTTGCATGGGCACCTATAACTAGGTGTCATTTTATATTAATTTTCTTCAGGAACTTATGGTAGAGTAGAGTATATTCTTTAACATCCAAAAAATCTTAGGCATGTAACCCTTTAGGCCCATCTATCAGCCTAGAGAATAACTGAAATGGACTGGTAACATTTATTGGTAAAATTATTAATTAACTATATCAAATGCATATTATTCAATGAATGATTGGTTCAGCCCATTCAATAGGTTAAGTTTCCAGGCCGTGGGGAGGCCAGGTACAATATATGCACTAAAGTATGGATAAAGCAAAAATGGGGTGTTAAATTGTCATTGTTATTATTTTCACTTCATTCAGATAAAATTTATGAATTAGTTATCTTACTCATAAATGTATAGCTGAGTAAGGTAGTCTCCACAGGGATTGGCTCTTAGAGTTGTAATTAACGAATGAGTTAGGGAGTAGAGAGAAGGGATTTTAGAATGATAATACTAATGAGGAGTTTTATGATTATTAATACTTGAAAACTAGATAGGAAAATGTAAATGGATTTTCTGAAGATGTTTGAGTAGAATATTAGAAGGCGTTTAAGGAAGACGGAATTAGTACAAAGCATGAAATGTAGCACAATAGATAGGATGAACAAACACTACTCAGTGTTTGTAGAAATGTTTGAGAGAGCCAACTAAAATTAATAGGTGATTTTATAAAGAAACTTTACTCTAGAAATTTTATTTGAAGCTCAAAATTTATATCTTGAAGTTAAATTTTAATTGGAGAATTTAGCTAACTTTATAGAATTTTTAGAAGTCAAGTTATGTAGAATATTGAAAGTAAACTTTCAGAAAAGACTATGAACATGAAAAGTTTGAAAAAATGCCTAAACGAGATGGTTTCACTACACGATACTTCTCTGTCAAAACAGGATGTTTCTCTGTCAATAAATAAATGAAGTTTTTTTGTTTTTAGAACTAGAAGATCAACGGAATAAGCCACATTTGTTAGGTATTTTTTTAGAATTTTTAATTGGTTTCGAAATTGTATGAAAATTTTTATAGAATTTCTTTGTAAAAACAATGCATATCAATTGCTTGATGAATTGTGAAAGAATAGAAAATTCCAATGAAACGAGATGTTCAAGTCCTAAATGTATGAAAATATTATCTAGTTTTTTTTAGAAACTTATCAAGAGTGGATAGACATTAACTTATCAAGACTATTCGACTTCTTTTGGAGTTTACAACTGCTTTTGACTCCATTCGCGGCCGAATCATCCTCCAGGTAAGTTCAGTCATGCTTCTTCTTGATTTCTCTCTTCTTCTACCACTCTCCCACCGATATCTCTTCAGGTCACAAGTCTGTCACACTCACTGACTGAGATATCCAAGACAAAATGTAAAGAAAGAGAGGATCTCCCCCGTTTTTTTATCTCAAAATTTGATTTAAAATTTGGTGAGAAAGATGGTGTTTGGATCAAGAAAATACTGATTTATAGGATAGGAATGCTGCAAAAGTGGCGCTTGTTGGTATGGGGTTATTGCTCTTCC
Source organism: Wolffia australiana (assembly GCF_029677425.1). Classification (NCBI taxonomy): domain Eukaryota; kingdom Viridiplantae; phylum Streptophyta; class Magnoliopsida; order Alismatales; family Araceae; genus Wolffia; species Wolffia australiana. The sequence continues at coordinate 11,327,659 of NC_135852.1, forward strand.
CTTTTGGCGGCGATTTGGTGGAGATTTGTCTTCTCGTCACTGAAATGAGGTCTCCGACAGTAAAGACAACAATGAGTGGCAGAAGTTACTGTCCTGATGCCTGTGCTATTGGATCCATGTATTAGGGGTTCAACGTCTATCATTAAATTTTAGTCGTGGACCCGCTTAAGTTCCGTGGTCCACACACACTCTGCTTCATCCAGTCAGCTCTTCTTCCTAGCTGGCACGTTTACTTTCGTCCTCATCATCACTCTCCTATGAGTCAGCCCCTGAATAGAGAAAGTAAAATCCTTAAAGAAATCAAAATGGAACTTGACCACTCGATATCCTTAAAGAAGATCAACAATCAAGATTAAGACATTCTATTTAAGTGAACCCCCTTTTGACACGATCATCGGGCTGAATCAATGCTAAGCTTGAAATGAGTTTCCTCTATGACTTATTCTCGCAGCGGCCCTCGGGCCCAATAAAGATTTGTAAAGTCTGCTCGCTAGGCCCATAATTTTTTCTGAAAATTCCTGCTTTGCGATCCCATATCGGAAGATTTAAAATCTATCATTGTTATATAAATGTGAAAACTATATCACTTTTGAAATAGAGAAAGAGAGAAAGAACTTGCCTTGCATACGTGCGCACGGTCCATGATGATGCACGTACCTGAAGTGCTGGTGTGGGTGACTGTGGATGTGGCTTCGCGTACCTGAAGAAATAGCAAAATTACTTAATATGGAAATTGATGCATAAAATAGAATTTATTCATCATTAATCACGAGATAGGTATGTTAATTACATGATAGATACATCATATACTCTTCAAAATGTTTAAATTGGATGCATCAAATTGAGTATGTCAAGTATATAAAGGAGCAAGTCAACTGTTTCATCAAACCTTTACCATAAGACTATCTAGTGACTTAGGGTATGGTTAACCATCAAGTCCTAATGAATCATTATGTTTACGATTAATGTGTGGCAATAATCTTTAGAGAAAATATTCTTTGACATTTCCATCACCCTATCCAGGATTTTAATTGTGTTTTTGCATGAGTCAATCGAGTCTTATTCTAATGGCAGATGATTAGGGAGGTTGATCTGAAGCAAGAAGATGCCATGATCCCAGTGGAATATAGTGATCTAAGGTTAGCCTTTCAGCTTGGCTGCTTTGAAACACATAATTAGAAACTCAAAAGTCATTATGGAAATACAACCATCCATCTGCAAAGAGTCTGTGTTGCCTCAGGTTTAAGGACCATTTACACAAGTGCTCCATAAATAAATCTGATTGACAGTTAAGTGTAATAAAATTCAGGAATTCATTGAAATATTTCTCTAGAGAGCACTCAATATCCATCTATAATGTCTCATCACTACTGGCTAAAGGATACTTCATTCTTATCATACAACTAAGGTATTTGAATATCCTTCTCTAGTATCCTTTAAATATGAATATTTGGATTTTGTCTTCAAATAATACTAATGAATCGGTTACGATCTCAGAATAGTATACTTATTCATGACATGTACTTGAGGTCTTTGTTATAAAATCACATGATAAAATATTTAATATACCTTTATTTTAATGAACATGAACTAGACTTTCTCAAGGAAGATGATATAATTAAATCATTGGCTTAAGCGGTAGAAATACTAGTGAAAAATTATAATTGTTTCTAAAGACATCAGTCCTCAAAAGGATAAGAGGTTTTGATCATTAATTTAGCCCTAAGTTGTGACACGATGAGCGTCGAGATCAATTGGCTCTTGTTACTACTCAGGATAATGGTCAGTGAGTGAGATGACTATGAGATATGTAGTGTATCGAGTGAAATCAATGAGAATTGTTGTGCCGATCTGCTAACTATTTTGGCAATGAAATAAAGTTTTGGGAGTGGACCGGCCTGACCAGACTCCCAATGACCCATTTGACTTACTAGGTGATCTTGGAGGTGGGGGACACGATTTGTTCAAAAGCATCACCAACATTCACGGCTAATTATCCTAATCGCTATCTCAAGAAAGTTCTACCTCTCGACACAAGTGGCTATTCCTAATATTGATTTAAATTTCCAGGTAATATTTTGATAGAGGAGCGCGTAGGGGAAGACGACACTGCAATATTAAAGACGGGAAGTAATTAATACTGCAATATTAAAGAAGGGAAGATGGAGACACCTGAGGGTTTGAAAATCCATGAGTCCGTGGCAGGAAGTCAATGATGAGTTTGAATTATCTAGGCTAGGGATACACAACTACGTAGGATGACCAGAGACCGTGCTGGCATAAGGATCAGCAGTCGGGATGCAACCGTACGATGAAGTGGTATCACGGGTGGACCAAATTCAAGGGCAGGCACAAACAAGCAGTATGGTGGCCAAACTGTGTTTTTAGAATCAATCCCTCTAGCAGGTTGGAATGAGTTCAAGAGGAGTATCTCAGGCGCTTGGCATCTAACTCTGCGGTAGAAAATAATGGTTGGGTAGACGATAGCTGAAATCTGCGGGCATCGGTTTTGAGTTAATAACCCCACATTTGTATTATCACCAGGGTGAGAAATCGCCGAAAAAGGCCACAAGAAGATAATGGTTGAATGTGTAATCACCGCGAATAGGGGGCCATGAGCAGCAACTTTGAAGCAGTCCGATGATCACAGGCTTGCACGGTCGCAAGTAGGCAAGGTCAAGGAAACCGGTCACACGAAAGAATGTTACTTGGTAGTTGACGGCCCTGGATAGACGTATTCGTTATTGCATAATCACCAGGGATGAAGGATTGTGTACGACAATCGCAAGAAACAACGGCTTAGACGATGAACCCCTTGGACAAACACCATGAGTGGCAATATCTGAGGCACAATAGTCATAGGCGAAGGCGAAGGCATGGTGCACGCGATGTTGATCAGTCGATAATGTTAGTCCAATGACTCAGGTAGGTGCAAAAGAAGATCAACCCCGTACACTGTGCACAATAAGTCTAAGAAAGAAAATGATGGTAGCTCCAATTCTATTAGTGGCGATGAAGACGATCAACAAGCAGTATGGAAACATTCTTACAAGACAACCCAGGAAAGCTCCAAGAGGCTTCAAGAAGCTCCAAGAAATGAAAAAAAGATGAACTTGGGAACGGCGAAGGTGGCGGTGTCACTCTTCCAGCGGAGAGAGGCTCGGCTCGATGAATCTGACAACGTGTGGCGTGCAGCTTCTTGAAGTCACTCCAAGAAGATGAAACAACAAAATAAGGTGTCGACGAAGATGCGATTCTTCCACGGACTGATCTCCACGTGGTGAATCTGGTGACGAGCAGGCGAAAATCCATGATCTCTATCTACAAGAGCGGTAAATGATAACTCCCTATGGGGAGGAAATGGGAACTCTAATGAGAAGAACTTTCAATTTTCAAAATGCACTCTCTAAGGCTTTCTTGGGCATGGCGTCCCTTTTTATAGGAGAGGAAGGATGCCCAAGTGGGTCGAAATAGAGGAAAACCGTCTCGTGACAAGGTTTCGGGATGGGGACCATCCATTGCTGAAGACCCGAAGTCAGCTGACACGGCAAGCCAGAGCCGACATCCGAGACCCCGAATTCAGGTATGCACCCTAGTCAACGGGGTGAAAAGTTGACCTTATCCTTCTTTTTGAAATTACTTCCTACAAGTGCTGTAAGGAGGACCAAGTGGAGAGCATGTAACTCTCCTCTTTGGCCCTTCAATTTTGTTTTATTGGGCCCCTTTAGGGTCCAATTAACATTTTGGCCCATTAGGCCCCCCATAGACCCTAATCTCCACTACTAATAATAGGAATTAGTGTACCCTTCTGGACACTGATTGGCTGACAAGAGAGTGAGAGATAACCGAGAGAGTGAGAGAGAAGAGGGGGCCTGCATATCCTTCTCGCTCCTCGTATCCTTCTTTTCTCGCTCTGCGTATCCTTCCTCGCTCCGCCTATCTTTCCCACTCTCCGATCCTGAATTTTGCGCCGGTGTACAGTTTCTTACTCTTCTTCTAAGATGCCATAGAGTCACTCGAAGAATGACAACGACCTCATGTTCTTCACGTACGACGAGAAGAGGAAGCTGGGATACGGCACGTCGAAGGAACAGCTCTGCAAAGACTCAATCAAGCCCTTCCATGTGTGTCACCTCTACCTGAAGCCCTTCGACTCCCCTTTCTTCTGCCCCAAGGGACATGTCTTCTGCAAGGAGTGCATCCTCGAATGCCTCCTCGCTAAAAAAAAAGACATCCACCAGTATAACGCCCTCTATTAATCGATTTCTTCCCTCTCCTTATTGAGTCAATTATGTCTTTCACTCACGAATTTCATGGTATGATTTATTTTTTTTTGCCATGTTTTTCTACATCTCAAAACTCCACTCTCTCTAGGGAATATCTGAGAAATGAAGCCCCTTAGAAATCGAAGATATTTTGTAAGAAAGAAAAGAAAAGAAATCAAAGATATGTCAGTCTGAAGATCAATTAGGCCTCTTTATTCATCGATTATTCCATCAATGTTTTCCTTCATTCTGCTAAATTTCCTAAATAGCTCTAACAAAATTTCTTTCAAAACTCTTGGCTGCTCTTCCCTTAATTTTTGTTGTTCATCTTACACATGATTAGCCTCAATGCCTCTAATCACTAAATTCAATCTCTTGTGCTGAAGAAATTCTTTCTCACTCACCATCTTCTCTCTCTATCCCTAGCACGCATAGCAAGCGGGCCCCCCTAGCAGACAGAAACAAAGATCGAGCTTCCTGATTACAGAGGAGCGGAAGGAGAAACTGACACTAAGTGGGGGACAAGTGGGAAGAGAGATTCTTCTCTGGCGTCGGCACCCGGAAGGGAGACACGTGGCATATATCCCCCACTGAGGCCCGTACGCTTCTCCACTGGTTCATGAATATTCAGTAATTCTTTGTTTTTAAAATATCTCTAGGATGGTCGAGAGCTTGGGGAGAAGAGCACCTCGGAAACGGGTAGCTCCTTGGCTCGCTATCCTTGATTGCATTTTTAGTTAGTCACAATGCTTCTCTGTTCGCATAATGTTCATCAATATGGGAAGAGCGCGATGGGGGAGAGCTGGAACATTATCGTCGACGAGGAGACTAACTACGAGTAAGTCAACATCTCGGGCTCACGTTATTGACTTTATCTTTCTTCTCTCACTCTCTATCTGCGTGTGTGGAAGGGCTGAGCCTCACTACGTGTGGGGGGATGCGGTGGGAGATTCAAGCCAGTTGCTGTCCATTTAACCCATGCCGCTGTACACAGATAAGAGAGTGAGACAGTAAAGCGAGCATTGCAAGCGGTCCCCCTAGTCCAACCTTTATAAAGGAGAGGATACGGAGGTCGCTAGTAAGCTTGAATTTTTTTTCTGTTGAACTTAGATTTTACCCTTTGTGTCTTCTTCTTTTGTTTCCTCTGCTTCCCTATCCTTCCCCTCTGATCTCCATTCATCTCTTTTCCCTATGATCCCCTCTCCCATCCTTTCTCTGTCGATCTCCTCCCTTCTTTCACCTCTGATCTCCCTTAGTCTCTTCCCCAGCGATCTCCTCTCCAATTCTTTCTTCCGATCTCCATCCGTCTCTTCCCCTGCGATCTCTTATCCAATTCTTCCCTCCAATCTCCATTCGTCTCTTCCCCAGCGATCTCCACTCCCATTCTTACATCTGACCACCTCCCGTTTCTTCTTTTATGATCTCATCTCCCGATTTCCCCTCTCTGATCTCCTCTCGTGACCTCACTCCCTCCGCGATCGCTCCCCTTGGAGATTCTTCTGATTTCCTTTGAACATCGAGGGACTTATCTACTCTACCACCCGAATTCCCTCTCCTTCTTGTGTTCTCTTTGAATTAACACCGCAGATCTGAAGACCCCAGTGCCCCCATCATCTTGGAAGCAAGTCACCGCGAGTTGCTCTTCAACAGATCGCGGTCTAGCTTGCTCCCCTCAGATCTGCTATTCTCGAGACGCGAAGACCGAGCCACTTCCTTTGGACTGGACCGGTTGGACGCTCCCCATCCCAGAAACAGAAATTGCGGATTGCCCATAGGAGGATTTTAGGGTTGAGCTCGCTTCCCCCCAGTTTGCTCCGTCGGTGACCGGACGATTGAGCTCTGCTCCCTCCGGTCCCACGAGTCCGCGAGAATCAGCGCGGGGTCAAACTAACTCCCATAGGCCGGTTCCCACAAGGGTTCAAGCAACCTGCTTGATCGGCATCCAAAGCGATCCCTTCCCATCTCCTTTTCGGTGGAGGGCTGCCCAAGCTACCGATATGACCCCGTCGGCCACCTTCTGAATCCGCCTGAGTTGTCGCTTGAAGGGAAGGCAGGCCACTCGACTACTTCCCCCATTGCTCGACTCTGCTGACGTCGTGGATCAGGCCTGCCAAACACCGGGAGTTCTAGTGCCTCTCCGCATGCTCGGCCGCTCGACTGCTCATGCGCACGCTTGCTGGTGGTGCGAGGCTCTGCAGTCGCTTTGGCCGTTTTGGCACGTCCAACCTGGCCAGATCGTGCTTCTCACCTTCCCCTTCGAGCTTACCCATGGGGGTCAAAATCACCACCGGCCCACGCATACGCCATCGACCGTGCGGGCGCCCTTGACTCCGTGGGTTGCCCCTCACGTATGAAGTCATCGTGCTTGCCAAGCCGACCCGCACATGTTTGGACGCCACGTATGCCCACGTCGATAGACTCTGCTTCGGCGCCCGTTGCACGCCGTAGATGATTCATCGCAAGGTTACCCGTCGCCACCCATTACGACCGACCTGGATTCGGCCCCACAGGTTCGTTTGCAGTCGCTAATCTTGAGTTTCTTTTACTTCATTCAGTACCTCCCAAGAGTATCTCCGGCGCAAGGGTTAGGGTAGTGAACGCACAGCGTGGGCAGTAGATAGGATTCTGGTCGGTACGGTGTAGAGAGGACAACGTACCTCCCCCATTGAACCCCGGATCGTTGGAGATTTAGCTGTCCCATGTCGTCGCTCGGATGCCAGCGCACGTCCTTGCCACCGTCGTAGTGCTTAAACTATCTCGTTGCTATTTTATTAACTCCGCATTCATGTATTGCACTCCATTGTAGATTGCTCATCGCCGTGAGTGAATTTTCAAGCGTGATTATAGGATTAGCCACTGTACTGGGAATAGGGATTTTCCTTGTCGATATCGGAACTGTTCGTCCGTGTTGGTGGTGTGGACACTCTTGGACGAGAACGTTCCCCACTCGTCTTCTTTTGATCTGCTCACATGAGTCGTTGGGAGCCTGATTGCGACTAACCAGTCACGTGTCGTCCGACTGATCTACGGCTCAAGTCATTGTCGATTATCGTGTTTCTCCTTGAAATATGCTCAAATGATATACATTAAACCTCGTCATTTCGTTGCATTTAGAGTCTACCTTCCGGACATAACAGGAAGTGTCGACCCCGACCGTCGTGTTACAACAATATTTTTCTCAAACAAATGAGGAATTATACATATATGGTGAATAATGGTAAACTGGTTTCATGAAAGATTTGATGCACTCTTTTCTTTCTTTATAACATGTTGTCTAGCTTGGCACATCATGCGTTGGAGACTCAACTAGTTTAATATTTTACATGAATTTATGATTAGTTAAACTATATTTTAAATTTATTTAATTCAGTATGTTATCTAATAAGGCATTATTGGTATTATGGAGTAATTAACTAGATGAATACAAGGGCTTTAAGGGTCACACATGTAAAGTATATGGGATGTTGGAGCACATACTTGAACAATACATAATTTTATGAAAAATCACATTCAGTATAAAAGATTTAAACGTCAGAAATTATAAACGCCAAGGAAAGTGTCTCCTTGGATGCCCTTATTTCTTCTCTCCTCTTGAACAGGCTCCTCTCCAGTTGTGATGAAATGACAAGATGATGTTTAATTTATAAAGAATTCCTAATTGAGAAGAAGGCCATGATATCTTAGATACCAAATAATGCATCAATATGTGTACAGATCAGACACTCTAAGGTTTGAGACACCACATTTGAACAACTAAACAAAAATATAACTGACTCTAAACTACATGATCTGATTATTGATCTATTAACATGTATTCTTAGATGTATGACTATTGATAATCACCAATAACATGCTATTAATTGGGGTTAAAATGTCCTAACTAAGACCATCGTAAATGACAAATTTATAGACAGTTGTATCGAGAAAGTGCAATTTTTGCTTTCATATTAGTGTCATTTGATGCTCTTTAATTTTCTGTATTTTATGAATTTATAAAGATAATATCAATCAAAATGAAGGAAAATACTAAAAATAATTTTTGAAAATGAGATATTTACCTATTTATTTTTAAAAATTATTTAATATTTATAAAAATTAGGAATTTTTGGGAAATTTAGTGGAATAATAGAATTAGAAAAAATAAATTAACCTTCATATATATGCATTGCACGCGGCACTTATGGATGCCAATGCATAAATCAGGTGCCTATTTGGCCCGTCAGAATGAATTGAGAGTGAAATTGGGCTGAGGTTAAAGGTGTACAAGAAATTGTGTAAGTAGTGTTACATGGTTAATGTTATAGTGTGGTTTGATGCTTTGGAAAGGTCTGGATACAGTTTATATTTCTCAATGATAACCTAGCATAAAAAATGAGAAAAGGTCAAGAAGTTAAAGGAACACGCAAAAATTTCTACTCACACATGGTAGGGCACAAGACAGTGTTATCTATTCTTCATCTCCTGATCAGTATATTTATATTGCTGATTTCTCAACATGACACCCATAGGGAGTGGAACTAAGAAAAACTATCAAAAAATTCAGCCAAAAACGTATTGGGACAGAACTCAATGATTGAATACAAGAACAGGAGAATACAAGTTTAAGTAGAAGAGCCCAAACGGTCTCAACCTTTGAATCTAATTATTTGGATTCAGTAAGCTTTATTATCTTGAAATTCAGTCTTCATCCATTTTTTATCCTCAAATATTAAATAAAATTTTAAACTTGATTTTATGGAGTTGGTTCCACAAATCAGGCCCAATTTTACGTTGTCTCTAAAGAGGATTAAGTTGGGCTTCTATCCTCCTCTTTGAGTACTTTGCCTCTCAGGTCATGTCTAAGGCTTCTCACTCTTTGAGTACTTTTAATTATTTTATTTACAAAATTTTAATCTTTTCAATAAAACTCTAATAAATTTGTAAGCATAATCCACTAGATTTAAGATAGTCAAGCGTGGTTTGTCTCAAAAACCAATAAATTGAATAACTACAACTCAATAATTATTTTTTTCCATTGTTAATCATAAATAAGTTGTAATAGGTATGGATAAATAAAAATAAATGATTTTAAAAATAATATTTATGCATAATTATCACAATCTGTCTGATGTAATCCCACATGATGGGTGGCAACGCTGTGTTGTGCATAGGGTGATGTGGCTTAGTGAGAAGTGAAGGTACAATGGGACATTTCAGCATGGGCAGGATTTTGGAGATGTTATGGTATGCGATGACAACGGAGTGTCATGCAAAAAAATGGCACAAATACCTTGTCTTAGTGTCAGAAACAGTGTCAATAAATGGCAAAAACAATAGAGGGAATTAAGGAAATTCTTGATAATAAAACTCACTTTAGATGAATGGGTTATTTGTAGGCCTTGGTGGAAAAATAAAAATGGATACCAAAGAAAATTCATAAACTGAATCCCACAAGTATATTTTGAAGATGAAATTTGTTGTTAATGGGTCATCTCTTGTGCAGATGTTAAAATACAGTCAATTTTTTTGTTTGCCTTAACAGCCACCACGACTGCAACACTTTATGCGCATCTTCATGCTCGTATAAATACCATTAATAATTACATTATACAATGTAAAAAATTAGTGGACTTCCATCTTGCTACTTTTTGGGCCCCAACGTACTTTATAATCTCGGTACTGTTTCAAATTCAACCTCTAAGAACATCGGGATTTCATTTAGTCTTGATTTTTTATATTCATTTTCCTTATTTGATTTTTCTGTCATTGCTACTTTTATGGACCTTCAAGTTAGCTGACTGGTAATTCACTGAACTCATATTTGCATGAACTTCTCAGATCATTTTTTCCAATGTATATATTTTTTTCACAAACACAGCATATGCACTAGAAAGTACATAAGAACAATATATGCTCTCACAACAACATTGCTAATCTTAAAATCTAAATTATTTGGAATGGATATAAGTAAAGTGTAGGAAAATAAATAAAGATGAATTCAGTAAAGCAATTACATGTTGATAAAACCAACCCAAGAAGTTCAAAAGGGCATTTTGATTACACTATAATGTTGATATTTTACTCAATTTTATGACTTCATAAAAAATTTAAATTATGGTAAAGTTTTTTGAAATATGGTTCAAGATCTAGAAATAATTTAAACAAAAGGAATTCTCCGAATTTCAAATTTACTGTGAATATAGTGTGAAAGAAGGACAAAACTATGTTTTAATGGTTAAATTTTGAAAAATACAGAGTTTCATTTATATAATTAATATTTTTATTTTATTTCTAAAGGATTCCTTATTATTGTTGTTATGACATTTTAAATAACCAAGGATGGCCTATGCATGAAATTCATCATCCAAATTCTAGGCATATTGGTTTCAATATGAATATAAGTTTTTTTAAAGCTTTCTTAGTCAATGTTGTTTTTTACAAATGGATATAACGTCATATTTTGAACAACATTATATTTATAATTTTTTGAAATTCAGACTTCAAATTCACAAGAATATTATTGTTCTAAGGTGTAAATATACTTTTATTTTTAACCTATTTTAAAAATTTTATGAATTATTAAGGTTTCTCAAAATTTAGTTTCCATGATCTGTCATGTGTTACTATTTAATTTATCAAATTGAGGCAAATCACTGCTTTTGGAAATGACAACGTAAATAATCATTATGAAAACTTAAAATTATGGAGTCACAAATCGTGATGCCATAACAATGAATTATACAAGATACACTTTTAATTTTTTAATTACGCGAAAGAAATGGACCAGAGAAAAAACACATAACTTCAACTGCATTTAATGCAATAATGTTGACTGATAAATTTACATTAGGATAATTATTACTTAATTACATTTTTAATGAATTAAACAATCAAAGATTGAGGTGTTAATGACATGTCACACAAATACTCCACCACGCAGACACGTAGCGCATTGGTGTCTACATGTCATATGCATGTTTATCAGAAGGTACATTGCACATTGATTTGGTGAGTGCTGGCGCAACACTATGTGGCTCAATATTTAACAGATTTTCCTGTCTTTGTGTGCACAGGTACACTTGGCACTATACAGGATATAGATCAATAATGGCATGAAGAAATGCTAACCAATGACAAATGAAATTTTATAAAGACTAAGGAATGAATCCTAAACAGAAGGTGGCGGTGTCGAAGGAAAGAGAAATATTTAGCTCAAATCACTGACCAATATTTTTTCAATATCATAAGGTCGATCAATTTAAAAATTGAAGGGCAGCTTTGTGTTTCTATCATCCATACAACCATATGGATTGATCTATAAGATGTAGACCCATCTTTGTTAGGCTGATTGAAGAGAGTGAGGTTTTCAAGATACATCAAGGGTCCATTCGTGTCTTGACAGGTTAGAGAAGGTTTACAAAGAAGAGGAGGGGTCAGTCTTCACTAGGAAAATGTTGTGGTCTTGACAGAATGTAAGGGCCTTAGGTAAGTTAAATTGCCTCATATTGATTGGTCTTCATCAAATATATTAGGTTAGATACATTTCATTATCTCTTTATATTTTGTTTAATAATTATCTCTGGTGGCGCACATGACCACGCACCATGATAACTTGCAAATTAACATGATTAATTAATGAATTTTATATTATATTTATGTGTTTTAATGACTATATTTGCATGTTATCATATTAAAATAAAGATAGATCATTTAACCTTTCATTTTATTATTAATTCTGATTTTTTATCATTTTTTATGGAATTTAACTTCATTTCAGTGAAGAAATATTTTTTACAGGGCTTTAAATACTTGGCTAAAGGTTGGTAACTGTTTCCATGATTTTTCTGGAATTTTTCCATATTTTTATATGATTTTTTTACCATTATATACCCAAGAAATGATTTTTACATATTTAAATAACACATATATTATTTATTTGGCATTTATAATATATTTAAATATTTATTCAGGAGTATCCACGTCATTCGCCCAAAATTCGGGCGAATAAATGGATATATTTATTTAAATAAGAATAAAGAGAGAGAGAGAATGAGTGGTTATTATTATATAATAAATAGAGAGAAGAGAGAGAGAGAGAAGAATAGTCAACATAAGCGGCTATGATTTAAAATATATAAAAGAGAGAAGAGAGAGAGAAGAATAGTCAACATAAGTGGCCATGATTTAAAATATATAAAGAGAGAAGAGAGAGAAGAATAGCGGGCTTATGATTTAAAATAAAAGAAAGAAGAGAGAGAGAGAAGAATGGTCAAAGATTGCGGCTAAGAGAATAAAAACTTTTTTTTAAAAAAAGACCTTTTGTCCTTTTCTTTTTATTATTTCAGGGTGAAGTGGAGCATTCCTAGCAGTTCAAATGACGAAATCACTTGCCGCGGGCTGATGACGCGCACAACAACGTGTCAGGGCGTGATCCGAGAAAGCGGAAAACGATAAATAATCATGCTAGCCAATCACAACGCGCCATTTCTAAGCTTATTGGAGGAGAGATAAATAAATCCAACGGCTCAGATTTTTTCTCACTAAAACCTTGATATCTTGAGATCTACATATCCGATTGGGCTGAAATTTAGAGGGTAGGTTCATCTTTTCCCCTCTACAATCCAGACGGTTGGATCTTTAAATGGAGGTCTGGAAAAGGGCGAAAATCACTTTTGGATGCTCTCCCCCAAGCAATTGGCCAGGAAGGACACAGGAGGGATTCTTGAAGTCGACAGATCTTGCTTCTGAACTCAAATTTGTAAGTCTCTTATTTGTATTTCAATCATCTTCTTGAACGATTCTAAAACGCCGAGGCATGGGTGAAATGTACATGCCCTAGAAGTTTGTTTCGAATGAAATTAGCACTTCGTTTTGATTCTGATTTAAGATCTGATTTTTTTATCCTTAATTCTACATAAATTTAAAACATTTCTGCTTCATTAGATTTTTGATTTAGAGTCGGATTTCATCTTTTCCCCAATTTCTTTACTTTCGCTCTCTAGATTGATTTGTTTAGTTTTTCTCTCTAGATTTCAATTTTTATTGTTTAGGAATTTAATTTAATATATAAAAAACCTAAAAATAAAATTTGAATCGAAAATTCATCTATCTTGAACTCCAATATAAAAATTTCTTTCTTGATTATTTAATTCCCAATTTTAATTCATAAAATTGTTTTAAAATTTATAATAATTGGGAAATTAATAATCTGAATTAATCTGAGCTTAAAATTATAATATTTCTATCTTGAATTTTCTGACCCAAATATTAAAATCAAAATTAAGTTTTACTTAATTTTGATTAATTAAAGAATATTATTAAGGATAATTAATATTTATAAATTGCAAAATTAATTCATTCTTGAATTAATTTATTCAAATTGGATAAAAATTCTCATTTGTTGCCTCCCTGTGGTTCGACCCCTTACTTGCTCTATATTCATATTTAGTGATTAAGGGAAATTATAAATTTTATTGCATAAGTCTAAAAGCCCAAACAATGACATATTTTACGTACTTTTTTAGGCTTATCACACCATCACCCGACATGACACCACTACCGTAGGTGGCGTCTCGTGTCATGCCACGTCACCAACTCCAACTTCGGACTGGGGATTCGAGCGTCATTTAAATTAGATTTGAATTTTATAGTTATTTTAAATTTTATCTTTCCTCCAAGGCCTATACATAGACCAATGCTGTACTGAATTACTTGGTGATTTTCTTTTTGAAATGAAGTTTTCTTATTCTAAGAGAAATTTGCCCTAGTCTCCTCTTCGTTGTCCCCGTTGCCACCGCCACCGCCGCCTCTTGTCGCCGCTACCACTATCGAGAGAAGATCTTCTGCCCATAACTGTCGCAAGCGCATCCGCCACAAGTTGTTGCCCACACCCACCGTGCGTAGCACCATCTGCACCTATCGCACGCACGACTGCCCGCGCCAGCTGCACCCATGGCTGCCCGTGCCCACCGCGTGCAGCCACTTGCCTGCTTTGTTATTGCACACAACCACCAGCACTGTCGCCCGGCCACTTGGCTATCACGCGCAGCCGCCTGGCCCCACGGTCGTCACGCAGCCGTCCAACCCCATGGTCATCAACACAGCCACCGATCATCGCGCTTACCCTTTAGGTTTTGGGGCGCTGTCCCAAACCCCGCAAGGGGGCGACTCCCCCCTTGACCCCTAGCCAAGTTACCACGCAATTGGATCCCTGACACCTTGTCAAAGCTCACGCCATTCGATCATGCCAACAACGCATTGACAATTTTCTACATCGCCTCTTTGCGCAAATATTGTGCCAAAGGTCTATTCTTCTCTTTTTGGTGGCGGTATTACATATCAAGTGTTCCTCGTGTGTTTTTCCACCGCCGTCGGACTTAGTTCAATAGGTTTGAATCTTCTCGACTGTTTGTGATATTGGATTTGGAGCTTTGTTTTCACCGCGGTGGTTGTAAGACAGTCCTTCCGCCCTTGATCAAGGAATGGAGCTGCACCATCAACATTTTCACTGGATTTAAATGTTCAAAGATCGATCGTATTGATTTGTGGTCTGTTTTATCCATCCCTAGTTGAGTAGCCTATCCCACCCGTGTCAGTCCTAGTCATCATGCATCAATCACTACTTCTCGTTCTATCCTCTCGGTCTCCCATCATTGTCTCGTTTACATTCAATCGTAAACCCTAATTCACAAATTCATTCACTTTATTCCCTTATTCATCTTCTATTCCTACCATTAATTCTTCACTTCTGCATCCATCTAAATCTCATTTTTTATGGACTTTACAGATTATCTTATTATCTTATTAAATAGTGATCACCATCTTATCACCTCACTGTTATATACCTCACTACCTCCTATTTAATATGTCTCTCTTCTCATCCCTCTTGAATCATCATTTATAGAGCTTTAAATCCCTTATCACTGTTGCATGTGGTGATAATCTGTACTTGTCATTATGTAGATTTACTTTGTGAATGTCGCTTTTTATTACTTTATTGATCAAACTCCAAAACACAATGCCATAAATAAAAAAAGTAATTATGTTTATCAAGAATCACAAGATCCATGAGTTGTTCAACTCCACGGATACTAGTGTACGTGTGTTTCAAACGAAGGAGAATGCGTTGATATGTTGATGAATGTTGTCCTGACAGAGAAGTTTAAATATTGGTCAGATTTTATGTATATAAAATCTACTTATTATTACTTATAAAACCTACTCATTATTATCTACTTACATATATGTGAGATATCTAAGCAAGGTGGAATACCTACAACGTGGTGGAGCAACAATAAATATAATACATGTGTATGACTATTTTTTTATTACTTATTATGTTCCCCTAGCTTAGACTTAATATACTGTTAATCTCTGAACTGATTTTTTTCTTATAGGAACATTGTCCTCAATCTTCTCTCTTTGGCTCTCTCTCATCCTATGTCGGTCTGTCTATGTCAGTCTGGCTGTCTGTCTTTAGCTCTCTCTCTCTCTCTCTCTCTCTCTCTCTCTCTCTCTCTCGACCTCGATTTAGTCTGCTTGCCACGGCCCTTCATGCCTGTGGGTCATCATCATTATTTTTCTCCATCTCAGCCGACTTCAACTGGCAAGAAGACATTGATAAATAAAAAAGATATGACGTCGATGAGAAAATTTGCAGTTATTTCCGGAATATCACTGCCTAATAGACCTATTCTATTATCACTGATCGCTCTCTAAAAAATTAAAAGTAAAATCCATTTTCTCTTTACTTGCATAAACAGATTGATGGTTCATGGATGGACGTATGAATGATCATCGTGGACGGAGGATCGACAAATCTGATCATTGCTGACAAAATGATCATTGTGGGGCCCGTCAAGGACGATCTGGCCGATTTCTAGCGACGACCGGGCTGTACAAAGAGAATCATTATTCGTCATTGTGATGATCCTCCATAAATTATTCAAGGGGGCCACCATTTAAGATTTGCCATAAATATAAAACTGGAGGACACAATGTTCAATGCTGTAGTGTAAAAATAATTCAGGGTGAACCTACTCACGGGTATTCTTTAATCGAGGCATCATCATACATTTGCGGCCACAAGAAAGACAGAAACTGAAGTTTGCACACTCTCGGGCTTCCGCGCTTGGGCTTTTTGCGGTGGATACCGCGAGAGATAGATAGAGGTAGATAGAGAGATAGAGACAGCGGGATACAGCATAAGATACAGAACGAGAGAGAGAGAGCGGGAGTGAGAGAGAGACTGAGAGCTACAGCCAGAGACAGAGAACGCGAGAGAAAGAGGGGGAAAGAGAGGGAGAGAGCGAGAGAGAGAGAGAGAGTAAGAGAAAGATAGAGAAGAGAGTGAGAAAGAGAAAGAGTGAAAGAAAGAAAGAGAAGAGAAGAGAGAGAAAGAAAAGAAGAAAGAGAGAGAAAGAAAGAGAAAGGGTGAGAGAAAGAAAGAGAGAGAGAGAGAAAGAGAAAGAGTGAGAGAAAGAAAGAGAAAAGAGAAAGAGTGAGAAAAAGAAAGAGAGAGAGAAACAGAAAGAATGAGAGAAAGAAAAAGAGAGAGAGAGAAAGAAAGAGAAAAAGTGAGGGAAAGAAAGAGAGAGAGAAATAGAAAGAGTGGGAGAAAGAAAGAGAAGAGAGAGAAAGAAAGAAAGAAAGATAGTGAGAGAAGGGGAGAGAGAAAGAAAGATAGAAGGGAAATACTACGAAAGAGCATGAACTTTCGTTTTTTGTCAAAAAAATAGCATGAACTTTCATGCTTGTCTAAAAAATAGCATGGGTCAAAAAAATAGCCGACGCCGCCCGTCTCTGGCCGCCGCCGACGCTGCCCGTCTCCGCCGCCGACGCAGGCGGGGCAGCGGCAGGGAATGGGGGAGGGGGTGGCGGAGCGGCAGGGGAGGGAGCAGACAGTGGCACGGCGGGAAAGGGGGGAGGGGGCGGCGGAGCGGCAGGGAAGGGGGTAGCAGGCGGCGGCGCGGCGCGGAACGGGGGAGGGGGCATCCCCGCCAATAAGAAGACGCCACTTGGCGTCTTCTTATTTTTTTTCTCAGCCATGGTCAACTGCTGACGTGGCAGCCATCGTGGCAGCCAGGTGGGCTCCACGGTGGCATCCACGTCAGCAGCCGCCGCCGACGCCTCCCGTCTCTGACCGCCGCCCCCTCCCCCCTTCCCGGCCGCACCACCGCCTGCTCCCCCCTCCCCCGCCGCTCCGTCACCGCCTCCCCCATTCCCTGCCACTGCCCCGCCTGCGTCGGCGGCGGAGACGGGCGGCATCGGCGGCGGCCAGAGACGGGCGGCGTCGGCGGCGGCTGCTGACGTGGATGCCACCGTGGAGTCCACCTAGCTGCCACGGTGGCTACCACGTCAGCAGTTGACCATGGCTGACAAAAAAAGAAGACGCCAAGTGGCGTCTTCTTATTGGCCCATGCTATTTTTTAGACAAGCATGAAAGTTCATGCTATTTTTTAGACAAAAACGAAAGTTCATGCTCTTTCGTAGTATTTTCCCAAGATAGAAAGAGAGAAAAAGAGGTAGAGAAAGAGAAAGAGATAGAGAGAGATATAGAGAAAGAGAGAGAGAGAGAAAGAGAGATAGAATGAGATAGAGAGAGAGAGAGAGACAAAGAGATAGAGAGACAGAGACAGAGAGAGAAGAGAGAGAGAATTAGAGACAGAGAAATAGAGGAAGAGAGACACTCAGAGAGAGAAACAGAGATAGAGAGACAGAGACAGAGAGAGAAGAGAGAGAGAATTAGAGACAGAGAAATAGAGGAAGAGAGACACTCAGAGAGAGAAACAGAGATAGAGAGACAGAGACAGAGAGAGAGAAACAGAGACAGAGAGAGAGAGAGGAAGAGAGACACAGAGAGAGAGACAAACAGAGACAGAGAGAGGAAGAGAGACAGAGAGATAGAGGAAGAGAGACAGAGAGAGAAACAGAGACACGGAGAGAGAGAGAAAGAGAGACATAGAGAGAAGAAAGAGTGACACACAGAGAGAGAAAGAGTGACACATAGACACATAGAGAGAGAGAGAGAAAGAGTGATACAGAGGCACACATAGACACATGAGAGAGAGAGAGAAAGAGTGATACAGAGGCGCACAGAGAGAAAGAGAGACAGAGAGAGAGAGACAGAGAGAGAGAAAGAGAGACACAGAGACACAGAGAGAGAGAGAGAGTGACACAGAGGCACACAGAGAGAAAAAGAGAGACACAGAGAGAGAGAGAGTGACACAGAGGCACACAGAGAGAGAAAGAGAGACACATAGAGAGAGAAAGAGAGACACATAGAGAGAGACAGAGAGAGAGAAAGAGAGACACAGAGAGAGAGAGAAAGAGAGAAAGAGAAATTTTAAGAGAGAGAGAGAGAGTAAGAGAGAGAGAGAGGGAAAGGGAGATAGATAGATAGAGAGAGAGATAGAGAGAGAAAGAGAGAGAGAGAGAGCGAGGGAAAGGGAGATAGATAGATAGAGAGAGAGAGAGAGAGAGAGAGAGAGAGAGAGATAGATAGAGAGAAAGAGAGAGCGAGAGAAAGGGAGAGAAACAGAGAGAGAAAGAGAAAGAAAGAGTTAGAGAGAGAGAAATAGAGAGAAAGAGCGGGAATGGGCCGATAGTCGGCAAGTGAAGGCTCAAATGGATGTTTGAGCGATTGACTGACTTACACGGGAGATGGCAGTTCATGCATGACGGTTGCGAACAAAGAATGAATGGAAACGAAGGGAAAGTATTATCAGCCGCTGAGGCGATTTCCAGTAGCGGGTTTCACTGGGTATTGGTGAAACGATTGCAACGACGGGAGAGGAAGACGCGACAGTCGTCTTTGGGAGCGATGGTGGGTACGTAGGCGATATCGTCGCATCCCGGTGTGCGGTCGCGACGGAAGTCGACGAGAGAGACGAAGATAGCGACGAAGAGGAGGAGGTGGTTCACGGCGTATCGCTGGCCGACGCACTGGTGCGCGCCGGCGCCGAAGGCGAGGAAGTTCTTCTTGTAGAGCCGGTCTTCTTGGCGCTCCTCGGAGAATCGATCCGGGTCGAAGCGGTCGGCCTTCGAAAAGCCCTGGAACGAGGCCTCCAGCAGTGATGGAAATACAATCGTCCCCTTGGGCACGGTGTATCCCGCGCCCGGCAGCGGAACGTCGCGCGTGGCGATATGCGGCACAAGCGTCGCCGGCGGGCGGAAGCGGATCACCTCGCGCACCACCGACTCGGTATAGCGCATGCCGCGGACCATATCGGCCGTGATGGCCGGCCAGGCACCATCGGGCGTCGCCGCCCACAGGGACGCCACCTCGGCGCGCACCCTGGCCAGGACCTCAGGGTGGGACTCGAGCAGCGAGATCGCCCACAGCAGCGACGAGGTGGACGCGTCTTGCGCCGCGAAGAGGAAGTCGAAGAGGTGGCCCGCGATCTCGCGGTCGCCGGACTCGGGCGGCGGGGGCAAACCGGCGCGCTCCGCCTCATCTATCTCGCGCACCGTCTCCTTCATCCAAAAGTCCACCAGGCAGGACGGCTCCGCCTCCGACTCGCGCATCCGGCGCTTGCTCTCGACCACGCAGCCGGAGAGCGTCGTCACGAGGTGGCCGACGGCGAGCCGAGCCCGGCGGAAGGCGAAGCCCGGCAGGTCCACGGGGAGGGCCATTAGCCCCACGTTGAAGAGAGCGTAGTCCTTATTGAACGCCCGGCGCGCCTCCGGCGACAGATACGGCCCGGCGAAGACCGTCTGCGAGGTCTCCAGGTTCATGTCCCGACAGAGCATTCGAAGGGGAAAGGCCGAGCCCGGAGAGGACTCGCTCCTCTCGACCCACCTGCGGATGTGAGAGACAATGATACCCTGCTGGAGATCGATGTAGGAGGCGAGGGCCTTGGGCGTGAAATTGGGGGCGATGCGGCGGCGTAGGTCCTTGTGCTCCTGCCCGAACATGTAGATGAGATTGTGCTCTCCAAAGAGCTTGCGCCCAAAGGGATGCCCGATGACTTGGAAGGCATCGGGGCGAACGTTGGAGAAGACCCCGTGCGAGAGCTCGGCAGACTTGATGAAGACGATGAAGCGCCCGATGATGTAGTCAGCGCAGAGCCCGCGGCTGCCGGCCGCGTCCGCCAGGCGCCGCCAGTAGTCCGTCGGTTTCATAATCATCGTCCCCGCGCTCCCCAGAAATGGCACGACCAGGGCCGGCCCCGGCAGAGAGCCTTTCTTCCAAACGTATGACAGCTGCTCCATTCCCAGGAGCAGCATGGCCAGCGCCAAAGCCCAGGGCAGCACCGACGTCACGCCCAAGGGATCGCCTCCATCGGACAAGTAGAGAGCGGTGGCGTTTTCCGGCCCAGCAACGGCCGCCATGTCCCACCGCCTGTCCGTTCCGCTGCGCAACCCGTCTGGTCTTTTTGGGCAAGAAGTGCGCTTAGAAATAGCAGGGTGTCTGCCGTTCTTCGTCTTCTTCTTCCTCTTCTGCTACTTCCTCGACGCAGGGAGACTTGAAGTGGGCCGTTGACCAGGGCCCCCCTGCCTTGGCTTCTTTAGTTCTTTTCATCAGTTGATGGATACGTGGACGAGCGCAGTCTATTGGCTCATCGGCAGGAACAGACGACGGATGCGGCCCGTTGACAAGCAGCATAAATTTTGGGTTAGCCGGAGGGACCCAAAGCCACGCTGGCCAGCAGTTGTGGCAACCGGTTGCTCTATCTAAAGTAGCTGGCGGGGCAGGCCATATGGCCTGTCCGATATCAAGACAGCTGGCAAGGCCCCTCTCACCCACCGACATGCCCCACAGGGCCGAAAAGCCCGGCGGGGAGACCACCGCCAGCGCTGACCAGTACGCCGCCGCAAAGGGTACTCGAGAGAATGACATCGCCTGCAAGGTTTGCATGCGCTCGCGCCGCGTGGCTGGACCTTGGCCCGTCGCCCCTCTCACGCGACCGCCCGGGGGGGGGGGGGGGGGGGGGGCCCGCCACCCGATGATAACGAAGAGCACGGGCTTTCATCGGCTGACGGGCTGTTGCCGAAAACTGAAACAAGAGGAAGAAGAGGTTGCGCATATTTAACAGATGTTGGTCAACGTCTTGCGCATCTGAGCTCACATGGTTCACAGCCCTCGACAGCGTCGCCTTCATTCAACACGGGCAATTATTGGACGACGCCGACGGAGCGGTTTCTATCGCCATCCCTGTTTCCACCGAGCATCCCGGTTTCCCATTTTTTTCGTTCACCACATGATGACAAGTTGCCCAGCCCACTGTGCGTTTTGACATCTGTCTGGATTCCAAATGAAAAAGCCCAGCTACTATTCGCAGGCCTCCGCCCTCGTTACTTATGCTGTACCAATATCAATTCAATATCAGGCTTTAATGATTTACGCGATCCATTATCCCCGTGTTGGATGATGATTTCGAATATTCGTTGTTATTCATCTTGATAGTGGCATCTGTTTTTGTCTGAGTACGGAACAGAATGGCAAACGTCATCCATCGTGGTGACGGATGACGTGAAGGCGGTCTCGGATGTGTGACGTGACTGACAGACGTTACGGAAATTTTAAAGCATGAAAAAAGGGGAAAAGGGGGATAGCATTTTTACTTTTTAGAATACTAGGAGAAATCTTCTGGGCAAAATAAAAAATTTAATAATTTTAAAAATATTTTGAAATACATTATTTTATAAATAGAGAGGAAAATATAATTAATTCCTTAGTATTTTATTCCACAATTTAAAAGTAATACTATTGGTCATATTAAGTATAAGATCGTGCCAAATATGTAGATAGTACTTACGCATAAGAGCATATTAGATATTAAAATTTTAAGATGTGGAAAAGGGAAGTTAAAGGACTAATAAAATTTATTTACATTCATAATAAATGGAGAGATATGATGGTTGAAATTAAAATTTCAAAAATTGTTAAAATATTTATGAATACATTATAATGTGTCTGAATACTGAGAGAATGGGAGAATGAGAGAGAGAGAAAGATAAAGAGAGGAGGGGAGATTGGGAGAACAAGAGATAGAGAGAGAAAGAGAGAGAGAGAGAGAGAGGAAGGGAGAGAGTGAGAGAACAAGAGAGAGAGATAGAGAGAGGAAGGGAGAGAGTGAGAGAACAAGAGAGAGAGATAGAGAGAGGAAGTGTGGGAGAACAAGAGAGAGAGATAGAGAGAGGAAGGGAGAGTGGGAGAACAAGAGAGAGAGAGAGAGATAGAGAGAGAGGAAGGGAGAGTGGGAGGACAAGAGAGAGAGAGATAGAGAGAGGAAGTGAGAGTGGGAGAACGAGAGATATAGAGAGGAAGGTAGAGAGAGGGAGGGAGAATGGGAGAACGAGACAGAGAGGGAGAGAGAGGAAGATCAATAGAGGGAGGGAGAGTGGGAGAACGTGAGAGAGAGAGAGAGGAAGATTGCGAGAGATGTCCTTTTGTCACCTGTGATAGGGATGCTGTTTAGCGACAGGACAGGGATTGGACGATAGGTTTGGCAACAGGGTGACGAAGATGAAACAGATTTTTGTAAAATGCAGGGACATGTAATGGGACAAGAGATGTGACAAACTTCCCATTACGCTTCTGGCCGTCACCTGTTGTCATCCATCCCGTTACGTCCAAGCAGTCATATCTCCAACGTGCCATACCTAATCTCAGAGGTTGGATGACAATACATGGTTGTCAGATATCAGTTTTCTCAATATTTGACATATTAATTGAAATATAATTTTTAAATATAACATATTAGTATCAAACATTTAAGTATATAATTTAGTTATCTGAGGTTAATATTTTTCTCTATCTGAATAATATGAATCATTATTCGGTCAATTTCATCTTCTTCTCTGTGTGAATAATTTTAACAGGTTGAAATCATTGGAGAAACAACAAGAGACATAAGTGAGACACTAATCGTCAAAGTCAACTGGGAAATTATTAGCCAGGTCATTATTGTACAGTCTAAGTCAATATCCTAAAATTTATTGTGCAAGTGTTTCCCAAAGTGGAGTTATTTTTTCACCAGGGTTTCATAAGCAAGTATTTATACTACATTTTTCTTTCATTTTCTGCCATATGGGACAACACCTCCTTATAAAAAATAAACAGATGTATTGATCACAAATATTGATATCTGGAGGTTGATATTTGGTACAGACTCTGATTATCTGATATTCTATACCATCATTCACCGTCATCATGACCCCTTTGGCATCAGACATAACATCTGAATTCAGATAAACATTTGATATCCATCCAATATCAACATCTGAAATCTTTTTGATTTCCTTGGAGGATCTTCAGATGATAGAGAGTATGGAATAAACTCTCCAATTCAACATTTACATCACCGATAACCCTATCTATATAGTCCTTCATCTGCGCGAGACTCTTAAATAACTTAGGGTATGGTTTCTATCAAACCGTAATCCATCATTTCAACTGGTATTAATGTGTAAAGGAGATCATTGGAAAATGCATTCTTCAATATCACTATCACCCCAAACAGGAGTTCAATAATGATTCTTGCTCGAGTCAAAATCCTCATATATTAATGGCAGATTGATGGAGGACCATCCAGCTGATCGCATCCACACTTGTCTCCAGTCCCTGCGCGAAGCACGAGCCAATGTAAAGAACCAACTCTTCCACTATCTGGCTTGAAGCAACATTCATGTCTTCTTGGAGCGTGCCGAGCAGTCGTTGTGTTCTTTTCTTTTTATTGTTTTTGGATTGTCGGAGGCCCCTCTAGTGTGAGTGCCGACCTCCTGCGTGTGTATTCAATTTTTTTTAAAATTGTGATTTAGCTATCATCTTTAGGGGGGAGGAAATCCATATTGGGGAGTCTTCCCCTTAAAAGGGATATTTAGGGGCTCCCACTTCCTTTCCATGAGAGAAGAAGAATCAGAATTCATCAAGGAAGAAAAGCATTTTGCTTGTTGTAGGATATCTCTAACCCTATTCTTGTCTTGGTTTTCTTGTACCAGCAGAAGTTTCTTTGTGTTCTTGTGGAAGGAGAATACAATTGAACTTCTCACACAGCGTTGACAGTCGCCACTCACACAGATCGACAATCTGGTGCAGATCTCCATGACAGTCACTGTTCATCTTGTAGATTCTGACCCCGGAAGAAGAACTACGACAAGGGACCCGAAGGAATCCCGAAGTTGACCATTATTAAATTCTACTATCATCTCCATTTGTGATTTACTAATTGCTCGTCCAAGGGGAAGCAATTCTTCCACTTGTGATTGGCCTGATCCTTACTGCCGCCGCTGCATCATTTTTCCCTTTTGTGTGACGACCGTGGAGTTTTTGAAACATTCTGATCCTTACAAGTATTCAGCGGCGACTTCTCTGGCCAAGGAGACCACTACACTGACACTGTCCAATGAAGGGGAAAAGGGGTGATCTAATGATGGTTGATTACCCGCATTATCTCGCGGGTGTTCAAGTGATCGTGTAATTGCATGTTGACCAGAACCCTTTCCCATTCTGGAGAATTAGATAACTGGAACTCTAGATATTCAACGGATCCCCTCTGCTCCAATGGCATACCGGACGTCGCTTACCAGAATTGACATCATCTTGAAGCTTGAAGATTTAAATCGTATTGACACATTGGATTCACCCTTGATCATCATCGCCCCTCGAATTCAAACTTCAGCACTCTTCGATCGTGTTCAAGGTACCATTCCCATCTCCCTAATTTACATCAGTTAATTACATCTTTCAGTGTTGATCTCTATTTTGCTCATCGCCACGAGTGAATTAACGTGACTTTAGGATAAGCCACCACATCCGGAATAGGAATTTATTTTCTTTGCTTGTATTGGGACTATTTGATTATGTTGACATACCCCACCCGTCGTCTTTCGATCTGTTCACATCGAACATTGGGAGCTTGAATTGTGGCAAACCCATCATGTGTCCTAAAGTTGGTCTGCATCTCAGGTCATTCAACGATCATCATTTTTCTCGTTAATATTTTCTCAAATCATATATGTTAATTCACGTCATTTCATTGCATGTAGAACCTACCTTCCGAACGTAACACGAGGAGACAATTCCAACCTTCGTGTTATATCACAGATGATCCCACCTTGACCATTCAATTATCTGTTTTTAATTATTGTTATATCAAAGCTAAGAAACTTTTGAATTACATGACAATAATGACTCATACGCCATAGTTGAAACTTAGTCATCCATGCACATGATGTCCTTTGTGTCTCGGGTCATAGGACTACTTATACAGCAGTGAAATGAATCAACTTGATCGACATTCAGGTATAACACCCGTCTAAGATCCATATTGATCAATTGATTAAAATATTTCCCAATAGAGAACCCATAATCTGTCCTTAGTGTCCCTAGAGTAATGTCCATAGGATCAGCCATATTATCATATTCCTACGATGGGATAGTGGCGTTCTTTTTTTGGATAGTTCAATGTTCGTCTTGGGTATCCATAATATAGGAATATTTACATGTTTAGATACTAGTGATCGTTGTATTATGATTTCCTCATAATTCACTAGGTCATAGTGCACATTCATGGATTCATCATAAACATTACATAGGAATAATAATAAATAACATCTATTTCAATGAATTTTAAATGACATGGAAGTGTAATTTGATTTCCAGACATGTAATATCCATCAGCTTGAACAGGGCATGGGTGCATCATTATATGCATCATGATACACATCTTTACCAATTCCCATTAGTTTATCTAAAAAATATTATTGATCGGCATCATGCTCATCTGCACACATTAAACAAAAAAATTTTACAAAGTATAAATGATGGTTGGAAATCACACAATAATTACTTAAAGAGCTTAATCATGTCATACCATTAATATAAATATTCAAGATATGAGTAAAATTCTCTTGCAATCTTAAAAGATTTGTCATTTATGTCTTTTCAAACTGATAAATATTTTTTTTGGAATCCTTACACTAAGATTTAAATCCCAAAGTGTTCCTTTGTGTTTCTCATAATCTATGAAACATATTCATCCTGTAAAATGATTAAATCAAATAATTATAAGAAAATAGGGGAGATAGATCCCTTATATTGGAGTGATAGGTCCCTCATAAAAACAAATAAAAAGTCAAAAAGTTCCCATAGTCTAGACATGAGTGGATCATGACCTATATGGGCACTATGTAAGATATGGATATCATGCCACAGTACTAGTCAAGTTGGAGAATGGATATCAACCATGCCCACCATGATGCACAAGAAGTCATATGATAATCTGATCCACCCCTTTGCAAAAATGTATGCTTCAATAATGACATGTGGCGTAGTGATACGGCCTTTGAGGACCTTCTCCTGAACATAATGACCTTATGCCTTACTGTGTTTTGTTTACTTACGTCAAGTTAGCTTGTTTGAAATGAAGATAGTCTCCCGGTTTTTCAAAGATATCAGCATAGGAGATTGTACTTGAATTTCTAGTTCTCCAAGTAGAGACCATAGCCACATTATCTCATTTGTAGTGGTAGGCATCATCTGGCATTCAACCTATGAACTTGACTAAGGTACTATATTTTGTTTCTTTCTATGAAAGGTGATGATAAGTAGAATTTTGATCACTAGCATAATGAAAATTAGAATAAACAATCAGTCTTCAAATGCTTTATCGTTTGATAAATAATTCCTTTTAGCAGTGCATGTTCGGGATATGGCAAAACCAGTGACCACCAAGCCAATTTACCTGGTATGGCTGATGTATCAAATGAAAAGGTTGTCCCACAATTAGGAAAATCAAATAAAATCAGTTTCAGAGTTGATCAGTGATATTTATGCATATCCCAATAGTTACTAGTTCCCAAAACTAAATTAGACTAAATCATGGAAGTTTTGGTTGTCAGCCAAGAAAATATTAAATCTTCTCTAAAATATCTAATACATACTATTTTCTCTGATTGAGAACCATCCACCCAGGCTGATTTGAAAATTCAATCTAGATGAAGGATCTGGATTTTTCCAACCAATAAATATATGACGCTGAAACTTGGCTTGATCAATTTTGTCCCAAAAGTCCCCAGCATAACAATCTTTTCATGCATTCTCTTTAGGAAATAGAGGGATCCATTGTGCAAGCTAAAAACCCATAAGTTGTTTTAATTTATCTTAATTTATACAACCATGCTCAAGGACTCTACTTCAAACATAAATAACATTTTTAGGCGTTATAGCTTTGAAGTATCCGCCTAAGCAGCATACTTCAGAGGCTGCTCTATCAAAACATGCTCTATAAGGTTGTTAGAAAAAAATGCATTCAATGAATGTGCAATTCATAGTTCATGGCCAGGGAAAGAAAAATACCTTTTTTATTCAGAATGAATAAACCTAAGAATGCCAATGAATAAAGTCAAGGTCACTCAATTCAACCAAATCAATCGCACGACTTTCTAGGCCATGGGGTGCGAAGCCACACCTCATGCTCTAAAAGATACAAAGGATTGTATTGAATCATTCATCAAACATGTCTATAATCAATTACTGTGTATCTTTAGTCCATCCTCGTATGACTTAGGCTAGGTCAACTGTCACTATAATGGGTCATCCGAGTAAGTACTGATCCATTAAAATTCATCAAAAAACTCTTCTCTACTCTTAATAGTGGTACACTCAAGATAGATTGTATGTAATCTTTAGCGGAAAGAGTTCACAGAATTAGTTTGGATGAATAACTAAATGTTACTATATTACACTACCAATCAAATTGATTCACATCACGGTTGCATAAGTGGGCCTTAGATAATGCCATCTTGACCACTCAATTGCCTTTGTTAACTTCTCACCACAACCGTACTAAGACTGTTTAAAATTCCATGGTTAGGAACTTGAAGGTCATAGTCAATGTACAGCCGGCCCTCCACAATGTTGGGTTCTGCAGACCTTCACATGGATGAACAAATCAAAACATTCTTCAGCGAAAGACTTAAATGGAATCGAACAGCATAATATAAAATCAAACAGCATAATTATTGAACGAAGTACCTATGCATGGATTGCATATGTGATTTCTTGGATCCTAAGCTAGAAAAACCAAGCTGCTCAAGTGTGCAGCCTCTAGATGTATCCACGTGGCCTCGGCACATCGAATCTCCTCCTTCTCCTTGATGAACCCCATTCAATCTCCATTGTCGTCGTTATGCCGTCCCGATCGCATCAAGAGTGGAGAGGGGGTGTGTGGAGAAGGGAGAAGAAGGGGAATGCCTGTGAAAAATTCTGTGGAGAAGGTGAATTTTGTTCAGGGCCTTCCCCTATTTATACTGATTAGCTACTTCGCATAAAACCCCCCAAACTTAAGTATATCTTTTGACATCCAAAATACCATTTGTGTGTCCTTCTAAGCCCATGTATCAATCATGTAAATGACTCAAATGGCCCCATAAACTTTTATTAGCCTTATAAATTAATTAACTATATCATCATATAGATCATTTAATGTCAAATCTATTTAACCCAACCAATATATTTAGTCTCTAGCATGTGGGGTGCCAAGCTACACCTCATGCTTTAGAAGATACAAAGTAGTGTGTTTCGACTCATTCATGGAACCTGTTTGTCATCGGTTAATGTGTCTGTATAGTCCCTCCTCTGCGTTATGCTCCTAGAATGACTTAGGGTATGGCCAATTTTGAAACCCTAATCGGTCATCCAAGTTAGTAGTGATGCATTAGGAAATCACCGGAGAAATCTTCTCAGATATTTCACTGCCTTGGCCTAGGACTTCATCGCATCGCCTTTCTTGAGCAGGCACCTCTAATACTGAGGGTAGACGATCCCATCTTGACCTCTCAATTGTCTTTGTGAACTTCTTGATGCACCCAAACTAAGACTATTTAGAATCCCATGATTAAGGAAATGTAGGTTATAGTCAAAGTACAACTATTCATCCACAAGACATCTTTTGGTGTCTCAAGTCTAAGGACCACTTACACAACTGTGACATGAATCAACCTGATTGACATTTTAGTATAATATCATTCAGGGATTCGTACGAGTCAATTCAGTGAAATCTTTCCACTAAACATCACCCATTATCTATTCTTAGTGTCTCCATACTAATGGCTAGGAGACATGCCATACTCATTATTTGAGTGAGTCTGGATAGTGATGCGGGACCATCGCATCGATGTCGACACCGCCACTGGACGCGTTCGACCTCTTCGAGCTGCTCGTGCGGACGTATGCGACCCCCGGTTCAAGTATTCAACGTGATATCCCGTAAGTTTCTTTATCATTTGCTTAATTGTAATAAACAATCGGATCGGGCCGTTGTGTTGGGCCTCGTCCGTTCTTTACGTCTTGTTTTGTTTTGAATTATGTGTAGAGAGGAGGACTATGTCATGCGACGGACCCCTCCTCTAGGTCAGGCCTCTTGGCACCCTTCCTCCCTATATAAGGGGAAGGCATGCCCAAGGGCAAGATAGAGCCTTTTGAGAAAATAACATCTTGCTTGTTTGTTTTTTTTTTATTTTGAAAATTAGAAAGTTTCTCTTCCATAGTTCCCGCACCCGGAGGCCGTTCGCCTTCCCACCCCCAACAGAATCCAGATCTGAGCTTGCACCACTGCCAGAAGCGACGGCCGTCGCTGAAGATTGAGTGCCAGTCCGAACGAGCTCCCGTGGGGAAACAACAGGCCGCCATCGCCAGGTCGAGCCCCGCTTCACCGATCGCGACTCGGCGCTCCTCACGGCCAGATCTGGCCGGGTAACGTCGCCGCCCTCCCGCCAGTACACCCGCGTGGGTACGTGCGCTCCCGGAACCCGCGACGTCAAACCTTCCCACCATCATCAGGCAGGCCTTGTAGATCAAGTTTCTCCACCGTCGGGCGGAGTATTAGCGCGAGACTCCTCAAACGGCAGTCTGCCTCGCGCTCTCCGCAGCCCGCTTGGTCGGGCGCCGTCGTCAACCTCTGACCGCGCGCTCCATCGCGCGGGAATCCGCCGCTCCCAGTTCTCACGGCGTCGGTCTTCTAGTCAGTCCCGAGGAGGTCATATTCATCGATTGTCCACCTTCGGAAGGTCCACTCACGCGGTCAATCACCCATTGCGCAGTCAGCGCGGTACGCCTGGGGACCTCATCGCCGTGTGCCTCGACCCGGATTCAGCCGATTCTGGCCTCTCCAGTGGGCGAGTCCAACTACCCGCCACCGGACCAACCAACAACAGCACCTACGCCCCTTGGCGTATTAATCGGACATTCTGGAGCATTGGTCAAACTGAATAGAGGACGCATCTTAACCAGGTTATTACTTTCTTCAGTACCGTCGTCCCCTATCGTATTCCTCTGTCGTTTGTTATGGTTAAGCTCAGATAGGCTATCCACTTCTGTTGAGAGATAGGATTTCTTTGCGATCGACGAACCGTTCATTGCCTTGTGGGAAGAACTCCGTCGGCCCGTAAAATGCCCCTCTCGTCGTGCTCGCTCGTGTAGGTTCCGCGGGTCACATGGAGTCGACTCGGACCTGTTCGTCCTTTCTAAGATTTATTGTACCCCTCGCCCCACCGTCGAACCGTCCTTTCGCTCCTGAGAATTTTAAACGCGCATTCATTGTCGTAATTGAACACCCATCGTGCATAGTTGTGACGTAATACGAGCCGTCGATCCCGGACGTTGCCGTATTACATCAGATAGTGTTATTCTATCCAAATGCTTGGATGTCCTTCTCGTGTATCCTTCGAATATGAATATTTAGAACACATGCATAAAGACTAGTTATCTCCATATTAGGATATCATCATAATTCACTAAGTCTGATCATATATTCATGGACTTCATTATAAGCACATCACATGCATTATAATGAATATGGTCTATTAATGAACATGAAACAAGACATGGAATGTGTGATTGGTTTTCAGGCCACATTTCTTTCCATCGCACAATACATTGTTGGTGTATCAGGTATAAGCGCCACTTACACAAATGTGATGTGAAGCAACATGATTAATAATTTCTTATAATATCATGTACCGATTCATCCCAATTAATTCAATTAATTCTTTCTATCAAACATTAGCCATTATATCTAATGGCTAAGGGATCGGACATACTCATCACATGAGTGGGGCGATATAGTTCAAGATTAAGCTTTACCAGAAATTTAGCACAATGCTTCAATGTGTGTTTCAAATAATGTTCAAAGTAATACATGCCTCAATACGAGTTGCGATCAAAACACAATAGGTCCTCATTAAACTATTTGACTGATTGTACGTGAAGATATAATAGGAGCCTTAGTTATATTATAAGGCTACGTAGTTTGATGTTACACGATGCGACGAAATCATCTGCGGGGGTTACACCATAGGGAATGGACGGGTGCAATGCAGCGAATGAGTGATTCAGCTACTAAAACAAGGAATTTCACGTCGATTGTTGCAACTAGGACAATAGATTAGAGGGATGACACGAGGTTTCTAGGGGCTGGGCAGGCTCCCAATGACCCAATGAATCCACTCGAACACTAACGTCGCGGGGAGGCAATCACTACCCATATGTGTTCCCAGTCATCGTCGTTAGCAAACCTAACTCGACAACTAAGAATGAAATATCGTACTCTCACTATTTTGGGTAACCAAAAGACACTAAGCTCCAGCAGAGGAGCGCTGAAGATGGCACTGATAGAGATAACCAAGCTGAAAATAAGGGAAGTGGCGAGAGAGCGTACCTGATGGTAGAGGCACCCCATTGACGATAGAAACCCAGTGGTAATGAACCTGATTGATAAAAGTTGAGAGGGAACCAGCCAACTTCGGTGATGGAAATAGGAGGGCTGGCCAAGTATTGACCAGGAATGTTGAGGATGCCTAAGGGGCACCTTGATCGGTGGGGAGTCAGGCAATTTTTGCAAGTCGGACAGATTAGCTGACGTTGAACGTGGACCAGGCGGAAGCTTAAGGAGTGCCTGTGGGAATCATCTGAGCGTCGGCATGGCAGTCGGCGCTGACCAGCGATGGTTGGTGGTTGATCGATGGGACGGTGCCATCAATGGTTGTGGCAGTCATCTATGCCAGATGATCAATCTAGCGAATCAGTCGGAGGGGCGTAAGGAGCGCGCGTAGTCCACGGTGGGGCCGTAGAGGGCGACACTGAATTTCAGAAGAGCATGGATAACCCTAGGTGATCGGGGGCGGTCACCATTCATGGTTAGAGTGGGCGCAATCTGGCCAAATGTGGCAGAAAATGAAGGAATTCCTTGGCGGCGAATAGATCCACGACTGAAAGTCAGATCACTGTCTATCCTAGGAGGTGAAGAGCAACCAGGCCAAAGGGGCAGGGCACATGACAGAAGAGGAAAACCACGAGTAAGTATGACAGCCTCGACGGTAGTGCAATACAACCAGTCCTTCAAGAGTCAGAAAAAATAACAGATGACAATGTGGGGGCATCGGTTCTTCTAGTAACAATTTCAAGGATGCGGGGGTGAACTGGCTGCGATGATTCATCCTGCTATCATCATTCTCTCAACTATTCTCTGAAGTATTCGCTCAACTAACATTGTTGAAATATTTGTCTGAATTTGACTCCATTCGATTTGCTTAATAAATTATTTAAATTCCTAATTACTACCTTCAAGTTTTTGAGGCTAAATTTACTAATGGTTTAATAAAAAAAAATTGCATGAAGATACTACTAACCAATGGCGATATCTTGATTAATATAATATGGATAACATACCAAAAATTTCAAGATTATTTTAAAGCTAAAATGTTTGGTACAATGGCTAATTTTTACTTTTAATTCTTGAAAGGCATTTCGTACTTATGGCAAAATTTCAAACCTCCATCTCATTGCCCTTTGAAAATGGCAGTCCAAAAGCTTGAGAGATCTTTCAATCCCTAGAGCAATTTTCCAGGCATTTTTTAGCATTCTGCTCAAGTCAAGTGATATAAAAATTCAGACCAAGATCAAGAAGAATAATCAAATATTTGACTAGAAATTTATCCAAATCACACTAAAAATCAAATACAATGCAGTAAAAAAATACCTAATATAGTGGATCCAAGCTGGTTCTCCTCTCTGTCTTGTAGTTGTAAAAGAGTCCCTTCTAGAATGACCTCCACATCTCAAACTTCAGCTTTTATACTTAGGTTAAATAATAAAAATTAAAATTCTACCCACAATAAGTAATCAATTTTTTTCCATAGATGTAGGCTTGATTTGGATTATCCAATCATAGGAGAGGAGGTCGAGATGAGAAAATGCATAAAAATTTGACCTCAATCTGACTTCTGGATGAAAAGTTATTAATTAATAAAAATTGACCAATTTGAGCCTTTGGATCAATTTTTTAATTAAATTTTAAGTTTTGAAACACATAATCACGTGCCGAACTCTCATTGGCTGGCAAATTTTTAACTTCGATTGGTGTCTCCTCTCTTGGCGTGCCACGTACCCCCTCCTAGAAATAAGAGAGTAATAAAAAAATTATGGAAATACATCTTAAATACACTTAGATGTGTGTTTTGAAGACCGCCATCCTCTCACGCGCCTCCATGTCACCTCCCATGCATGCGCTTTATATGCGCAACACAAGTGGTGAGCTTACTGCCCTTAAGAACAACATGCGTACAGACTTTCGGTCGTCAGAATCTCTTCCGACAGCCAAGATCTGGCCATGTGGCCACCCAAAATCCATCTCTCGGAGTTTTGCGCTTAAGTCCCTTGCTAAAATTTGCATTCGCAAATTGAAGCAACCGTAAGTATTAATGCCTACGCCCCCTCCACTTTATCTCTCCTCCATATTTATTTTAAAGACCAAAAAAAATCATGGAAAATCCAAATTAGTTTGATTAAAAACCCTAAAACTATTTTAATTGGATTTTGATGCGTGCAATGGGCAAGCGAGAGCTGTTTAAGGGCATATGGTGGCGACAGTGTCAAGGCATCGACACCGGAAGTGCCACCACCTTCATCTGAAGTCAACGCCATTGCTAAGGACACGCCACCATCGTCACCACACCAAGTCCACACGTCAGCATCAGGCACGTCTCCACCCACGCACACCCCTTCACGCGTCTTGACACGTCGCCAAAGGCAGATCCAGTACTGCCCCCTGACGTGACACGAAACCTCGTCGCTCGTCACATTGCTCGTCTTTACTTTTATTTTTAATATTGTATTTTCTCTTTCCTCCAAGGCCTATATGTATAGGCCAATGTTCCAAGAAAAAGTTAGGCAAGTCATAATTTAGCAGTTGAGTTTTCTTTTAACTCTTCTATGAGGACCTGCCCTAGCCTCCTTCTTCCCTATCTCTGATCACCGCCACCGTCGTCGTTGCTGCCTTGCGTCGTCGGCCGCCATACTCTCTGTCTCTCTCTCTCTTTCTCTTCCCACCCCTCTTCCTTCCTTTTCCACGATCTGTCCGCCGGCATCCAGCACTAGGGCTGCCCACCTCCGGTGCCCTAGCGCCGGCCACTCGTGCAGGAAGCCAACGCGGCCGCCCGCACAGACAGCCAACACGGCCGCCCGCACAGACAGCCAACACGGCCGCCCGCGCAGGAGACAACCCCGCCCGGGCAGACAGCCAACGCTGCCGTCAGCGCAGGCGACAGCCCTGCCCGTGCAGACAGCCAACGCGACCGCCCGCGTAAGCGAAAGCCCCGCCCGCGCAGGCAGCCAACGTGGCCGCCCGCGCAGGCAACCAACGTGGCCCCTGCGCAGGCGACATCCCCATCCGCGCAGACAGCCAACGCGGCTGCCTGCGCCGGCGATAGCCCCACTCCCGCAGACAGCCAATGCAGCCGCCCACGCAGGCAACAACCTTGCCTGCACAGGCAACAACCCCATCCATGCAGACAGCCAACGTGGTCACCCGCGCAAGCGATAGCTCCATCTGCGCAGATAGCCAACGCGGCCGCCTGCGCCGGCGACAGCCTTGCCCGCATAGGCCGCCAACACG
This sequence comes from Wolffia australiana, assembly GCF_029677425.1. Classification (NCBI taxonomy): domain Eukaryota; kingdom Viridiplantae; phylum Streptophyta; class Magnoliopsida; order Alismatales; family Araceae; genus Wolffia; species Wolffia australiana. The sequence continues at coordinate 11,362,799 of NC_135852.1, forward strand.
ACCGCCCACGCAGGCGCCAGCACCCGCCCGCGCTCGTTCATCTGCTTTCATCACTCATCCGCCACGCTCCTCGCCAGGGCCGCTCAACGCCCCGAACACCCAGATCTTTCATCCAGTGGGCCATACAACGCCCGGATCGCCCAGTACGTCACAACCTGAATTTTCCGCAACCTCATCACGCGCTCCGGTGCCGAGGTACGCCTGAACTCTTTGGTGTCGAGTGTTATTCGTCCAGTGTTCCGCGAGGATTCTTCCACCGCCGTCAGATTTGATTTGAATATCTCTTTCTTTCCTCAAAATTCTTCCTTGCGTGAGATTTCCCTTGAACGTGAATTCGAGTATTGGATTTGGTACTTTGGTATCGTCGCGGTGGTTGAAGACAGTACTCCCCCCCTCGACGAGGAATAGGATTGCACCACCATTATTTCATCGGTTTTAGGTTTTTGAATTCAATCATGTGAATTTTGCGATCTGTTTTATCCCTCTACCCATACCCATCCTGCACCCCACCATCATTGCTATGCCCATCTCCCTTGTCGTCTCTCCCCTAGTCGTCCTGCATCAGCATAATTGCAACAAAAATTTAAGAAAAACCCCTCCAACATTAGAAATTGCTTTAAAACTCATTTTTCCTTATAAATATATCTTTTTTCTATTTAAATATTCATTTCTTCCTCAAATAAATCCCTTAAAAAATCCAATAAAATTCTAGAAGAATCTAGAAAATTCAACTATTCATTCCCACATTAATTAACATTAAAATTAATTTTTAAACCTTATATTTCCATTTGAACAGAATAATTCCAAGATTAAATAAATTCAATAAAATTCATAAATTGACAGAAAATTTGGAAAAAAATCAGAATTCACTTGGAATATTAATTAACATGTACATATATGATAACAACCCTATTTAAAACTCTTTAAATACAGAAAATTTTGCTAATTACTTGAATTAAGCACAGAATTTAGGGTGTTATCATACTCGCTTAGGCAGCCTTTATTCTTGGCAAACTACTGTTGGGCAGTGTTTCGTCGCTTCATGAATGGAAATACTAGCAGCATGAAAGAGGAATGGAACTTTAGGGTTCACGTGGAAGGTCAATTTTGCTAACGCGTAGGACTCATTAGACTGGGATTTCCTATGGGCCTCCATGAAGAGGAGGGGTTTTCCTAAGGAATGGATAGTCTGGGTGAAGAGATCCATGACATCACACTCTTGTACGTTGCTGGTAAACAAATGACCATAAGGAGGCCGAATCCAACCACAAAGAGGCATGACAAAAGGTTGCCCACTAGCACTGTTATTGTTTGTCTTGGCAATGTATGCATTCTTAGTTTGTATTGACCAGGCACACACAAAGGGACTGCTACGAGGCTATCAACTGTCTAAGCAAAAAAATGGAATTCCACGCCTCCAATTTTCTGATGACACCACCTTCTTCATCTAAGGTTCAGCGAGAGAAGCAAGAAATTTATCCATAACGATTGATTTTTTTTCACATTTATCAGGACTTCAAATCAACAGAGCTAATAAGCTTTTATGTGCAACGGGCTATCGCTTTAACAGGAGACACAATGTGCAAAGATAGTGAGAACACCGACTATGAGATTTCCAATGATATCTTTGGGGTCTACCACTAATGAAGGGGAGGATGGCAAAACTAAATTGGCAATGGGTCTTTGAGAAGGTGGAAAGACACCTAGAGGGATGGCAAGCAAAAGTGTTATCAAGATAGGGCCGATTGTTGTTATTGAAGTCACTATTATCATACATTCTGATTTTCTATCTCTCAATGTTCAAGATGCCAACAGGAGTTGGAAAGGGACTAAAATGCATGATGATATGCTTTCTATGGGGAGGATCTAGACCAAAACAAAGGGGGGACTTGCGCTGGTGGAATGGATAAAGTATGTTGTCCCATCAAAACAGGATGCCTAGGGAGAACTATGAATCCACGACAGGATCTGGACATCAATTTACTGTGAGACAGGTATGGCAGGGGAATGAATTGGGACAAAAAGGCAGATCTGTATCATGGAGCATCGATGTTCTAGAAAGGGCTTAGACAGGTCTTTCCAAGAGTGCAAGGCTCTTTTTCTGTAAAGTTAGGTGAGTGGGAAACATTTCAATACAGGAGAGATGCATGATCGTCACTGCCAACTTAAGCAAGACATTCCCCGGAGTATACACTTGCACATGATCGTAATGCCCAGGTGAGAGAGTGTTGAGATGGCGCATGGAACCTGATCATATAGGGGCTCTTATCTGGCCAGTGAGTGTCTAAGTTCATGGATATGGAGAAATTCCTAATCCAGTTATGACCAAACTATGGGGAATGAGACAGCTGGGCATGGAAAAATGGCCCCTTCTCGGTCTAGAACGCTTATACGAAGATCCGAATGGGGCAGAAGGAAGATGACATTAATTAGAAAATGTAGACTCATATGGCAACAAAATGTCCCATTGAAGGTGAGGTTTTTTTTACAGCTGCTAGCACGAAAAAGACTAATGATAGGAGTCGTTCGCAAAAGACTATACCGGATTCATCGTCGTAATGCATGTTATGCTTGAATGGTGAACAAGACTACAACCATCTTTTCTTTGAATGCACCTTTGCTCGCATAATTTGGGCCAGCCAGATACTCTCAAGGCTAAAGGTGACATTTGAAATGGCTTTATAGGTCTCGGTACACAATTGTGAGGGAAGATGAAACAAGGAAGGTGGCTGAGCACTAGCGGTCTTGTCAGCCATCTAGTTGCATAGAAACAAGGTGATGTTTAGGGGATGCACGACTTATACAGATGGAGCTATACACGAAGTGAAAGGACTTACGACAGCATGGATCTAGTGAGCAACAGGAGGAGAAGGAAGATTTTGAATATGATAGAAATTGAGGGTAAAGGTCTTAATGGGAGGTTTAAGGATTCATTGGGTGTTCATCCCTTTTATATTTAAAAATAATAAATCCGAATCTATGGAACTTGGAATTGTGGCTTTTGGTGCAGGGTAATTCAAGATTCAAAGGAAAGAAGACTGGCCTCTGAATTTCACATGTCCTCAACCATGTGATAAGTTTAACATCCTTAACATAATTTTTTATATTAATTTTATAATTTTTTTCAACTTATGAATACTTTTTAACATCCCTCAAAATTCATAGAAATTCGAATCACATCTTTTGGTTGATTTTTGAAAGAGTTACAAGGTTTTGAACTTGGAAGTAGAGGAATCAAACAATTGACTAAGAACATGAAAAGATTTACCTTTGGAGATTTATTTGATTTGATTTGAATATTTTATATGCAAAAATGTTGTTTGTAAACTGTGCTAGGTTGAATCGTCTCATTTGATGTCGGAATGAAGAAGATATTTTAGTTTCAAGTACCAAAGGTCAAACAAAGATCAACAAATATCATCCAAAGAGAAACGTGGAGGAGAAGAGGACTTGAGGAAAGTACGACCACAAACAAGGAGGTGTTGTTGCAGGGAAGTCATAATTATATTTAATTTTTTTATTTCTGAAGTAATAAATTTCTGATTTAAAAATGTTCACGTTGAAATACATGAAATCAGGCCTTGTTTTGAATACTACTTAAGGAGTGGTTATACTAGGTGTTGTTGCGGAGAAGATACTATTCAAAAACATATTGTTCCTACTAGATCTTTGTGGTCAGTCACGTTAAGGCTTTAGGGGCCAAGTTGAAATAGGTCGAGTGGCGTTATTCCATGTAAGACTTTGGGGGTTGAGAATGACTTTTTTATTTTTTGCATCCTTGTTCAGCCCTATTTTAAAATGATTTTCTTGGGGGGCATTCACACAAACACGGTTAAAGCACATCATCACCTCGAGTCAGATACCCCTGAACAACATTAAGGATTAGCCTAAAATATCTAAAAAAGTAATTGTGTCTCCCATTTCCTCTACCTCATTTCCTATGTAGAAAATCCTAGGTTAATTAAAAAATAAAAATAGTATAGATAGAGAACCCAATTCCCCCCCCCCCCCAGGTTACTCCTTTGCCACTTAAACTAACAATTTGGTTTGGTTCAAGTTGATTTGAGTTTGATGGGGTTAGTTTAGTTTAGTTTGGTTGACAGCTAGTTGGCTACACGTGACTGAGTAGAGTCAGCTTCAATCGAGACAACCCAATCAGCCGAAAATTATACTGATCATTGGCCCATCTCATTTATTTGACCCAGATCTCGAAAAACCTTAAATGACCTCAAAAAAATGGACTAGTCGTGTACTCATAGTCTTTCATGGCTTGGGCCAAGGCGTGGGTTTCTGGTTTTGGTCCTGGGTGTGGCGTGGGTTAATATTTTTCTCTCATTTTCATCCAGAAAATCACTATTTAATTTCCCAAAGTCCTTAATTTCAATTAAAATTGCAAGAAAATATGACGAATCGACTTGCCTCTAAGAAGCCAAATGGTTTAGAACGAAAATCAATAAAATAATAAACATATAAATTTTGAAAATAAATTATAACTTCCTCATTTTAACCTTGAATTGTGAATAATGCGAGTGTAAACCTAATTTTAATTCACAAAACATGAGCATATAAGAAGTAGGTCATTAAGTCCATTGGCTTTTATCAATTTGGGAAGTGACTCCTTACAAAAAATGGTTTTAGGGCACCACCATTCACCATGCCCGAATCAACCAACCATCAAGCTCCTTTTCTTATTTTTCACTGTGCTTGGAAACCTGACAAAAAGATAAGAATCAGAGATTTGAGTCGCAATAACCGCAATCAGATGCATATGGCATGTGGCAAAGTTAAAATTTGAGGATTTAAGTGGCTACAAATGTGATCAAATGCAAATGACACCAGGGTGTTACAGATAAATTAGCATAAAAATCTCTCTAACTGTGGAATTTTGTGTGCCAAATCTTATGATAATCTGATGAATGGAGGACCATCCAGTTGATCGAGCCCCCACCCGTCATCAGCCACCTCGTGGAGTCAAAGCCGACGTGAAGAACCCATGCTTCCACTATCAGGTTTGATAATCGCATCATGGTCTCGCTTCGTGTCGTGTGCTTTATGTAATTTTATTTTTCGTCATCTTTGGATTGTTGGGAGACCCCTCCTGCGTGAGTACCAGCCTCCTACGTGTGTTTTTATTTTAATTATGATTAGTGTCATCTTTAGGGGGAGGGAATCCATGTTGGATTCTTCTCCCCCTAAAGAGCCCTTTTAAGGGGAAGCCCAATAGGCTTTCCCCTTAAAAAGGGGCCCAATTGGGCCACCCACAATTGCCACTCCCTCTTTATAAGAAGGGGGAGGGGTGGACGTGGACCAAGAGAGGCTTATCATTTAAAAAAAATAAATCTCATATGTGTTGACAGTTTTTTTTGCCTTTGTGGAAGTATTGAGTTGTGTTGAAGAAGAAGGATAGTGAATTATTCTAGATTTTCTTATTTCCCTGGAAGAAGTTATCGTCGTGTTTGTTTCAGGAAGAAGAGGATTTTTGTAGCACAAGGAAAGGTTATCGTGAAGTTGATCAGCAGTTTCATTCATCATCTACCAAAGGAAAAAAAGGGGTTATCTTCCTTTCGTCACAGCTTGCAATTGCCAGGAGCATTCTTCGTTCATCATTCCACCCCGATTATTCCACCCACTCTCCTAACTGATGAAAAAGGAGAAAACCAGCCGTTCAATATTTTGATCATTCCTTCATTCATGCGGACATCGTAATCCTATGTTTTTCAGAATGAATTGTTTCTGACCAAAAACTACATATTTGGCTGAATCTTGATCATCGACGATTTTCGTCAGCATCGACACTTGCAATCAGCCACCGCTAATGGTCTATCCGAGAACTCGACACCTTTTTGGATTGTCACGACTGCACTTTCCTTTCCGTGATGAGCGCGCTTGCAGAATCTCTACCCTCCGGACAAATTTCTTATAATCCTCTGGTGAAATTACTCGTTGTGTGTTCCCGTTCCTACAGCTCGCAGTGGATATTATTTATACTTCCCCTGTCGTGACCATCGCCCAAGACGTTCTTTATTCTCTTATTGTGATCGTGATTGACTAGGGGACGACCGTGAGGGGTCCCTTGATCAATTGCCTTGTTGTGTGGGGGATCCCTCTCGGGCCATCATCTGGCCCTTCTCAAACTTTGCCGATCCCCAACCGCTGCAGTAGAGTCTGATGTTCCTTCCAACGAGCTTCTTCACTAGGGACTCCTGCTATCAAAGGCTGACATAGCTACCCTAGCTTGGCCCAGGATCTGAACTCACATAACGATTTGAAGTTCAAAATACTAAAGAGTTGCCTACACCAATAGAGTGTCGGAATCACATCCATCACGTCTTCATGTCTTGAAGATCTAGTGGTGTCAGATTGCTCTGTTCTATTGTGAATGCCACAGTCTTCTCAAGTGCGAGCGACATCTTCATGTCATTTCCTCTCCCCTTCTTAAGTATTGTTATCCCTGTCTGTACTGGTTTCCACTGCTCCTCTGCTTGAATGAACTTCTACGTGTTAGGATTAGCAATTGTTTCGTAGTAGAGTTTCTCATTGACGATGTCAGTCTGATGTCGTTTTCGGTGATGGTGTGGATGCTCACAGAAAAAGGACATCCACCACCATGTTGTCCCTTCGATTCAATTACAAGGATCATTGGGAGCTTGACCGTGTCAAAACCCGTCGTGTGTCGCCTAGTTGCTTACATCCCAAATCAACTAACAATCAATGTACATTATCGTTAATTTTTTCTTTAAATTACATACAGCATTTCACATCATTTAACATCGCATTTAGTGTTTACCCTCCGGAAGTAACACGAAGTGTCAACTCCGACCGTCGTGTTACATCAGAGTATGACATTAACATGTTGGAATGCACAGGTCTCGTCTAGACATTGTAACCTTCGTGAAGATCCAAGATGATACCTGATGAGTCTGAATATAACACCTGCTCCATGCATCGCCAACTCGAGGGAACATGAATGAGCTAATGGCACCTGAGGTCTCCACAGCAACATGTAGCGGTATCACTATCATATATTTTTCCTCTATGTCATGGGCGTGGAGAAGTGGGGTCCGTATGTTATTGGGATATTTATGCTCGCTACACGCCTATAAAATCTTATAAACATTCAACCTTACATTTATAAAACCCCCATGGATGGCATCCATTGCACCGATGGATCGGCCTATGACCACAACCCTTGGTTTGGTCGTAACAAGCATCATGTTTTTGCCAATAAAAAAAACATGCTCGCAATCCGTAATTTAGATTGATAAATGAGAGAAATAATCCAAAAATCCAGAATTCTCAAACTTGAAAATGTAGTATATGATAATATAAAAGGATCCTTATATTGATTTTTTTACTATTTCTTTGCCCATCCACAACTTCATATTTATATATTTGCTTATAAGTAAGAACCCATCCTTGAATTTTTATCCAATTGTTATTGGGAGACATTTCCATCTTCTTAGCTTCATTCTGATCTAAGAGTGAGGGATTGAGATTTAGGTATTTGATCAAGAGCTACAAAGAAAAACGATTACTCCGCCCCTTGGATATGTGACAAGGTTAGTGTGATCCTCCCTCATTCATCTTATTTCACCCTTGTTTCTAGGTTTTTTTCTAGTAAGAATTACATCAATATAACCTCAGATCCATATCCTGATTTCTGTCAACACTTAAACAATGTCCCGACAAGAGTTTCTGATGGCGCAACCTCACCGGACGTCATCGAGCCAGCACGCGAGGAGCCACCGGATGTCATCGAGCCAGATCGCGAGGAGCCACCATCGTCATCGAGCCCGTCACCGTCACGTGTCCAGCCGACACGACGAGCCGCCGCGGCGACGCGCGACCCCGAGTTCAAATACTCGGCATGACGTACGTGCACATCATCATTGGAGCAGCCCACTTTTCCCCTTCGCTTTCGTTTCGTATCTTATCTTTCGTCTCTTTACATCTTTTATTTTTCGTCACCGTGTCTTACATGTTGTCGTGTAGTGAGGGGAAGAGCCCATATGAGGACATCTTCCCCTCACATGGGCCTGACAAGCCCATTATCTTTCTTTTCCTATTTTCTTATCTTTTTCTTTGTTGTTAAAAGGGGGGCCCACCTTCACCCATTATATAAGGGAAAGAGGTGGGCGTCCAAGACTACTCTTTGAACAAATTGGGAAGTTATTTTCTACGTGGAGTCGAAGAGTTACGTTCGCGGAGAGGAAGAAGGAAAGAAGAAGAAGAAGAAGAAGAAGAAGAAGAAGAAGAAGAAGAAGAAGAGAAGAAGAAGAAGAAAGGAGAAGAAGGAGGAGAAGAAGAAGGGAAAGGAGAAGTAGGAGGAGAGGGAAGAAAGAAAGAGGGAGAAGAGCACCCTCCGCCGGCGCTCGCCGACGTTCGCCGCCCCACCGCCGCCGATCGCCGCCCGGCCGCCGCCCGCGGCCGTAAAAAAACTGCCGGCGCCGCTCCTGTCAGTCTGGTCGTCGATTCCGCCGTCCCCGCCGTTTCACCACCGCCCTTTCCCCTCTCCGTCTCCTACCACCGCCCCCCTCCTCATTCCGCAGCCGTACGCCCTCTCCTCACCCTTTCTTCCCGTGCGGCCGTTGCACCCGCTCGGCCGTGCCTTCTACCCGCTTCCCGCTTTCTGCCCGTCGCTCCGTCTCCCTCCCGTCGACCACACCCCCTCTCAGGCTTCTTTTCTTTTCTTTTCTCAGCTCACCCTTCACGCCCTCCTCTTCTTATCCGCCGCGCTAACTCCATTTACCACGATCACCCACCTAATTCCTCACCCCACCACCTCTACGCATCCTTCTCCCCATCATCTGCCCTTCGGCTCCCCCCTTCGCCGAAACGCCACCAACCGATCACCCTACCCTCCCACCGGCGGTGACCCGTTCTGGCCAGTAAGCGTTCAGTGAGTGCGGCCCGTGCCCGTCATCGTACCCAACGGTCGGCGTCGTCCCGATTGGGTGCCCCTCAACTACGCGCGAGCTGCTGACGGCGACGGTTTCTCCTGCGCCCCCACCTTCGACATCTCCTGCCTGCTGCCCCGGGTTCCCGCGTCCTCACGGACCTCCGATTACGAATCAGTCGCCAGCGCGACGACGGTATTCCCCTCACCCACTCTCCTTTACGTCCTTTACCTTCTTCAGTGCACTTTCGGTTCACCTCTACCGCGCTCGGGTTAGATAGGTGAGTGTGAGACAGGTTGAGACAACGACGACATTTCTTGAGAGTCTTTACCCGTCCGGTACGAGTCGAGAATACCCGACGCGTGTGAGCACTTCAGCGGGAAATTTCCCGTTCGGCGAGGTACTCGCCCTCGACCCTCTCGGGCGAGGTTCAGGAGGCCCGTCAGACTTCACTCAGGTGACCCGTCATTTCTCTGGGACGGCAATCACCGTTCGTCGGCGCACGCACGTACTATATTAGGGCTTTCATTCATTTATCTCGTCATTATCATCTGTCCACCCGCATTCATCGGACGACGTCCATCGACGTAGTCCGATTAGTTACTTGATACAATACCGAGCCCTTACCCTCGGTGACGACCGGACGACGTCGCGACGACTTCCGGCATCAGTTTCCTTCAGATCTAGCTTGGTAATTAGTCCTCTCCTCAAGTACGTGTAAAAATCAAGGTACCTCTTTCTTCTACTTTTACTCCATACTGTGTTTACAATTTCCATGCCTCAGTGTAATCTAATTAACTCCAAGAAGTTATTATTTTACATCAACAATTCAAGAAAGTAAAGTAGGATAAGTATACAAATTACCATAAATATAGAAAAGAATACCCCATACAACTTAGGAGTAAAATCAGAGTAATCATTTGTCCTCAAGTATTCATGGATAAATCTGTTCTTTGTAATTATTCTATGATTAAATATGGATTGCATGTGCACTAAACCATATCATGATGTGATCTAATCACTTTTTTTAGTTTCACTATATGTTTTGAGACACATCATGATTAAAATAATTTATGAATTATATTATTATCATGATACTGATCTGGGGAAGAAATTAATCTTGATATTTTCAAAAATAATTATTCTTACTGTATTTCATGGAACATTCCCCCAAATACTCCAAAGCATGGTAGGTTTTCTATTAGCTCTTCAATCTTTCCAATTACACTAGTAATTTCAGGTGTTATCTTGTTTCCTCCAATTATTGTATTTTTTACTTAAACTTGCTTGGGACTATTTATTATCTCTCTATGTAGAAGTAAATAGACCGAGCAATTTTTATAAAGAAAATTAATCACTAGATAGAACATCAACATGAAGAGAGGAATACATCCAACAAAATGCAACATAAACCAGCCAATATTAGCTGTTAAAGATCAATCCATCCCAAATACTAAGCCTTACTTTCCCACTATCATATGGGAGAGTCCATCCATTCCAAAAAACATACCAGTGTCTCTATGTACCACATTAGAAAAATAGATACCTTAAAGTGTGTCTAAATTTTCTCTAACCCTTATGAATCAAAATTTGAATTATAGAGAATAAAATAATATAATTCATAAAATAATATAATAAATACTTAACTTAATTGTTTACTAAAATAATACAAGTTATAGATGATGAATTAATTTAATTAGAGTGATTCTCTTGATAAAATTATCATGCCCCAACTGAGAAAGTATCTGGGAAACTTTTATAAGTAGATCCTTAATCTAATTTCGTTCCATTAAAATAACATGAAATTTGCATAAAAAATATAGTCATATTTGGTCTCAACCCCTAAAGACTTATAATAACTCAAGAAATTATATAGTGGAATAAGATAATAATATGATATAACCATATAAAGGAATGAATAACATTGTTTTTGTAAAACATCTTTGTTTCGATGGGCTAATGTATAACTGAAAGGGAATACAGTATCTTTTACAGGGGTAGTATTGATAGCATATATTAACTTTTTCCTAGCTATAGAGACAAAATTTGATGGGAGGTATCAAAAGCTTGATAAGTATGTATGATTGGTATTTTTTAATAATATAATTTTCATGAAAAATAGTTATGTTAAACTATCAAATATTAACATTAAGGCACCCAATATGTTGTTTTAATAATCATAAATAACATCATATTTTTAGCTTAATTCTATGTTTTTAAATATACTTATTTTCATTGACATGGTCATAAATGCATTTTAGGACAAACTTCTAAATTTTCTCTATTTATGGTATCTTAACATTTTTTATAAAAATAAATATTTTTTATTTAAATATGAAATTCATCAATTATATTTTTTATTTAAATATGTTTAATTACATTTATATTTTTACAATATTATTCTGAGGTTTCCCAATTTTCTGTTCTTTCATAAACAAAATACGTTTATAAGTCATAATATAAAATTATAGATTTATTTAAATTTTTTTGGTTTTATTATTGTTCTAGAATGATATTCTAATAGTGTGAATTAACAATTTATGTTCCCAATTATATGATGTTAAATCGTGAAAGAATGATAAGACGACCTGCGGCAAAGCTATGGAACTGGGCTATGGGTCTTTTGTCAAAATGCAATGGTGTTAATCTTCCTCAGCAAGAGGCTTTCTTCGGGGCTCGAGAGATGGAATAGATTGGGCCTAAAAAGTGATTAATTAGCCCCTGGGGAATTCACACAAAATGAAAACCATTTTTCGGTTCGGATTTAAGGAACGACGAAACAAAAAAGTGCTCTATGGACCAAACGTGAAAAGTGTTTTACAACAGACATATTTTCCCGTAAATGAATAAGTATAAGTAGAAGACCCCAGATTCCGAAGGAACCAATTGGAAACTCAAAATTGATATTTCTTGTTCTCGAAGACTAAGGTGAGGGACAAAGGGATTGATCAAGAAACATCTCTTGTTCATATTATAATATTGTATTTTCTTCCGCATATCTTTGGTAACTAATATTCTCCTTCAATCTGGATCAAAAAATGGGAAGTGTTAAATTGGAACATGAAAATATGACTGAATTGGTGTTAATTATTCTTTTTTTGGAACGGAGTGATTCATAAAGAAAATATTTTTATAAGTCAGAATATATATATGAGTTTATATAATATTAGTAAGCATTTTTTACTTTTTTGGGTTTTCTTGAGGTTTAAGTATTTTCTTGCATTTCAAGAGCATTTACGCAAATGAATTTATGCAAATGAGTTCAATAATATTTTTCCTGATATCTCACTAGAAAATTCCAGAAAATTCTCAAAATTATTCTATAGAATTTGGATAAAATATGTTAATTAATATAAATATTTCCCTACTTTCTAGTGTTATTTTGCATTATTTTTCATCAAATTAGATTTAATTCGTAAACTAAATATAGAAATTAAAGTTAGAATTATCTTTTTTAATACTTGCTGATTGTAGAGTTGACCTTTACTCTCTCTATGCTTGTTACAAAGAGCATAAATATTACAGTATAAGTCAGAAGCTTTTAACCTTGAGTTTGACAGCAATTTTGGTTCTATCATGTTTATAAGTTTAGTTATATGAAAGGATTTAAGACTCTTAAAATTTGGGTTTTTATTGTACCTTATTGTCTAAATCTTATTTGATTTTCTAACACATTCGAATAACGCAGTTGAATTTTCAAGTCTTTTTTTTCAAATACGAATTTTCCTCAAAGGTCCATTTCAAAGATATACTTTTATTCTTTTTTTGGTTCTAATTTGTACAGTTGATGACATTAAGTTTTATGTAATTTAAATTGGGATAAACCAAGTAGCATGTTTCAACTAAAATGACTTTTTGAATCTCCATACATAATCCTAAATTTGAGGGCTAAATAATCATGGATACCATTAATTTCTTTCCCGGAAAGTCTACCTTTCTAAAATCCTTTATTTAGACTAAATAAAACATTACGTTGTAAATTCATTCAATTATAAGTCCTATAATCACATGTATATAAAGCTATGTTCTTTCAGAAAATCAAGAACATACTATATTGTATGAAACCTGAGTATATTGATTAGATAATCCATTAAGACCTTAATCATGAGAATTCCTATTTTCAAAAATATTTTTATGATTGTTTTGGACTTACAAGGCCTTCTGTGTGAAAGTAGTTCCTAAATCGGGCAATAATTTAGAGGACATGGGTTTCCATGCTCACGTGTTTGCCACCTCATTGACACCTCCTTGACAATTGGGCCAGAAATATCCCAATTAGAGATTGACATGGCATTGCCTTCACATCCGGCCTTCATACAACGATAACATTAGAGGGGGCTCTCGTAAATTTAGGTAACACTTACTGAGTCGAGCCGATACTCAGTCATGGCACTCAATGATAGGTACCATACCCCCTTGAAGACAGTAAAAGTTGATTTTGAACACACAATTTTTTGTAAATTAATGTACATTAGACATCATTGTAATTTGCAAACACTTTTGCGGAAGATGTGAGGAGTTTTCTAATGTTGTTTCTTTCATACGGGGTATTTTGTTTTCTATGGACTCAGCCTTAAGAAGTGTACCGTTTCTTGAACAGCGAGTGCCGCTTAGTGGGATCCTTGGGCTTCTTTTGCTGACCTTGCCCCGCTCCCTTGCCTTTGCCCGTGCTGCAAAAAAAAGTGTCTGTATAAGCGACAAAACCTACAAACAAGAAAGTAGCCTTCCCCACATCCATAACTATAAATGACAGAGAAGTTTCTAAATCCAAGCAAGAATCATCATCACCTGTATTCCATGTAGAACATCCCTCTGGCTCCGGACATGGCACTCATCGAGCCCACGGTGCGTCGTGCCTTCTGGAGAGCCATGCCATCTGTATCCTCCTCAAGTTGCTCCAGACCCACAGCGTCATCCCCGGCATTTAGAACCTGCAAGAAAAATAAGGGAGCATCAATGGTGCCCTTTTATTAAGGCGGACCTTCAGCCCAGCCCCAACGATCTAGATGTAAACTGAAACCTTGTTCAACAGGTCGAGCTGTTCTTCCAGGCGATGGAAGCTCAGCTCTGGTCCAGAGTCAGGGGGCGGCAAGCTCGTAATAATCTGCTCAACCACACATCCAAACCAGAAATCCCAATTAAACAACTCGACCAATCAAAGACTCCACAATGATCATCTCAACCAACAGTAATGGTTGATGAGAAAAAGTCAACTTCGAAGTTGAAAATCCAGAGGCAGCAATGGGGACGAGATGCAGATCGCTGTGATGGAAGGAAATGCTACCTACTTAAACGTACCTTAAAGCTGTACCCTTGGTCGATCAAAAACTGCTGCCGCTTTGTTGAATAAAACATCTCCTGATCCCACCAGAAAGAATAGACAACTTTAGTGGAAGTGGGTAAAGGGTCCATGATAGTTGTCTTCTCATGACTTTGCAACGCAAATGCCGAGAGAACCGATGAAACCCAACCTGGGTATCCGTGGATACAAGTGAATAGAAGAAGGCGTTGTATTCCTCTTTGCCGCCTGCCATCCTATCTTGCAGTCGCCCCTGTAAAAGAGCATACAGGGCAACTTAGAAATGCTTAAAATCTTTTCACGAAAGATTTTTCTGGATTAAAGGAATTTTTCGAATCCAAACTGTTCCCCGGTTGGGGGTACCTTTGCCCTCAGAATACGGCCCAGACGTTGCGCTTCTTGTCTCCGTGACCCAGCATGGGACGAAATCTGAATGATGACATTAGCTTCCGGAATATCGATAGAGTTATCACCCACCTGCAGGGACAGGGGAAAGAGGCTTTCAAGATACTAGGACTTAAATAACAACAATATCCCCCGAAGTAGCAGTTAGCCAGACATCCCTGAGATCCATTAATCAGAAATCAAATGAACAGGCACGATTGCCAAATAAAAATCAATCAATGAGCAGGAATGATAGTTGTGAGATAGAGATGACAAACGTGACTCAAATATGAAGGAAAATGTTTGAGACTTGAAAGGCTAGGATAATCTCACCTTCGATAAAAATATCGTGTTCACGTCTGGACAGTGCTTGAAAGCATAAAGAATTCTTGTTCGTTCTTGGTGACTGCATGAAAGACTCGAACTTTGTAAAAAGAGGACTGAGAGAGAAACGTTCATGGATAAAAGGATAAACTTTTACCTCGTTGCACCATAGATCATAGGTTTACGGAGCTTCATCGCATATGCAGTGAGCGCGAAAAGATTGTCCGCGAACACTATTATTTTATCTCCACGTTGCTGCTCGTGAAATCTTATCAAAAATTCGCAAGCCCTAAACTTATTTGGATTCATAACGTAAAGAGCCTGGCAGGGAGAGAAAAGGAAATAGGCATAAGAATTAATAAGAATTACAGAAGGAAGGTAAAATATTTAGAACTTAATAACTAGAGGAATAAACATAATTAAAGTTGTGCATCAAAAAAATAATATTTTACAGTTTTTGTATACACGAGAACAACACCTGCTTGAAATGTGAAGAATCGGCACCACAAACTCCTAAATCAACGCTTTTAATTTTGAAAGTGAGACGATACCAAATAACCCGTAAATTTCAAGATGAGGCCCTCGGAACTAAATTTCGGGGTCCAGATAAGTGTTTATAGGCGAAAAAGAAGACCTTTGAAAGAGAGAATTAATCACAGCGAACCACAATAGAAGAAGAAAAACGTATCACAAAAGAGGTTTAAATAAAGAGATAAACGAAAACTACCTGTTTCTTTTTTGAGTTTTCCTTTTTCAAGTACTCTGCGAAGAATTCTTTTGTCATAGGGCACCAAACTTCTGCGCACTGAACATTAGCAATAAATCCACCTTTCACCAGATCCAACCAGTTAGCTTCATATAACTTCGGGCCAATGAGGAAGTTTAAATCAGTAATACGTTCGTCCTCTCTGACAAGAGTGGCTGCAAGAATGGCACTAGTAAGAATACAAATTGAAAACTAATGGCATTCGGACTACGAGAAAGATGTCAAAATTCCATTTCAAATCAAGGGCTAGCAGACCACAAAACCATAACAAAAGGCTCTGAAACTTTAATGGTCATGAATAAACCATATAATTTTGTTTCCTGATGCGATAAGCACTGTCATAGAGCAGAAAAGAACGGCCGTTGAGCACGGAAACTGAGTATATTGAAGAAAGTCAGCAACATACCAGTAAGCCCAAGTTTGCAGTGGGATTTCGTAATACTAATCACTTTCCGGAACATGTGAGCAGGAACGACATGAACCTGCAAAGTAATTACTTTGAATGAATAGAATCCAAAAAAATAAAAATAAAAAAACAGAAAAAAGAATGAAGACATACTTTAATGCTTCAGAACGAGAAAAGAGTCGATCTTGCGACTCAATCTAATTTAGAAACTAAAGTTAAGACATTACCATGAAGATAATATTGATGATTATACACCAAGAAACGCGACCTCAATGAAGGGTTCAGAAATTGATCACTAGTTATCACTAGCATATTAAATCAGATTGTCACCTTATAATCGGGAAGTGGAAGATAATCCTCGCACTACCAACATTTTGGTCGATTGAACAATGTGGAGCTTTAGTGATAAAACATGCATACGACCTCTAGTTTGTCGAACAGTTAAAAAGCTACGAGTTGAAACATTCGTTCCACTTCTTGAAGGGGATAGAGAGTATCATATTTTCGTAGATATGAATCATACTTGCAATTTAACAAAGCACCTTAGTGTTTTGCTAATAAGTTTTACAGACAAAATAACACGTCTATCCAAGGCCATATAATCTGCCCGCTCATTCCATAAGAACGATTTTTATTTTCAAGTGGCGAGCCCTTTAAGATCGACATTTCCCAAAAGAAGGATCCAACACAAGTTGAGAACGTTTAGTTACCATGTGATAGCATGGGTCACCTATCTTAAAAATAGTTCACCTAACCCAAAAAATCGGCATTTTTGCAGTTAACAATCCCCAAAGCATGATAGATTCATTAAAATATACCCAGAATGCAGAGGCCATCAATTAGGAAGGAAAGAAATACCTCATCCATGAGAAGTAATCCCCATTCTCTATTTCTGATTTCTTCTATGATCTTTTCTGATTCTTCAGAACGTTTTCCACCAAATGCCACCATGTTGTAGGTTGTGACGACAACACCAGCATTACCACGAAATGACTCCTTGCTATCTGAGGTAAAACGGCAAATCTGATCATCTCTAATGGTCGACCAAAGCTTAAACTGAAATGCCCACTGATCCACAGAAACAGCATTTGTAGCTAGACAAAGGCAGCTTTTTCGTATCCGGCAAGCTGCAGACACGCCAACCAAGGATTTCCCCGCACCACAAGGGAGTACAATAATTCCAGACCTTGCACGTCCTGCCACATAGAATCTGCGTCAAGAATTTTAAGGAGGCTATGAAAGATAATAAAAAATCTTCAACATGTCTGGTTCAGATGTAGCATTAAATGTCTGAAACATAATCGCAAAATCTACAAAACAGATGAGTCCTTACTCTTCTCTATTTACTCACAGACATGAGTCCTTATTGGGCCAATAATAAGGCTGATTATTTGGATCTCCTATTTCCTTAGACTGGAGTGGATGTGATGTGCAATGGATGTGTGTAAACTAGTCCCTGGAAGATCATAAGAAATTAGACACAAACAACAGGATAAGGCGAACTGAACTTTTATGTGGAATCTTGCACACGGTGGCAACTGTGGAAATAGTGGATGTGTGCAAGGACAAACTAGTCCCTCAGCCACATCACCCCTCCAACTATCATATAGAGGCTAACCAGTCTTAAACTCCCAGAGTGAGACCCTTCCTCGTTTTATAGACCAAAGAGGAGACATCCTTTTCCCGTTTTTCCGTTTTTCCCTGTTTCCCTTTTTTCATGTGGGATTAAATCCGCCCACATGGCCGGGCATTAAATGCCCGTTATCCACACCACATATCCAGAATTTTTTTCTTCTGCATTTTACAATGATCATCATCGTCACGCGCTAGTCATCCTCTAAGCAGAACATTCATCAAATTATTGTCATGGCTAATGCAATCCTTGCAGGTGTGCACAAAAAAAAATTTGAATAATACACAAAGGGATGATTAATATCCTTCTCAACTGTAAACAAGAAAAGAACTATTCTTCATAGCAAATGAAAGAGATTACAGGGTTTTATAGGAAGCCCTAATGGGCTGACTAGAGAGGGCCCTTAATGGGCTAACAAGAGAGAGAAAATAAAGACATGTAATACTCAGATCAACACTCCCCCTCAAGCTGGAGCGTGGATGTTATCCACACCCAGCTTGGAACAGAGCTCCTCAAACCTAGGGGCATGAAGCCCTTTGGTGAAGATATCTGCAAGCTGTTCAGCGGACGGAACATAAGGCGTGCAAAAATCTCCCGATTCAAGCTTCTCTTTGATGAAATGGCGATCGATCTCGATGTGCTTTGTAGGGTCATGCTGAACGGGGTCATGAGCAATGCTAATCGCCGATTTGTTGTCGCAGAACAGCTGGACAGGAGAGGGAACTGGACACCGTAGCTCACGAAGAAGCTGGGTAATCCAAAGTGCTTCACACAGACCATGCGCGAGGGCACGGAACTCCGCTTCAGCACTCGATCGAGAGACCACTTTCTGCTTCTTGCTCCTCCAAGTAATCAGATTGCCGCCCAAGAAGGTGCAATACCCAGATGTGGACCGACGATCAACCACAGAGCCGGCATAATCTGCATCGGTGTAGACTTCAAGACGCAGGCCGGTATGGCGACGAAACAATAATCCACGGCCAATGGTGCCCTTCAAGAAACGGAGGAGACGATGAGCAGCATGAAAATGGCTCATGCGAGGAGTCTGCAGAACACCCACTGAATATGCAATGTCCGGGCGAGTGTGGGTGAGATAAAGCAGTTTTCCCACAAGTCTTCTATATGGGCCAGGCTCAGCAAGCTCCTCATCCGCATCGGCACCAAGTCGATGGTTCGCATCAATCGGTGTCGAAGCAGGCTTGGCGTCCTCCTTTCCAAGCTCACAGAGAAGGTCCACCGTATACTTTCTCTGACAAATAAAGATCCCGCTGGAAGAATAGGCCACCTCTATGCCAAGAAAGTACCTCAACGGGCCAAGATGGCGAATAGCAAATTGCGACGAGAAATACATAGCCAGCTCAGTAATGGTCGTCGTATCATCACCTGTAATAATGATGTCATCCACGTACACAAGAAGAATAGCGACTCCCCCTGACGTGGAATGGCGGTAGAAAAGGGTGTGATCACCATTACACTGACGGTATCCACGACGCTGCATGGCCATCGTGAAACGACCAAACCAGGCACGAGGAGATTGCTTCAAGCCATATAATGCTTTCTTCAGGCGACAACCAACAGACTGCGGAGACGATGGCACTAAGGAAGTGTAGCCAGGAGGTAATGCCATGTAGATCTCCTCAGTCAACTCTCCATGCAGAAAAGCATTCTTCACATCATATTGTTGCAAAATCCAGCCCTGATCCGCAGCAAGGGCCAATAAGATCCGCACAGTATTCAGCTTGGCGACGGGAGCAAAGGTCTCCTGATAATCAATGCCATGTTTCTGAGTGAACCCTTGTGCCACAACCCGGGCTTTGTGGCGCTCAATAGAACCGTCAGAATTATGCTTCACAGCATACACCCAACGGCTACCCACGAGATGCTTCGGCCGGTAGAGGAACCAGATCCACGTTTCATTGTGAGCAAGAGCCTGAAGTTCTTCCGCCATGGCCTGACGCCAATGCGGAAATGAAAGGGCAATGTCCACCGTCTTGGGAAGAGAAGTGGCATCAAGGGAGGTGAGAAGGGCATGATAAGAGGGTGAGAGGCGATGAGAGGAGATAGATTCCGCCAACGGATAGAGGGGAGAGGAACGGGAAGAGGGCAGCACGGCTAATGAGGAGGTGGCAGGAGGGTGGAGGTTGAGGGAGACGGGGCAGCAGGAGGCGAAGAAGGAAGCCGAGGCTTGCGGCGAGCAAGGGTAATACCATAGCGTTTTTCAGGCGGGCAGCGACGGATAGGAGCGGAGGAATCGAAGAAGGTGCAGCAGAAGGGTCGGCGCAGGAGCAGATACTGGAGGAGGCTCCACGGAGAGGACTGAGGCGGCCGGAGGCGGTCGGGAGGCACAATTGCTGGAGGAGCAACAGCGGAGACACGTCGGGCGGGGCCGGTGAAGAGGGACGAGGGGCGAGGATGAGGAATTCGAGTGGATCGGAGGGAGATGGGGACGATGAGGGTTCAGGAGAGGAGGAGGAATAGTAGGAAGCAATTCATCAAACGTGGCATCTTTGGTGACGACGAACCGACGAGAGGGTGGATGATAGCATAAATAGCCTTTTTGGGTGGAAGAATAGCCAACAAACACACACTTGATAGCACAGGGATCAAGTTTATCACGACCAAGTTGGTGGTTGGGCGCATAGCATACACATCCAAATACACGAGGAGTAAGATGAGTTCGGAGAGAGAGAGTTGGAAAGGAATGCTGAAGACGGTCAATGGGAGTGGAGTAGTCAAGCACTCGAGATGGAAGGCGATTAAGAAGATGGATGGCGGTGGAGACGGCTTCCCCAAAAATACTTGGGCACATGCATATGGAAGAGAAGGCTCCGAGTCATTTCAAAGATGTGACGGAATTTTCTTTCGGCAACGCCATTTTGCTGTGGTGTATAGGGACAAGAAGTTTCATGGATAATGCCTTTGTCTTGGAAGAAGGTGCTTAACGTGGTGTTAACGTAGTCTTTAGCATTTTCGGAGCGGAAGCGACGAATGGATATAGAGAATTGAGTTTGGATAAGGGAGTAAAATTGAGGAATGACACGAGATATCTCCGATTTGTTCTTCAAGAAATATGCCCACGTGAATCGAGTAGCGTCGTCAATAAAGATGCATAACCACCGAGAACCGGAAGTACTATGAATAGGGGAAGGCCCCCACACATCGGTGTGAATAAGGGAGAATGGGGTCGAAGAATGAGAAGACGAGATAGGATACGTGGTACGATGATGTTTGGTAATTCGACAAGCAGTACAAACAAAACGGTCCACAGAATGGCCTTGAAAGAGTTTAGGAAAGAGACGATAAAGAGTAGCAAAAGAAGGATGGCCGAGACGTCGATGAAGAAGCCACAAACGCTCGTGGGAAGTCGAAAGGGAAACTGCCGCAGCAGCAAAAGCAAGAGAACTCGAACAAGGACGAACAAGATAGAGCCCCTCATGCTCCTCAGCAATGGAAATCGTCCTCCCCGACACCTTATCACGATAAAAACATGAATTAGGAGAGAAGGTAAGGTCTTGTTTCAAGTCGCGAACAAGGCTAGATAGGGAGAGAAGATGATGAGTAAGGCGAGGAACATGAAGAACTTTAGATAGATGCATAGAAGAGGAAAGGGCCACACGACCAATACCCGCCTCGGTGAGAAGATCGCCGGAGGCTGTTTTAACTTTGGAGGTGCCAGAAACGGGTGCATAAGTTTGAAAGGCTCGAGGATTTGGGGTCATGTGGGCGGTGGCACCGGAATCAAGAAGCCAAGTGGAAGAGGAAAAAGAATGGCCAGGAGGGGATGTAGGTGTGGGAAGACTGGTGGACATACCTGCGTGGGCCAAGGAGCATGAGCCCACGACTGGAGGATCAAGCAAGCGGCGTAGACGCTCCATCTCTTCCGGAGTGAAGCTAGCGGGCGAGGCACTAGTCGGGAGAAGACCGTACAGCATAGGCACTTGACCCGGGGGGGGGCACGGACGAGGCGGCTGCAGCAAGGTTGCTTGGTTGTGCGCGTTTCCGTTGAAGCTTGTAGCACGTCTCCTTAGAGTGACCTCGCTTCTTGCAGTAATTGCAAAACAGCGAAGGATCACCCTTTGGAGAATCCTCCGTCCGAGCCGTCGGATCACGTGGCAAAGAGCCGGGTGGTGGAGTCAACGATGGGCGTGCAGACGAAGAGGAATGAGCTACAAGTGCCGAAGCCGAGTTCTGGGCCTGCTGAAAGCGGGATTCTTCAACCCGCACACTATGGAGCGCATCCTTGAAGGTAGGACCAGTCTCCCGATGAATAAGCTGAGCCCGTACAACTTCATATTCCGGTTCAGTCCCATAAGAAACTGGAAAACCCGGTTGAAGAGTATATTGGCGGTCCACCGAATGGGGGTCGGGCGGCATGTAGTAGTCAATTTCATTCCACAACGAAATGAGCTCCGTGCTGTACTCCATGATAGACCGGTCCCCTTGACGCAGGTTAGCGGCCCGATGTACCAATTCGTGCAGTCGCAATGTTGTGCTTCTTGGAGTGGCTCTCAAGTACTGCTTCCCAGACATCGAGCCGACTCTAGAGACATGAATTCACCTTTAACACTAGGTGAAATACTGTCCAAGAGCCAACGATGAACTACCCTCAACGTCCAGCCAGTCATAATACTTGGGATCGGTCCGAAGGTCCGTCTTCTAGAAGATAGCGCATGAGACGCCTTTTAAAGTTATCTGGACGTACTGGCGCCATTGCAGGAGATTGAATCCAGTAAACATACCATCCGGAGGCATCCGAGGCAAAGAGGATGGTCCAGAGGAGGATAAACAATTCCCGGGCTCGAGAGGCACCGCAGATGCATGTGGCGTAGATACTGGCGTCGAGTCTGGCGTAACGGTGAGGTCTGGGCTTCAACCAGGTTCGCGTCATGATGAAAGCAGAGTAGACCACAGTCAGAAAGCGCCAGAACGGCGAAGCCGGGACTCAGCGCCGAGGCGTCGGGCGCAGGGCGGCGGCGCCGGGGCGACGATCGCTGGGGCGGCAGCGCCGGGCGTCGATCGCGGGCGGCGAGCCGGGCGGCGCGAGCCGGAGGGCGCGAGCCGGGCGGCGCAAGCCGGAGGGCACGAATCAGGCGGCGCGGCCGGGCAGCGGGCGCGGAGCGGAAGACGCTGGGGCAGCGGACGTCAGAGCGGCGCGCTGGGAGGCCCGGGCGAGACGGCGAGAGACCGGAGCGCGAGATCAGGCGGTCGTGAGAACCGCCGAAGATCGGAGCGCAAGGTCGAGCCCAGGAAACCCAGATTAGGGTTAGGGTTAGGGCTCTGATACCATGTAAACAAGAAAAGAACTATTCTTCATAGCAAATGAAAGAGATTACAGGGTTTTATAGGAAGCCCTAATGGGCTGACTAGAGAGGGCCCTTAATGGGCTAACAAGAGAGAGAAAGTAAAGAAATGTAACACTCAGATCAACATCAACAAGAAGGAAAATGTTGCAATTTAACGGAACATGTATAATGAAGGCTAATATGTTATAAATGTGCTTGTTAGAAGTTTAATCAGTTAGGAATTCAAGATTGCAGGCAAAAATGGCAAGAAAATGGTGAATGAGATATGGAATACTCCAGGAGGTATAAAATGGTAATCTGAATGCTCTAACCGGTATGCATCGTAAAAATGGAATTCTGTGAAGTAGATCAATAAAAACTCACCATTTCCGAACATTTTACTGAGACTTTTTTCCTGATATGGTCTTGGCTGAGCTTGAGGCTTCAATTCCATGTTAAGATCAGGGTTCACCTGAAGAGGAAAAGAAATGTCATAGGTGTCATAAGAGAAAATAAGATATTAGACACAAACATCATACAGCTTTCTTCAACCAAACCATTAGCAAAGACAACTCGTTGAAAAAGTTCAACGATTTCCCATTTCTCCGTTTCAAAAGTATACCGCTGTGGGTTCTTCAAGAAATAGACTATGAGACTGAAACGAACAACCACACCCACTTCCCAAAATTTTAAAATCCAAGAACATAATAAGATATTTAGAAGCTATGTCGTCATAGTAAATGAAATTTTCCCGGACTAGGCTGCATGAAAAATATTGATGAATGACACGGGATTATGACGTACTGTATCGTTTCTGAAGTCATATTCTTCAAGCATGGGATAGTTTAAGGCATTGGGCAAGCAACGTTGCTTGACATTTTCCACCTGCATTAGCAATTATTAGGAAATGAGGACATGGAAACTCTTGTGATTAAAAACCAATAAAAGTAACACTCACTTGGGCAGGGTCGATTTCAAATGAATGGCTTTCCTTCTCCTCAACATCAGCTAAGTCTGATCCGCCCAATAGATCCTCATGACCATTTGTCGATTCACTCAGAGTCTTGCTTACAGTGAAAACATCACCATCTCCATGGTACGTCTGCAAAGATAAAACAAAAGTATCATAAAATATACTGGGAGGAGATACTATACGGGGTAGGATGAGTCGTTATTCAGAGGAATATGAACTACAAAGATATTCAGAAAACACCGAAGACTCTTTTTTTTTTTTGAAACGAACACCGAAGACTCATAGATACCACATTTATGGCCTAAAAAAGATTGAACATCCGAGCCCGTCACACAATGAGAACCAAGTAGTATAAAGGAACTGATTCCCGCAAAAACTAAGACTGTTTCAAAAGGATTTCTCTAATTTTGATTGAAGAACCCTTCAAAAATAACTCCGCCTCAAAAATCCTGTTAACTGCACTCCTCTAAGCAGACAAGCGTAATTGTTGGAACCTACCTAGAGTACATAGAGGGTCATTCAGATGCAAGATGTCTGCAACTATGTTGAAATGAAACACGATGCAGCGTTGAACTATAACTTTATCAGCAAAAAAAATACGTGATTCATTGATCATCCCAATCTTTATTATGGAAGTCATCCCAGAAAAGTACGCTCATAGAAGCATCCATAGAATCTGAAAGCGTAAAAAATTCTTCATGGATCGGACCTCGGGTAATGAGATCCTTGCTCGCGCGACAACCTCATCCCGGAGCAATCTTTTCAGAACCTGAAAGAACATGGCATGAGCATTTCTAAGACTTCACGAGAAAAAAAGGGGGAAATAATCGGCCTCATAATCCAGAAAGTATGACGTGATTTCAAGAAACTTGCATCAGGGAATGGCGACTCCACGAAGTATCTGTTCTTCTTCAGAACAAGTTTTACTTTGCCGTAGTTTGATGTAGATGCATAAATGAAATCCACCATTTCCCGGGGTAACTTAGTTTTTGAGAGTTTGTTTAGCACACTGATGATCGTCTCCGTCTCCAGACCAACTGACACAGCCGCATACAGCGAGTGAGGCGTCAAATTGTACTCGTGCATAGATTCGGGCCTGAAATATGATCGTTTGAGAATGAGCGAGCTATAAAAAAAAAGTATACGAGTGCTGCAGCATACCGACAAACGGGCTCAGCAATTGCAATAAGGAAGTCGTATGCCTGCTTGTAGAGAGGAGAGAAGGTCTCCAAGAATATACGCCCGTCGGCGCAAGCCCACAGAGGGCGGTTGGCATGGTCAGGCTTCAGCTCTAGCTTCGTGAAGTCCCTGTTCTTCCCTTCCCCTCTATAAGCTACAGCCCGTAACCCGTTACAAATTAAGCAGATCAATCATATACCCACAAAAGATCGAACATGTAGAAGACGAAAGCTTGAAGAGAAAATACAATCGCGACTGTCCTCGTCGAATTCCTCCATTAGCCCCATCGACTCCTCCTCATCTTCCAAGACCTAAACAAAGGACAAGGTTCAAAAAGTCGTTTAGATTCCTGTCACTCCGGCTGACCGCGGAGAAAAATGAAGGTATCAGCTCGTGCAACAAAACTTCACCCTGCCGGCTGTCCTCTGCTTCTTGGAAGGTCTTCCCTTGTCACCTGAGATGAATCCATGCGTTTTTCAGGGAAAATTCTCTCGAAATCCGAGTCCAAACAACGGCAGGAGACCAAAAAGGATCGGATACACGCGACAAAATGAGGATCTAAAGAGCAATTTCGGTCGCTTTCGGAATCAATTTGAAAGGAAATATGCACAAAATTTGAAGGTTGCCACTCACCCTGGAAGCTCGCCATCCGCCGCTCTCGGTTGCACACTCCGGCGGAATTTGAGTTAGAGAGGAAATGACAGAAGACGGAAGCACGTCGGGCAAATAAAATACCAGGCGAAGAACCAGACGAGCTCTTTGGACGACTATTAACCGTCAATTATTAACTGCGGACGCGAACGGAAAGGTTTCTTCGTTCCCGATCGGAGAGCTCGTCCCGGAACGAAAACCTGTCCCGTCCGGATGCGTAGGACGGCGGACGATGATGAATGAACGAAAATAACAGGCATTATTATCTTTAACGTAATTATTTTTTAACTATAATTATAGGTCCCGATGCTCCTTATGACTTCTTCTCGGGACTGGGATTCATCTGAGATATTATTTTTGAATGGTTTTGCGTAAGTTAAGAGAAATTGATTGGGACATTAGATATTGAATTCAGCTACCCTAAGTGCAGTTAATTAGGGCATTAGAAAAATGTATTATTTCTTGATTTTGCTTTAGATAGAATTAACTTTGCAATTAGATTAGAAATTTACAGTGATTTGATTTGAATACTCACTATTTCCCGATTTCTCTGATATTTTTTCCCCTGGTTTCTATACCAAATCTCGTGATACTGATGATTATAGATTTTTTTATTGAGTCCTCTTTCCATGTATATTAAATTTATGAATTTATGTTGAGGTTTCAAACAACCCCCACCCCAAAACACAGAAAGTCATCCAACTACCCCATCCTCATGAAGTCACAATTTATGGGCTTGGATCGGAATACTTGAACCTCCCATTTGCACGATTTCTGTTCACTTTGAATCCGCTCTTCTTTATCTTTCCATCAATACCTCATTTGTCCAGCTGTGATGATTTCCTCATTAGAGGTTATAAATAAATACCAACACATTAACATATTATGACTGCCTCAAGTCTCTCGTGATTCAAAATGAAAGTTGTGCATAGAAGGTTTCAGGTTTACTTTTTCCATGCAAAATGAGTTGTAAACTCAAACATAATTAATCTTATTCTTTGAGCCTTTTATGTTGACAGCATAATTTATTCCATTTATTTGAGATGAACATAAATGAATCATGCCTTAGTTATTCCATTTTAAGGTATGAGTAATTGGTTTTAGGTTTACTCATTCCATGTGATTGAAGTTAACAACATAAACATAATTGACTTTAATCTTTGAGCCTTTTCATTTAATTGAATAAAATTTTCAAATATATCTATATATATATAAATACTTAGAGACTCTTCCAAATGTTCATGAAAACATTAGAAAGGCACGAAAGAATAGAAATAAAACTATATTATTTTCATCCAAAACAAAATATATTACTCCAATATACTTTTAAAATGGAAATTAGATAGAGGTTGGGAATTTTAGATATCCCAATATTATTTAATAGGCTGAAACGACTTAAAGATGCAAGCCGGAGATTTTTTTTTGGAGTCATTTCCAGTAAAAAGGGCTTCAAGTTATGTTGACACTAGTCCTACAATCATCAAATTGGCATGGCTCACCAAGGACATAATACCATGGCTTTTGGCTCTCTTCTTCTAACAGATACCCACTGAACAATTCCCAAAATCCCAATAATAAATATAGTTCATGTTCTTAAAATTGTAAAACAAACAGATCAAATTAGTGTATATGCATTCATTCACAAAATCCAATCATACCTTGAATGCATTAGAACAATTCTGTACTGTTTGTGTACAGTCGATGCATCAAATTAAAATAATATTTTTAGAATTTTAAGGGAATTTTAATGAGTTTGTAGAAATTTTATAATGTATTATGATTTATAATATTTAATGTGATTTTGGGCAGTAAATATAAGTGATAAAATTAATGTAAGAAATAAATGTATTAAAAAGGCTGGCAACAAGTAGTGCGGTACTGATGAAGGAGAGAACCAAATGCAGCCCCGAGGAGGAAACTAGAACTACATGGAGTGGGCCAAACTCTCAAATGCCACCCAAAACAGCCAACCCAATGTTCAACCAAAAATAAAATTTTAATTACGGCCCAGATACTTTTACTTTCATTTAGTTTCTCCATATGAGAAAGTGTGGCATGTTATAAGCAGGTGACAAGTCATAAAACGACAAGGAAATACTTCCGTACTCTAAAGTTACTAAAAGATGTCATTGACCCATTGCATGATAAAACCCAACGTCATGACACTTTCCATAGCAAAATCGAGGGATTTTTCATTCTATTATTTTATTTAATTCATAATTATTCAAATAAGATCCTTTTATTACCATACCACTATAAAAAGTAACCCAGCATTCAGTAAAGAGCTGAGAGGAAAAACCATCTCTTGCTAAGCCTCCTGACATTAGAGATCTGAAATGCAATAGAGAGCGCCAAGGAGCACTGCTGCAACTGTATATTATCCTACAATTTTGTAATTTGACTTCGTGAAAAACATACTTAAAATTGAGGCCTATACTGCTCAAATCAATTTCAAAATATTATCTACACTAAATGAGATATTATGTAAAGTTTCTAAATTGCCTCAAATTTTACGAAAAATAAATCTATGTAATTTAAAAAAGGGGTTATATCACGGTGTGGCCCGAACTTTTTCGAAAATTCGAGTTACAGCCCTTACTTTTTTTTTGCCGCAACACAGCCCGAAGTCCCATTTGGTCTGCAGCCTGTGACGTGGAGTCTACATGGCTGCTAGGTGGAGTTCCGGCGGAGTCCACCTAGGCGGAATCCACGTGGCAGCCACGTGGATTCCACGTCACAGCGCGATTTGAAGAAAAAAATATTTTAGCCCGCCCAATGTGAGTCACCCGGGAGAGAGCTGAGAAAGGCGACGAAGGAGAAGGAGACGGTGGAGAAGGAGGAAGAAAGGGCGCGAGGGAGAAGGGGCTTCTTCTTGGCTACGGGAATCGTTGCGAGCTTCTTCCTGGCTACGGGAGTTCCATGAGGTAGGGTTTCTCTGTTCCATTCATGTAACTTTCTCTATCTCTCTCTAGATTTAATGGTTTACTGCTTTTTTAGCTACGTGTGGGTTGCTTTCTCTCTCTCTCTAGATGAACATACATTACTGCTTCTCAAAATACCGATGATCTTCTATCTTTATCTTGAAGCCCATATTTTATTGCTCTCTCTTCGATTCATGTAACTTTCTGTGTCTCCCTCTAGATTTCATGGTTTACCGCATTCTTTAGCTACATGTGGGTTTTTTTCTCTCTCTCCAGATGGACATACATTACTACTTCTCAAAATACCGATGATCTTCTATCTTTATTTTGAAGCCCATATGTAACTTTCTCTGTCAATTTTAAGATCTTGTTCAATGACTTTTGAAAGTTCTTCTCTCTGTCCCTCTCGTAAATAAAGATTACCCAGGGCTGCTATTAATTTTTAGCATTCTGTTCAGTAACATTTGGAAAATTGTGCAGTCTCTCTCCATTTTAATGAAGACTACCTTGGGCTGTTTGGTTGTCTCTATGTAAAACTTTCAAACTCCATTCTTGCAGCTTTCTCTCATTTTTCACATCTTGTTTAGTGACAGTTGAAAATTTTACGATCTCTTTCTCTCTTAAAGGAAGATTTCCTTGAGCTGCTCTTTTGATTAACAAGACATTGGGAAATTGCAGTCTCTCTCTTAAATGAAGAATCGCTTGGGCTGTTGTTTTTTGTTTCTGTGTAAAACTTGCAGACTAATTGATATGGCCTCATTGAACGCCTGGGGCACATCAAAGGGGGTGAGCAAGGTCGAGCCAAGCAGTCCACCTCCGGTCCACCTCCGGGCCACCTCCGGTCCGTGCTGGGTCAACCTCCAGGCATGGTCGAGCTGCATGCTTTCCGTCATTAGCTCTCTGATAAGCTGATAAGCTGCATGCTCCCCGTCATTTCAATGCCTCCTTCACCGTCCCCTGCTCTCACCCAGCAAGAACATATTTTAAATTCAAATTGTCAATCAAGAATAATGTTTAACTTTATTGAAATGTTGTTTATTAATAATAAACGCATGGTGCAATATAGTTGTTCATCTCACCTGGCACAAAATGCAGCCCGGCTGTGGGGAACTCAGTCTCCTACGTTGGAGTTTTTTATCTGTGGAGAACACAGAATCCAGCCAACTCACTTGCTTTTCTTGCCTGAAAATTTCGGTATCAACCGAGATAGGAAATTTGAAATATGTTTTTCAATAAATTCTCAAATGACATAGATGCATATCTAAAAGCGTTAAATGAAAGAGAATAAAATGAAGGCATGTTCACATCTTTAGGAGGAAAAATAATGTTCAACTGTAATGCGCCTTGGCCAGATCCTGGGGCTGTAAAATTTCAATAGCAGAACTAAGTTATAGTTCATCGACCAGCTCAGAAATCTGCGACTGGAGAAAATCCTTAGTGACACTGCTCAAATAAAGATGAGACTTCAGAATTGCAATCAGATGTACATCATCAGTCGTCTGGGAAAGGCAGGAGAAGTTATTCTGAGGTGTTTCTCCTTTTTTGATTGATTCTGCTTTCTTCTGGAGGGCTTGGCGTTCCTCAAGGTAATTTCTAGCAACAACATCTTCAAAGGTGCTCGACAAACCATGGGAGATTTATGATCTTTCTTTTGCCTATATTGCTGCAACTGAATAGAAATGAGGATAAAAAATGAGAAAAATAGCATGAAATATCCGTAAAGAGCAAGAAACTGATGCTTGGAACAATGAAAAAGCAACATGAAAGGGAATTGGGGCAAGAAAAACCTTCTTCCGTCCGGCAGCTAATAGATCCGTCGTGTTCTTCTTTCTTTCCATTAGATCTTGCAGCATTGGCCAAGAGGGAAACGGGGGGTCAATGATTCAATCCTCACAAGAATCTGCTCTGCAAAGAGACCCACCAATTAAAGAAGCAAGAAATTGAATCCTGAAGCAGCCTAAATCCATGACGACCGCAAGAGAAAAGGCACAAATCTACCAAGAGAAAAGGCGACGCGGAAAGAAGGCGTCAAACCTAGGATGAATCAAACTAAGAAGCTAAACAGTCAAAGATGAATATGTTCATCAACAGATCCTTCCGCCGGATAACTGTAATGCTAAAAATAAATCTTGATTCAAATCACGAGAAACCAAATTTCCAACAGAATTTGACAAAAAAAGCATATGAAAACAAATTCGCTGCGTCTGGAGAATTGATTTCTTGGCAAATTGAAGACAATGCTCCGATCCGCGGGAATTCTTCTTCCCCCCCTTCTCCTTCATGCGAGAGTTCTACAGAGAGAGAGATTGAAATTTGAGATCCAGTCAGTCTGTAGTCTACCATCACTCGTGGATCAAAGCAAAAAAGAATCGGCGAGGAAGAAGAATTGAAGATCAAATTTCAATGAACCCTAGAACAGCAAGCGCAAATGAACGAATGGGTATGGAAGAGCATGAATTTAGCTCGCCCATCTCCTCTTTATCTTAGGGCACCTCCGTGGCCCGAGAGCAGGCGTTGATGACGGTGTTGTAGGTGAGGACCGTCGGCGCGACAGAGTAGGGCGGCTGCTTCAGCCGATAGAGGAGGGCGAGGGCGAGGGCGTGCTCACAACGATTTCGGCGCCGACGGCTTTGATCAGCGCGGAAGCCCCTTCTCCCTCACGCCCTTTCTTCCTCCTTCTCCACCGTCTCCTTCTCCTTCGTCGCCTTTCTCAGCTCTCTCCCGGGTGACTCACATTGGGCGGGCTAAAATCTTTCTTTCTTCAAATCGCGTTGTGACGTGGAATCCACGTGGCTGCCACGTGGATTCCGCCTAGGTGGACTCCGCCGGAACTCCACCTGGCAGCCACGTAGACTCCACGTCACAGGCTGCTGACCAAATGGGACTTCGGGCTGTGTCGCGGCAAAAAAAAAGTAAGGGCTGTAACTCGAATTTTCGAAAAAGTTCGGGCCACGCCGTGATATAACCCCTTTAAAAAAAATTATCAATAAGATTTGTAGAGAGTGTTATGTAAGAACTAAAACAATTATCAGTTTATGAAGCAGGCAACAAGTCAGACGGTGAAACTTTCTATTCATACTACTTTTCAACATTAGGACTGAAATCATCCAATGTCACCCTAAAATTTTGGATTAGATAACATATCTTTTTCAACATAAAGTGAAATTATGATTTCTATTAAATTTTAATAAATTTAATGTAGAATATAATATTTGGTGTTGAGTTTCATTAAATTCATAAATAAAAATATATTTATTAATTAAATATACATTAAATTATGTTTAGTCTACATATTAATGAGAAAATTAATGAGAATAATTTATATATCATTCTAAACTGAACCATGGTCTGGTTCTGTCCTGAACTGGGATCTCATACGATTTATGCCCAGTAATGAAGGCAAATCATGTATTAATATTTAATGCCGTTGCAATTTTTATTTGCCTAAAACCAAATAAATTTGTTTGCAAATAGAAATTAACTCAGATGTATAGTAAGAGCAAGGTCATCTCCACAAGGACTGGCTGTTAGATGTGAATTTAATAATTAAGTTACAGTTAAGGGGGAGTTATAATAGGAATAAATATAGTGAATATAGTATAAGATAAGTAATTAGTAGTTAGGTAGTAGTATCAAATGGATTAGAGAATTTAAGATAATATTCAATAATAATGAATAGTAATTGATATGAGAGAGAACAAGCAAAAGAGACAATATAATTTTGTACTTATATCTTTTTGTAGATACTAGACATAATAAAGAAGCAGGATATTGAATGTTATAGTTAAGGATCAAATTGGTCTGGGTAATGGGAAAAGTAGCGAAAACTAATAAGATAGATAGAATAGTAAAATAGTATGAATATGACCTAGGATGTTATTTATTTAATTAATAGTGAGTTATATATTAGATACGAGATAGTTATAATAATAATGGATGTCAAGATTTAATTAGATAGTGAAAAAGTAATTTTATTCTTAATAAGATGCAAGGAGTTAATTAATAGGAATGGTTATTGTAATAAGATGTAATAATAAGAAGGATGGGAGTAGAATGTTGATTTATTGGAGAGATTATTTAATTAGGTATATATAGTGGGCTAGAGAAATATTGATATATGCTAAGAGCTTAAGATTAATATTAAGAGAGATAGGTAGAGAAGAAGGAAATATTTAATGTATTTACTTTGATATAAAGGGAATGTAAGTAGGTATTTTGGTTATTTTATGTTTAAAGTTATCTTAGGATAATAGAAATATGATATCTATATATAGTTATATTTACTAGGTATTTTAAATATTTTATAGGATACAATTGTTATAAAATAGGTTGAAATTGTCAATGCCTAAAAGATGCTTGATAAAATGCCTCAAAGAGGATGCAGTACTAGAACAAGATGAAATCTGACTTCGATTGTGATTATGACTAGATCTATGTATTCAGATATGTAAACTTGTTATCAACTGCATTGAGTTTAGAAATACACCAAAGACGTCCTGATTTCGGCAAGTTGAGGATGGGGACACCGATCGCCACCCCCTAACTTTGGTGTGATTCAGGTCATCTTCCTCTGTGCTGGCACATTCCCTGGCACTCTTGAACTCTTTTGGTGCCTTCTTGAGCCAGCACTACCTTAGAAGAGTTGTTGCCCTCTCTCATTTGGCTGGGAATCCAGGATGGGTCTCCCGTTGCCGCCCCTGATCTCGGTCGAAGGATGTGCAAATTGGGGTCATGGTGCCCTTTTTAAGGCCTAGGTGATGGGGTCATGGTGCCCTTTCGTGTCTGTATCATCGTGTTCGTCCATGTCATTTAATTTTTGTGTCGCTTTAAATTCCCCTTTGTTTAGTTTATTTCTTGTAAAAGGGGTCCCTTGTTGGGCCCCTTGTTGAACCAGTTGTAAAGGGCCCATCATGGCCCTACATAAGGCCATGATAAGCCCGACCAGATCTCAGATCTGTGATTTGTGTTTTGGCAATTACCACCGTCCAGGTCTCACCAAAAAGAAAAGAGAGAAGGAGAAGGAAGATGGAGGAGGAAGAAGAGAGGAGAGAAGCTAGAGAAGGCAATGACAAAGTGTTACCATCGATTGTCCTAGGTTGGTGGGTTGTCATAGATACCTTTTGGTCGAGTGCACGGTGAGACACAGAATCTCAGCTGCCCCGACGTGGACTCTCGTGGTGATATCCGCACATCTGGTGTGGTTCCACGGCGATCCGATACTCTATCGTGGGTCAACACTGGCCATCTATAGCCAAGCCACGACCACACCCACTAGTCTAACAATCCGACGTGCGGGAAGCCATAGCCGATCAACAGTGTGGATCGCTGTTTCACCCGCACATTTGCAGAATTTTTGTGGCAAACTGTCGAGTCCCGAAGTCTGTGACGAGCCGTCCATCATCGTCTACAGTCGTCATCACACTAGTACGGTGTGATTAGTGAACTGCTACGTCGTTGAGTCACTGTCGACTTACAGCGTGGTGTGGTGGTAAAATGCTTATGCTCGTGCGCACACTAACGCGAGGCATAAACCTGCGGGCGTTTACCAGTCCGCCATGTCATCAACATCGCCTGCCAGCCTTTGATCTAAACTGCCGGGGTGGGTCCACCAACGGTGCAAGGGCCGTGTGCCATCGTTGCAGCCACGCAACTCTCGATGTTGCTGGCCACCCTCTTTGCACCCATGTGATAAGCCTAAAAAAGCACGTAAATATGTCGTTGATTTGGTGTTAGACTTATACAATAAAATTTATAATTTCCCTTAATCACTAAATATAGAATATAGAGTAAGCAAGGGGTCGAACCATAGGGAGGCAACAAATAAGAATTTTTATCCAATTTCAATGAATTAATTCAAAGATCAATTGATTTTGCAATTAATAAATCTTATTATGCTTAATAATGTTTTTAATTAATCAAAATTAAGTAAGAATTAATTTTGATTTTAAATATTTCGGTCAGAAACCTCAAGATAGAAATATTTCAATTTTAAGATCAGATTAATTCGGTTTATTACTTTCCCAATTATTATAAAATTTTAAGACAATTTTTATGAATTAAAATTGGGAATTAAATAATCAAGAAAGAGATTTTATAATTGGACTTCAAGATGGATGAATTTTTGAATCAAATTTTATTTTTAGGTTTTTTATATATTAAATTAAATTCTTAATCAATAAAAATCGAAATCTAGAGTGAGAAACTAGACAAATTAACCTAGAGAGAGAAAGTGAAGAATTTGGGGAAAAGATAAAATCTGACCCTAAATTAAAATTCTAATGAAGCAGAAATGTTCTAAATTGATGTAGAATTAAGGATAAAAAATCAGATCTTGAATCAGAATCAAAATGCAGTACTAATTTCATTCAAAACCAACTTCTAGGGCATGTACATTTTGCCCATGCCTTGGCGTTTTCGAATCGTTCAAGAAGAAGATTGAAATGCAAATCAGAAACTTACAACTTTGAGTGTAGAATCAAGAACTGTCGACTTCCAAAGCATCCCTTGTGTCCTTCCTCGCCAAATCCTTGGAGAGAGCTTCAAAAAGTGATTTTTGCTCTTTTTTAGACCTCTATTTAAAGATCCAACGATCTGGATTGTCGAGGGAGAAAAGACGAACCTACCCTCAAAATTTCAGCCCAATCAGAAGTCTAGATCTCAAGATATCAAGGTTTTAGTGAGGAAAAATCTGGGCTATTGGATCTCTATATCTTCTTAAAAAAAATAGGATTTTTCTATTGGCTGGCATTGATTTTCTCATTTTCCCCATCCTCGGATCACGTGTCGACACGTCGTTGTCCGCGTCGGCCACCCGCAATGATTGGAGATCGAAGCTCCTTTTGAATGGCTGAGAGGACGCCACGTCACCTGTCGGCGCTGTTAAAAAAATAAAAAATAAAAAGTACAGTGTTTAAAGAATATTTTCTAATCGATTTTCCACGTGCATTAAATGCACGCGGAAAATCGAAAAGCTGACGCCACCATTTTTTTTAAAAAAATACGTGGAATCGAAATGCACGCGGCTACTCGATTCCGCGTACGAGGAATATGCGGAATTGATTCCTACGTGCATTAAATGCACGCGGTTATCAATTCCTTTGTCAATGATTACCTCACCGCCTGTGTTGCGTAATATATATATATATATTGAGCTAATGATTGGCTTTTTATGGCATCGCGATTTGCGATGCCATATTTAGCCAATAATGGTTATTATTTTCTCTCTCTTCATTATTTGATAATAAACATCCATTCATTCGCCCAAATTTCAGGCGAATGACGTGGATACCCCTTAATATATAAATAAATATATTATTAAATTCCAAATAAATTAAATATATAAAAATCATTTCTTGGCTATATAATGGTTAAATAATTATATAAAAAATATGAAAAAATTCCAGAAAAATTAGGAAAGCCCTTACCAACCTTTAGCTAAGTATTTATGGCCCTGTAAAAAATATTTCTTCACTGAAATGAGGTTAAATTCCATGTAAAAAATGGTAAAAAATCATAAATAATAGTAAAATCAAATGTAAGTGTTTTATCTTCATTTTTATATGATAACATGCAAATATAGTCATTAAAACACATAAATATAATGTAAAATTCATAAATTATTCATGTTAACTTGCTGGTTATCACCATGCGACGACGCTCAGGGTGACCGTGTGCCCCGCGGTCGCATTTTTGGCCTGTGACGCCTGGTGTCTTCGCCTATGTTCTCACCACTGCCTGTGGTCAAGTTTTGCTCGACAATAAAATCCTTGCTGACGAGTGTCCTTCGACCTGCTCCGACTGCACCAGTCCATCACTACAGACGCACCGTCGAGCCTTGGTCACTTGCTCGTGCCACTCATCACTGCATCTCGTCCTCATCCCTTATCTCCCGTCTCCTATACTGCTCCTACAACGCGTCACCGTTGCCAGTCAAGCGAAGCCATGCCCATCAACAACATGCGCCCACCTACCTACCCGTACATGCTAGTGCATCGATGAAAATGTCGATGACAAATGCTGCCACTGTTGAGGTACGTCGTTCCCTTCTGCTCGTCAATTATATTACATCTTCTAGAATATTTTTTGGCTTCACTCTACTGCTCTCAGGTTAGTTTAGGTGAGAGAATTTATAGGTGAGAATTCTTTGGTATAGGTTGAGCACGTCCATTACGTGCGAGCGCCAACGAAAGTTTTTTGTTCGATGCTCTAGTCGCTATCATTGCTCCGACGAGGGTCAGAAGGTCACTATCACCATCATTGGCTGTTCACTTGGACCTCAGAGCTCGGCAAATTTCCCCTCGAGTCGGGGCATGCACGTACATCCACTTAGAATTCACGTCATCACATAGTTACATCTCCTTAGTGAATTTCCCATTGGACGACGCCATCGACAATGTCCAACATCATTTTGGTATTAGAGAATTGGCTCGATACCCGATCAGATGACATCATTGACGACGTCTGGCATCATCTTGGTATCTGAGCATCTTCTTTATACCGACCAGACGACGTCATTGACGACATCCGGCATCACTATGAAGGATCTCCCATGGCTGTCGATGAAGAGGGATGACCTTGGGGGTCCTCCCAGGCTGTTAGATTGCCTGATGCAGTCCCCCTTTGGCCAGAAACTACCACCAGCTCGATGCAGGCGACGACCAAGGGCAGAGATAGATGGATTTGCCCCTAGCGGTATGATCTCCTTAAGAGTTAGACCAATGGATACGATTAAATCCTAGTCATGGTCCACTCTTAAGTGGTGCACCTAATGGAAATATATGTGGACGGCAAGCCAATCACACATTCTACATCTCGTTCCATGTTCATTAATACAACATATTCATTATAGTGCACGTGTGATGCTTATAATGAAGTCCGTGAATACATGATCGGACTTAGTGAATTATGATGAGACCGTAATACGGAGATCAATAGTCTTTAAACATTCCCATTCAAAGGATACGCGAGAAGGACATCAAAGTATCCGGATATAATAACACTATCTAGCCTCACTCATATGATGAGTATGGTCGGTCCCGTAGCCATTAGTGTGAAGACACTAAGGATAGATAGTGGGTGCTCTTTACTGGAAAGAGTTCACTTAATTGATTCGTACAAATCCCTGAAAGGTATTATACTGAACTGTTGATCAGGTTTATTCACGTTAAGGTTGTGTAAGTGGTCCTTAGACCTGAGACACCAAAGACGTCTTGTGGACGGACTGTTGTACTTTGACTATGGCCAACGAGTATCTAATCATGGGATTTTAAACGGTCTTAGTTCGGGTACATCAAGAAGTTCCCTAAGACGATTGAGTGGTCAAGATGAGATCGCCACCTAGGTATAAGAGATGACATCTCAAAGAAGACGGTGCGATGAAGTCCTTGGCCAAGGCAGCGAAATATTGGGAGAAGAGTTCTCCGATGATTTTTGAATGCATCAGTACTAGCTCGGATGACCGATTAGGGCTTGACAGTTGACCATACCCTAAGTCATCTAAGGAGCATCAAGTAGATGAGGGATTATACGTACACGGTAATTCATGACGAACAGGTTCCATGAGTGAGTCGATACACACTCCTTTGTATCTTCTAGAACACGAGGCGTAGCTTGGCACCCGACGTGTTGGAGTCTTGACCTATGGATTGGGTTAAATCGGTTGGACATTAATTAATCTATATGATGACATAGTTAATTAATTTAGAAGGCCAATAACGGTTATTGGGGCATTGGAGTTGTTAACTAGACTGATACATGGGCCTAGAGGGTCACACACAAATGGTGTTTTGGACATTGGAAGATATACTAAAGTTTTGGGGGTTTTTATGAAAAACACCCACTTAGTATAAATATGGGAAGGCCATGAACGAAATTTACCCAGGCCAGAATTGTTCAGGGGCCCTCCCCTTGTTCTTTACTCTCCCCAAACCCTCTCCATGCCCAATGCAATCGGAACGGCGTAATGATGATGATGGAGGTAGAACGGGGCTCGTCAAGGAGAAGGAGGAGATTCGACATGCCGAGGATCACGTGGATACGTCTAGAGGCTGCACATGTGACCAGCTTGACTCGTCTCACTCCGGGATCCAAGAAATAACAGATCTGATATGTGGAAAGGCCTAAAGAACCCAACACACCAATCATGCCACATCAGCCATCCTCGTCAACACACCTCGTCAAATGCGTCCTTTGTGATTTGCAAGCTTGTGTGGCCTCATCATTTGTGTCAACTATTGCAAACAATCAGAACTCTACAAAAGATAAAGAATATTAAAAATCATGTGTCTGAAATCTCATCGTCTAATTTTCTTTAAGACACGTGTCTTAAATCATTTGTCTTAAAGAAGATTATATGGTTGAGATTATATCAGTGTTTGAGAAAGCCCGTTATGACTCTGGCTTTGGGCCAAATTGGCTCGAGGCTCGATCAATATTTTTCTATTCATCTTAAGTTCATGGCACGTTGGGCTGCAATCAATCTCATCACTTGTTAGTGATGAAAATATATGTGAGCAACAAGCCAATCATATGTTCCATATCTCATTACATGTTCACTAATAGAACATATTCATTATATTGCACATGTGATGCTCATGATGAAGTCCATGAATGCATGATCTAACTTAAAAAAGTATGATGGGATCTTAATACAAAGATCAATAGTCTTTAAGCATATATTCTAAATATTCCTACTCGAAGGATACACGAGAAGGACATCAAAGTATCCAGATAGAATAACGCTGTCTATCCTCACTCATATGATGAGTATGGTCGTTCCTATAGCCATTAGTGTGGAGACACTAAGGATAGATAGTTGGTGCTCTTTAGTGGACATAGTTCACTGAATTGATCTATAGGAATTCCTGAATAGTACTACATCAAACTGCCAATCATGTTTATTCACATCCTGCTTGTGTAAGTGGTCCTTTGACCTGAGACACCAAAGACATCTTGAAGAGGAAAAATCGTACATTGACTATGACCTACGTGTCCCTAATCATGGGATTCTAAAAATAGTCTTAGTTTGGGTGGGTCAAGAAGTTCATGAAGATGATTAAGTTATCAAGATGGGATTGTCCACCCTTGGTATGAGAGGTGACAACTCAAAGAAGACGATGTGATGAAGTCATTGGCCAAGGTAGTAAAATATCGGAGAAGAGTTCTTTGATGATTTATGAATGCATCAGTACTAACTTGGATGACTGATAAGGGTTTGATAGTTGACCATACCCTAAGTCACCCTAGGAGCGACAAGAGGACGAGGGACTATACATACACGATAACCGATGGTGAACAAGTTCCACGAGTGAGTCGATGCACACTATTTTATATCCACTAAAGCATGGGGTGTAGCTTGGCATCCCACGTGTTGGAGATTCAACATATCGATTGTATTAAATCAATTTGACATTAATTAATCTATATAATGATATATTTAATTAATTTAGAAGGCCAATAAAAGTTTATTGGGCTTCTTGAGTTTTTAATTAGACTGATACATGGGCCTAGAAAGTCACACACATAGGGTTGGACATTTAGGACTGAGGAATGGTTTGAGCAGATTGATCAAGACCGTCGGTCCTCCACTTGAGGGTGGATCAGTTTGTCATATAGGTTTAGGTCCAAGGGTCAAACATAACCAAAACTAGACATATATTATTTAATGTTTATTTAATATTTTTATAAAATTCTAAAAAATATCAAATCCAACTTGATGGAGAGGTCCGTATTGAGCTTAGTGTAGACACCATATACTTGACCACTTGTGGGCACCCACTCGATGTAGAGGATATTTAACATTATTATGGACATGAAATTTCTACTTAACTTTGACATTGACTAGTCAACCTGACCAGATCGAGACCGGTCTTCACCAGAACTAGGCCTAAGCTTTGGGAAGGTTTAGGTCTTTGCTAAAAACCCAAACCATACCGGGATCATCAAACCGTACACACACAAATGGTCTTTGGACATCAAAAGATATACTGAAGTTTTGGAGATTTTTATGAAAAATATCCGCTTAGTATAAATAGCGGAAGGCCTTGAATGAAAATCATCCATGCCAGAATTGTTTAGGGGCCTTCTCCCCACATCTCCTCTCCATTCCCGATAACGATCACGACAGTGTAATGGCGACGACGGAGGGTGAATAGAGTTTGCAATGGTGAATGAGGAGATATAATGTGATGATGACCACGTGGATACTTTTGGAGGCCGCACACTTGAGCAGCTCGACTCATCTCGCTTCGAGATCCAAGAAAGCACACATGTGATCCATGCACAGGTTATTCATTTCAAGTTTAATGATGTCGTTCAATTATGTTACAAGTCTTTCCCTATAGGATATCCTCATCTTTATCTAGATCAAGGCCACCGCTTACCGGTTTTTGGGCTTGGTGGGCTTGAGCGCTCCCATGTGGCTGGCTTGGGCGATGTTGCATCTTGGCTTAGCCCAAGTGGCCCACCTAAATCCACTTTTTAAAATATATATATTTATATAAACTTTCTTCCTCTATCTTTTTGCTTTTGTTTCTTTCTTCAACTTTGATGTCATCCATGCAAAATCATAGAGAGACATACTAGAGGGAGCATGTCTCATTAAGATTAACAATGTTTTAGACACAATTTTACTAAAAATGTTTGGACTTGTGAAATATGTGAAAATTACAATAAATTGCATTGTCTTATCAATTGCTCCATTCAGTGCTTGAGATGAAAATTCTTGTAAAGAGGAAGGTAATACACATAGCATGCTCCCAAAATGACTTTAAAATGTGTAATACTTGCATGCCTTAATTAGGGTTTATCACCTGGCCCGGAGCAATAAAGTGTCTGCTCTTGGATAGCGAGTGGGTAACAATTTTGCCTATCACGGGGTCCTAGGGAAGTGACATCTAGAACCAGGGTACCGATTCAACCATCACCCTGATTTGTACCCCTCTATGACTACCCTGATGTATAGATTATTGATACACATAGGAGTAGTTTTTTCATCGAGTACTTAAAGAACACATCTAGCACTCAAAGGATACATAGACTACTCAAAGAATGCACACAATCCTCAAAGAATACATATAATACTTGAAGGATAGTTATTCATACTCAACTTATAGTTTATCAAAATGTCATACTCAGAGAATAGTTTATCAAAACATGAAAAATAAGAGCTACGATGTCAAAAGAAATTGCGGTTGAGCAAACGTAGAGTCCAAAGTTTTTAATTTTATCTCTAAAGATATGTGATCGAATATGCATTAGGATAATATATTATGCAAATAATACTTTCTTCATTATGTTAAAATATAGTTTACCAAAGACCTCCCAATGCCCATTAGGAGTTATTTAGAAAGCCAGATCAGATTCATCTTTTGAATTACTGGGCTTGTGCTTTCATCGCTACAATGCTTAGAAATGATACGATCGAAATCCCGTAATGTGTGTGGAAGATTTGTTAATAATTTTGAAGCAACATATTTGTTGGGTCCAGCTGATTCTAAGAAGGGGGGGAGTTTTAGAAGGCAGACACACTGCGTGGTCGGACCGGCCGGTCGAACCAGACCGGTCTGCGGAAGCGTTCGTCCCCTACTCCCCCTTAAAGAGGCCCCTTTATTCTTAAAGGGCTCCCCGGGATCTCAAAACTGTAATATATAAAATACCCTTCTTGTTGAGCAAGTAGAACAGCGCAGGGGAGCTCTCGAAGGAAGAAGGGCAGCCGCAGAGGAAGAGCCGTTAGAGAAGAAGAGGATGTTCCGAAACCAGTACGACACGGATGTCACGACCTGGAGCCCAGCGGGGCGCCTCTTCCAGGTCGAGTACGCCATGGAGGCTGTGAAGCAAGGATCGGCTGCCGTTGGGCTGCGCTCGAAGACCCACGTCGTCCTTGCTACGGTCAACAAGGCCGCTTCCGACCTATCTTCGCACCAGCGCAAGATCTTCAAAATCGACGACCATGTAGGTGTTGCCATCGCCGGGTTAACTGCCGACGGAAGGGTTCTCAGTCGTTACCTGCGGAACGAGTGCATTAACCATTCCTTCGTCTACGAGTCTCCTCTCCCCGTCGGTCGACTTGTTGTTCGCCTCGCTGACAAGGCGCAGGTACTGCTCCACTTTCCGAACCCTGCCTCTAACCTTGGCTTTTTTATCTTAATTTGAGAATCGCTTGTTCGTATATCAACTGGAAATTTCGTATTTTTAACCCGAAAAATTGGATCGTTAACGAAATTCGCAGTCTATGAGTTGGGGGTTTCTTATTCGCATCGATTGATGAGCCTGTAACCAAATAACACGCGTGATTCGTGACTTGATGATCTTCGTTTGCTTTAAGTTATTGCGCATTTACCTTAATGGATCTTTGACTTTGTTGATTAAAATTACTATGACGATATCAGTTTTACGCAATCAAGTTTTCCAGTTGTGATATCCTTTTTTGGTATTAGGGTTGATGACAAATATCTGAATGGCAAAAAAAAATTGGGGATACGAACCTGAAGATCCCACTCATTCCTGAGCCTTAGATCCCAATCCCATTATCGACATAAACATAATGAGATTTCATCCATCTATCCTCTGTTCCGATGAATCCGCGGTTTCGGGCTGATGATTGCTTTGAATTCCCTGTTATAGTTACATCGCGTTAATCGATCATCATAAGAAGGAAAGAAAAGTTTTTTCTGGGGAGGAAATGTATTATGTACTAACAGCTGTTCGGCCCTCGACTGGAGTAAGCCTGTTGGCAAAATTATTTCAATTTTTGTCTTCGTTTTGGGCGCAATTGTTTATCAGTAGATGTCTGCCAGAAAAAAAGTATCAGTTCACACCCTTCAGATCGGAACCTAAATTATGTACATGAAGTGGGCCAAACAGTGTTGTGCTAGTTCTATAATTAGGCTATTCTGGACTAAGATTTTCTCTCGTATTCCCTTTTTTTGTGACCCTTCTATTTTTTATTTTGGGCAAAATCACGGTGCCCGGTACGTCCAACCTGTAGACCTGTGCCCTGGACGCCACCCAGGGGGAAAAGGGATGAATTTTTTTTGTGACCCTTGCTAAGTTGAATATGACTACTTTTGGGTCATTGCTAGTGGGATTCAATATTATTTTTTTTGAAAGAAAGAGGGATTCAATATTAGGATTCCACTATTTATCGCTCTTGAATCTCTCTAAAGAGAGACTCTTTATTAGAGGCGCATGAGACAGTTCTTGCCCGTACTAGGACTGAACACTAGGTGTGTTGGCTGACCGGCATTCTACAACTTGTCTTCTTGACGATACATATAATTTTCTTTTGGGTGGTAAAATCTTGTGTTCCGTTTTCGGATTACTAGCCAATTGAATGCATTTTAAATTTACAAGGGTGTTTGCCAACACGAATTATTTGTTTTCTTCGGAGATCTGCACATTGCATCTTCTCAGTGATTCACTATTGTTCTAGAATGTTGTTAGCATCAATTAAAACATGCCATGATGATCCGGGGGGATGATTCAGCATTTCGATAGAATTCTCGCGCGTGTTCATTCAAGCATTCCACGGAGGGATAGATGGACGGACGGATGCATTTTAATTAATCCCCACTGCTTGTTTTCGTTGCGGATGAGACGGAGTATGGATCAACGAGTATGAGCAAGCGTTTTGGTCTGT
This sequence comes from Wolffia australiana, assembly GCF_029677425.1. Classification (NCBI taxonomy): domain Eukaryota; kingdom Viridiplantae; phylum Streptophyta; class Magnoliopsida; order Alismatales; family Araceae; genus Wolffia; species Wolffia australiana. The sequence continues at coordinate 11,407,151 of NC_135852.1, forward strand.
TTTTTTTTAATTTTGTGAATGGTGCAGGTGTGCACGCAGCGGTCGTGGAAGAGGCCGTACGGGGTGGGGCTGCTGGTGGCGGGGCTGGACGAGCAGGGGGCGCACCTCTACTACAACTGCCCCAGCGGCAACTACTTCGAGTACCAGGCCTTCGCCATCGGCTCGCGCTCGCAGGCCGCCAAGACCTTCCTCGAGCGGCGCTTCGACAAGCTCGACGACTACTCCGCCGAGCAGCTTGTCAAGGACGCGCTCTTCGCCATCAAGGAGACGCTCCAGGGCGAGAAGCTCACCGCCTCCATCTGCACCGTCGCCATTCTCGGCGTCGGCGACGCCTTCCGCGTCATCCCCGAGTCCGCCGTCCAGCAGCTCGTCGACGCCCTCGACGACGCCCAACCCCGCGCCGACGAGCCCGACGACGAGCCCGACGACGCGCTACCCGCAGAGCAACCCGAGGAGGACCGCCCCCCCCACCCCGACGAGGCCGCCGCTCCCGCGCCCATGGACATCTAAGCGACCCGACCCGGCCCGACCCGGCCCGAACGACCCGACCCGCTCTTGAAAGACTCCTCCTTTCTCCTATCCTTCCGCCCCCTTCTTCCCCCTTTTTTTTTTATTCTCTTCAAAACTCGTTCTACAACAGTAGAGGCAGATCTGCCTTGCCGCTTTGAATATTTTGCCTGGAGAGGTAGAGCAGCGCATCGATTGTCATGGAGGGGGTTGGTTCTTCGGGGTTTGGGGAGGCGGGCGACCCGCCCTTTCCTCTGGCCAAGTGGCGGGACGACATCTCCAGGACGTTCCAGTTCTACCTCGATCGATCGACGCCGCACACTCTGGGGAGATGGGTGGCCACGCTCGCCGTCGCCTTGATCTATGTTCTGCGGGTGTACCTGCTCCAGGGCTTCTACATCGTCTCCTACGGCCTCGGGATCTATCTCCTTAACCTGCTCATCGGTTTCCTCTCCCCCAAGGTCGACCCCGAGTTGGAGGCCCACAATGATGGGCCTACTCTGCCCACCCGCGGCTCCGAGGACTTCAAACCGTTCATCCGCCGCCTACCCGAGTTCAAGTTCTGGTATAGCCCTGTGTGCGTGAATTAACGCGCCTAAATCGCCTTTCGTTTTCGTCTCTGCGGCTTTTCGATCACCTTCTCCCTTCTTGTGCAGTATTTCGCGTCTTGCGAAGTGGCCGGTTTTGTTATTTATTTACTTATTTTTCTACTTCGGAGGAGTTTTCCTGCTCTAAACTTCAGTCGACAGCGGCCATGCGTTGGAAACTCGTATAACTTCATCTAAACACACAAATTTGGGAAACGCCAGATGCAGACTTAATATAGAATTTCATCCAAGCACGGAGATTAGGTTACGTACATCCTCTACTGTTGTAGGTTTGTCTAATTACTTTTCGAAAATAAGATGATTGTTTTGGTGACGAACCCAACGGCCTTATATTTATTTATGCAGAAGAGATGGATGTCTCCTTGATTTGTGGTTTATATTTATGCAGCCTTGGCCTCTACTATAGACTCTGTGTTTCCAAGTATTTTCTCACTTTTTTGGCTTAGTAAATGTTTTTCAATTGCATTTACGTGGATGTCGAAACGTGGATGCGTAAATCGCCCAATAAAGTGAGCCATGGGATGACAGAGGCGTGTTTCGTTCTATAATTATCCATCAAATTGCTGGCTCGTAAGCAGCAGGAAGCTTGTTTTGGTGCGGTGGAACTTCAAGATCTCGCATAGAGGAATATGCTCTTCGATTATAGATGAATTCTTCAAGACATACCCTTTTGATTTCGAGTGTATTTGTTCATTGCTGTTAACTTCAATAAATTTCTTATCAGTTTTTTTTGGGGGGTGAAAATTCGCACAGGAAAATTAAGAGTTTTGGGTCTTATAGACGCCGCTGTTATTCGTTCAGTTTGCGTATGATATGGCGGATTTTGTTGCAGGTATGCGATGACCAAGGCGTTCTTGGTGGCGTTTGCGATGACCTTCTTCTCTGTGTTCGACGTGCCCGTGTTCTGGCCCATCCTTCTGTGCTACTGGATCGTGCTGTTCGTGCTGACCATGAAGAGGCAGATTGTGCACATGATCAAGTACAAATACGTTCCCTTCGACTTGGGTAAAAAGGTGGGTCGTCGCATCTGTTGCCTGCATTGGCTCAACTTCATTTGTGATCTTCAATGACTGAGCTAAAACTTTCTATGAGGCAGAGGTACGCCAGGAGGGGCTCTTCTTCGAAGCCTGGGAGTTCAGCCAGGACTGACTGACTGACTGACTGACCACCGTGAATGGATGGATGGATATACTCCGGCCCTGTAGGTATACAATATTCATATCTTTCTATTGAATTACAGACGAGAAGGCGTTGAGACTGCATTCATGTCTTCATTATTCTGCCGCAAATAGAGTGCAATCTCTGTCCCTTGTCTTTCCCTCACGAAGAAGATGAACCGGTCCCTAAGAAAAACACGACTGGAATCAGATTATTGTTAGCATGCATGGTTAATAGATTTCAAGGACCCCTGGTTCAGCTGAAAGCACTTTTTTTTGTTCAACGACCAATCAGTTATCGCCCTAGGAGGGTTTTTTTTGTGCTTTTTTGTAGGTCAGGCTTTTTCACACGCTTGTGCCAGTAATGTGGCACACGACAGCTCACTGTCGAATATGTTGTCCAAGTACGTGTTCCACCCTCTGCCTTCCCTATCATGTGTTTTAGCTGACAACAGTGTTTAGACATAGCTCCTATAATATCACGCATGGTCTTTGTATATCTAATCACCCTAGGGGGCAATGATGGCGTTTGTTAAAAGATGACCCTCTGCACTCCAAATTATTAGTCTCATGACGACGGAATCATACTTCCCTGAACGAACTCTTCTTGTTTGATCTTTATTTGAATTTGCTGAAGCCTTGCCATTTTTTGCTACATATTCCCCGGGCATCCATTCAAATTGGCGCTATCTCATATATTGATTCCACTTTGTGATTACCCACAATATCCGTGACGTCATAAAAGAAACCCAATTGTTATCAATTTTAGGTTTATATACCCAAATGAACCCAAATAAACACAATAATAAAAAAGTGGAATTGGTCACCTTAGCGTTTTCCATTATCTTCAAATTATGCAGATTTAGAGCCCAAAATTTCACGTGCTTAGTTCCCTGATTTTTACAGGCCGACTTCAAATTGGAAACATAAACCACCATAGCTAACCATTCAAAAGTGTCTCATAGCCCTTGTGATGTTCGTATAATCTTTTTTCCCTCAAATTAACTATTGACTTTTTGAAGATATGGCTGAAACTAGTCTCTCTTCTTACAAACGGAAGAGCATCTTTGGATAATACTGGCTTGGCCACTGCCACCAAAAAAATATTTTCCTTCAAAACTTGCAACTTCTAGAGATCTACAAAGTTTGACTAAAGTGCTACCAGTGTAATAAAATTCATCATCTTAATATTTTCCCAGGAATTTGAATCAGGAGAGGGTGTCCAAGTGCACATAAAAAACACTTACTGTTACTGGAAGGTGTCAATTTTGCAGAATACCATATCAGTCTAGTTGTCCGAAACCTCCACTAAAATCTCTCGGAAAATATTTCTCTCAAAATTTGAATGTTGTGAGGAGTTCAGAACAGAACATGACTTTTAAAACTTTTGTTCTTCACATGCAGATCTCATGGTCATATCAGCAACTTTTTTATCAAATTTAATTCATTTAATATGTTAATTACATAGCTAAATAAAAATAGAAAAATCTTATCATTTGAGAAAAAATGAATTTTTATCAAAAATTTCCTAGACAATGGCGTTAACCAGGGAAATGTACTGATACTTATGGGATTTTTGTAAAAAAATCAAGTTTTCTCAGATGATAAGATTCGAGAAAATTTAGGCATCTATGTATTAACTAAATTAAACAATAAGTTTTAAAACAAATTTAGCATTATTTATGTTATTAATAAGAAACTTGTGTGACATAAATTCTAGAATGACTAATTCTGAGGGCTTATGTTTGACATTCTTAATTTTTTCCGAAAGCAAGTCGGTAAGGATAAATAGATACATATATTTAAGAAATCTAAAATCAGAAAAATAATCGTCGACGTCAATGCTATGAATCTAAATTCTTCCCTAAAATTTCTTAACAATTATGTTCATGAGCTTAATTTGACAGAAATCCTATATGTTAAAAAATAATCCTATTTAGGGGTTTGTTATCATATTAACCTAAACGTTTATTTAGTTTAGAAATAGATAAAAATCTTGAAAAAGGACGACAGAAAAATGGGGATGAATTGTGGAAACTTCAGCCAAGGTATTTTAGATTAATATAAATTAATTATTTTTCTTGTTGGATAACAAGAAAGAAGTAAAAGAAAATAATAATATAATAATGAAATAAATGAGTTAATAAACTAAAAGGTATGGGTTAAATCTATCACTCTTCTTTTCATTAGTGATATATACTTAGAGGTTGAGTAAGAAAAACATGAAGGGCTATATAGAATAGTTCAAATCTAAATATAATATAAGTTAAAGTTTGGGATTTTAGAAAGAGGTGAGATAGACTTGGTCTGGTTTGCATGTGGGAAACCAAGTGATGACTTGGGAACAGAGGACCAGGCTAGCAACCTATGGCACTCAACATATCAATAGGGACAACCTTTTATCTCACTTTGATAGTTTAAAACTATAATTTTTTATCATACCAAGAAAAACCCTGAAAAAGGGGTTTAACAAATAAACGTCTTGAATCTAGTTATATACTTTTCCAATGACAGTTCAATAATTTACCATTAAATAATAGTATGATAGAAAATTCATTAAAAACTAAATAAATTATTTAAAACTGTATAATATATACTACTTCTTATAATTCATAATTATTTCCTTCATTAAGGAAAAGTGATGTAAATGGAAGGAGAAGAAGCAAAAATAGATGAGGATGATTTGTAAATTATTGATGCGTGTGTCTTGAGCCCCCAATGCATATTCCTAAAGTTGAACCTTATGTTTTTCTAGGATCATGCATTTTTATTTGATTGAAAAAAATGAGGAAAGACTGCAAACTTTAAAACACTTCAATTAATTTGAATAACCAGGATCCTTGAGATACAGGGAGAGAGAGGAAGAGAATATTTAAACATAGAATATTATCTGAAATGCCATTCTTGTCTTTTCTGTTTTCTCTCCTTGCCATTATTTCCTCTTTTATTATTGGTCTAATCTGAATTCTTTAAGCTCCTAAAATTGTATAGAAAAGATGGCCCACATCCCCTCTAACTGCTCTTCCAGGACCGAACTTAAACATTCTCCAATTCAGCATAATAACTCAAGGAAATAGCTCTTAAATTCACACGGAATTTTACAACACATTGATTATCATCCAATTTAACTCCTGTAAATTCATACGCATGGGGTTGAAAATATTATTTAGTAATATATATGCCTGAAATATGCATGTCGTGATTTTATAATGAAATTAAAACATATTTCAAATATTCTATTTAATAACAAGATATATTCAATAATTAGATACTTAAATTCATAAAACTCATGTAACTATAAGTGCATTCATCATGTTATCGATTCAACATAGTCATCAAATGTTTGGGATTATATATTCCCGTTTGAATTATATACTTTGGCATTGCTCTCGTGTTTCATTTGAAGAATTATTATTTAAACAAATTTTATTTTCTGTCATGTTCTGAAGTCATAATTTACTTATCAAATCACGTATTCACGGAGTTCATTATAATTATCACAAATGCATTACAATAAAAATTATATCATACCAATAAAATTTGAATACAATATGGAATGTGTGATTGGCTTGCTGAGTACATTTATTCCCATCACAAATTACTCGTTGACTATTGCTCTTCTATTAAAAAAAGGGGGCAGGTTGTTCATATATACATAAATGAATCTAGCTGCCCTCCATCCTGATGTATTTTATTTGTCTGCCAATACAATCCCACTTTCATGTTAGCTTAAGTTCAATGAAATTCACATTTTTTCATTATTATTCTCGTGTGATGTTTATATAGAAGTCCCCGAATAGATGAAATGACTTAGTAAATCATGATGAGATTGTACTTCAGATATCCTTCTTTTGGAACGAAACAATTGGAATTAGACTAAGTGATAAACCAGAATTTTGGTTAAATAAGCCATTTAAGGCTCTGATTTATGCAACAATATTTATAAAATTTTCGTCACTTAGAATAGGATAAGTAAGAGTTGAATCCTCAAGGAGCAGGTAATGAGAGAGTAAATTTTAATCCAAATATATTTTGAAATAATTTTCTTTGGTGATTTTATATATTTTTGGATTTTTAGCTAATTGGATTTTCAACTAAATGATAGAAAACTAGTCAAAACTATTTTAAATAAATAAAATAAGTATTTATGTTATTTATTATAACTGCTAATATTTTATTATGATTGTTACGGTTTTTTCTCGGGCAAGAAAAATTTAAAAGATAAATAGAACCTTAGGCCGCATTTCCTGCGGTGAAATTGCGGAAGAAATTAGTGGACGAAAATCACTGTGACTTTTGCTCTAGGAGGAATTTTTGACTGCCGTTTGGTGCATTGGAAAGCTTGAAGTCTGGGTAATATTCTCTGAAAATTATGAGACAATTAAAATCAAATCTTCAGGAGATCACATGAACCTTGTTGTCACATCCTCCAAGGGCCAAGTGGTGCTCTTTTTCCAATAATTTTGATCACTCTTGAACTCTCTCTCCCACACTCTTGTAGAAGAAGAATGGATGAAAGAAATCTAATGCACTAGGCCTCCAACAACAAGTTGGAGCATAAATCCAAGATGAGATACAAAGAGAGGGGAGAAGAGCATAAATAGAAGTGGCTTAACTCTTCCAGCAATGGGATTTAATTCAAAGGGATTAGAGGGCTTGGATTTCTTGATTTCCAGCCTGGACCCACGTGCCCTCCTTCTAAGATTTGGAAACAGTATTCAAATTCAAATTGTGGGTCAGTTCCACAGTTCTTGCCTTTAGTTGAACGGATATTTAAGGAGGTTTGAATGGACTTCTAGAATGGACTTCTTGTGTATTGGGCCTCCTCTCATTATTCATTTGATTTATAATTTCCTCCCATTTGTATCTAAAATTCACCATTATATTTACCTAAGTCCTGTTCATCAAATATAACTCGAAGAAGATGTGAGAAATCCATTTGACTCTATAGAGTCAAGTGGGGTTAGTCTAATAAATAAATAAAATATATAAAAATAGAAATTAAGAATTTAAATTTTAAATCTATCATTTTATCCTTAAATTGTGAAAAATTCTAGTGAAAATATAAAAATATTTGGCAAAAATTAAGTATAAAAGCATAATTTTACTGATCTAATTTGACGTTATCACTGAGTCAACTAGAACATGTATTATCCATATGGGAGATCTTCCAATTGAAAAAATCGATTGTACCTTTTATCTCTTCCTTCTTTGAGCATGTGTTGTGAAAGAAGGAACCAAAATATAGATATAAAAAACAACCGATTTTATTATGGGACAGCTTATGATTTTTATATCAATATATAATACAATAATCACTGATATTTAAACATATATTCCAAAATATTCCTATTCAAAGGAGACTCGAGAAGGATATCCAACTATCTGAAAAAAAGCCTGATCATACTTATATTATAAATATGGGTGATCTTATGACCATTAGAGAAAGATTTCACTAAGCTTCTATGTCTGAGTTCCTAAATGTTATTATACCTAAACATTGATAAGGTTTATTCATGAGATGGTTGTTTAAGTGGTATGTGGACATGAGACACCAATGACATCTAATACATGGAAGACTATATTTCAACTAGGATGTACAAGTCTCTAATCATAGGGTTCACATATATCTTAGTAGTCAAGATGAGATGGTCCACCCTTGCTAAACATTTTTTTTGAGAATCCACAACTGGCGTGGAGCCATAAAAAGGAAGTTATTAAAATCACAATAAATATGCATGCAGATACATAAAATTGATATTAAAATCAACTAATTGAAGTAGAAAAGTGAAAAAAGATTGCTCTGAGATGTATCACCACTCAATGGGTGGAAAAAGGAAAAATGTGTTGAAATGGCGCCGCATCTCCTTTGCCATGTCACACAATGATATTAATATTTTAATTTTTATATGTGAATGACACACATTGCATTGAATTGATAAGGCGTCGCCATGTCCCATGATAGTTAATTACATAAATGACCATTTTCTCCACTTTTTTTGTGAAGGACGCCTGTTTCTCTTAACATTGTCACTTGCGGAAGACGAGGAGAATGAGGTAGTATTGTAAAAATAAACTTCTGTGGGATTAAGAAACTGATAATTGAAAATGGCAAATTGACGACCACTATAATGGTGAGCCATATTTAATCGAATTGATGACAAGGATTTCATATGATCGCAAACTTAGTACTGTTATCCATATGATCATAACCTCAATTCTTCATTCTCAATTTTCTTATTTTTCACATCATAGTGTCTGCCATCTCACCAATAATCCCCAATCATACCTTCTTATGTCATCATGTACCACTTATATATCCTTCTATCTTATTATTATTTTATTATCACGACATCCTCCGTCTTGTTCCTTATTATTATCTTTCTCATATTACTATCTCATTAATACTATAATTTAATTTATCACCTTAATCTTAATAATAATTATCAATTACTTACCTCTAATTTTTCCTTCTCACTCTCCAGTATTTTACATGTATTTCTTATCATCTCATTAATTACTATTTCAAAAACATTAAATCTTTAACAATCGTTTCCTGCAGAGATGATACATATTCATTACTAGCTAGAATTGTTTATGTGATTGCATACTTATATTTTAATGATTAAACTGAAAAGCACCAACAAAAAATCAAAATGCTAATCTGGATTTTATCACCTGAAATCACATAGAATGTAGAAAAATTAAAAAATGCAATGATTGAAAAAAATATTAATAAATCAGAAATGTGCTTTCTATGATTACAAAAGAATAATAAAATGACCTTAGAAATCATTACTCTATCTGCTTTCCTCTCTATCACATGAAAAACCACAATAAAATCAGAAATGTGTTCTCTATGAGTGTTCAACAAGGTCTGTAGAGCAGAAAATGGGATTCTCCTTTCTTGGACAAGCTTAAGTAGCCAAGAGAGAATTTTCAGCAGAGCCCAGATTGCTTAAATAACTATGTTTTTATACCTCTCCTTTTTTTTAAAAAAAAATTCTATATGTATGACGAAACTCATATTCTAATTACAGGAAAATTAAAAAACCATATTACATGGATAAATCTTGGTCAATATCAAGTCATTAAATTTATAATTTTGGGAAAACATTAACTTGATGATTTCATTTAAATATTCGATGCCTTTTTTATCTTCATGCAATATATTTAGTAAACAAAGTAGTGGGAAATAAAAATAGGCTATTAATATGAATACATTCAGTTTGCTGTGTTCTATGACCTTGACTCAAAATGAAACTAAATCGATTTTCAGAGTAGAGGACACCATAATCGTAATAACATTCAAAATATATTTATTTAATCACTTGTGCATAAATCAAATCTGTGATTTCTCATTTCCTTGAGCAATATATATTGAGCCGCTCAAGTGTGCAGCCTATAGACGTATCAAGATGATCCCTAGCATGCTGAATCTCTCTCAGTCTCCAAGAAAAGTCATGTTGTTAGTCCACCATTGTTGTTATGTTGTCTCATTCGCATTGGGAATGGAGATGATAAAAAGAAAGAAGGGAGAAGAATTGTAGGGACCTGAATAGTTCTCACTAGGGTAAAGAGGGAAATTTTCATAAAAACACCAAAACTATAAGTATACATGTTGATGCCCAAAAAAACACGTGTGTGACCCTCCAGGCCCATATCAGTATAGTCAGTTACTCTAATGTCCCAATAACTATATCATCATATAATTTAATTAAGCGAGGATCAATTTAACTAATATGCAGGCCGAGTTTCCAATTCATGGTGTGCCTGGCTACATCTCATGCTAGAAGACACAAAGGACTGTACTGACTCCCTAATAGAATATGTCTGGCATTGGTTCTAGCGTACATACAGTCCCTCATCCGGTCAACTATTAATATCTTACCAGTCACCTGACTTATTACTCATCCGTTTGGAAATCATCGAAGAACTCTTCTCCGATATTCTATTACCTTTTCCATGTATTTCATCACATGGTCTTCCTTTGGTTGTTTCCTCCTATACTGAGGCTAGATGGTTCCATTTTGACCACTTAATCATCTTCATGAAATTCTGTCTACATCCGAGCTAAAACTCTAAACTAATTTGCTTTCAAAAGATGTTGATATTATTTTTTTCTTCTCAAGCTAAAACTGCCATATTGCATATCATAGAAGCCGTCTTCCAAGCTGCAATTTTCAACGATCTTAATTGGGATGAACCCTTTGAACTAATGTGTGATGCTTCTGATTTTGTAATAGGGGCAGTTTTGGGACAATGATGTAACACGACGCGCCGGGATTGAATGGGTCGTGTTACACCACAAGAAGAGGAGGGCTGATCGGTAGAGTGGCAGCACAGGGCAGCCGTGTTAGTAACTGTGACGGGTTGAGCCTTGGCTACAACTTGCTATAGGCGACAAAGACTGGCATCGACGGTGCAGAGTGGCGGTTGTATATCTTGCGGCAGCATGTACTTCGCAGCGGTGAACTAGCGGCGGCATGTCATCCGGTGATCATCTCCCTTGAAGCTTCTCTAGGAGACCGTAGCAGTGGCATAGGATGACGTAAAGGTGCAGCTGCATAGGGCGGCTGCATCTAGGTACTGTTGGACATTGACGACGATGATGTCTGGCATCGCTTCGATGACGAAGAGGGCTGTAAGCTAACTATCAGTAAACGGAGGTAGGCATCGACGAAGACGCCAACAGCGATTCATCCTGCGATTGCCTATACTTCGTGGCGGTGGCAGGTCGTCCGGCGATTGCTCTCCTCAAAACTACTCTAGGGTACATTAGGCGTGCGTGGGGTGCATTAGACACGAGAGCGGGCTTGGAGGCGAGTGCAATGGCAAGGATAGTGATGGTGCAACTGGGCATAGTGACGGGCTCAAAGGCAAGCGCGGTAGCGAGGATGGTGTCGCAACAAGGAGCGGTGATGAGCTCAGTGGCAAGCGTTGTGACGAGGACGGCTGAGGTGCAGCTAGGCGCGGTGACGGGCCCAGAGGCGAGCGTAGTGGCACAGACGGCGGCTGCGCATGTAGGCACTCTGATGGCTCGGAGGCGAGCACGGTGACGATGATGGCGACGGTGCATGTAGGCGATGCGATGGCTCGGCGACACGATGTGGTGATAAGGCCGGCGGTGTACTACGCGACTGGGCGGTTGCGCAGCTGCAATGCGGTTGCGGCTGCACGACTGCGTGGTTGCGTGGCTGCGCGGCGGCTGCAGTTGTGTGGGTGCAATGTGGCTGCAGCGGCACGGCGGCACGGTGGCTGTAGCTGCAATGCTGCGTGGCTATGCGGCTGCATGGCTGCGGCTGTGGCTACTGCCACTACTGCGTCGCTACGTGGCTGCACGACCTCACGACTGTGCGGCTGTGCGGCTGCACGGCCTCACAGCTACACGGCCTCACAGCTGCATGGCCTCATAGCTGCATGGCTGCACTGCTGCTCGTTTGCGGGGCAACATGCATGTGCGGCTGCGTGGACGACGAACGCTGTCGCTACGGGCGGCTACGGCTGCTACGGGCGGCTATGGCCGCTCCAGCGGTTGAGGTGGCTCTAGTGGCTAAGGTCACTCTAGCGGCTGTGGACGTTGTGGATGGCTACGGCCTGCTGCGGGGGCTATGACAGCTCTGGCAGCTGCGGCCACTGTGGCAGCTCCAGCGGCCGCAGTCACTCTGGCGGGTGCGGCTGTTGCGAGCGGCTGCGGTCGCTCTGGCAATTGTGGCCACTACGACCGACTGCGGCCGCTGCTTGCTGCGACCAACTACGGCCGCTGCCCACAGCGACGACCGCAACTTGCAGCTGTGGTCCCGGCCCGCGGTTGCGGCTACGGTTGCGGCTCGCGGCTGGCGTGAAGAACCCGCGGACGACGGCACTGGTGGTGGTGGAGGCAGAGACGCCGGTTTTGGCAAAGGCAGTGGGAGAGACGCCCGCATCGGCGAAGGCGGCGGGGGCACTCCGGCGACGATACGATGGAACCCTAGCTCCTCTCTCTCGCAGGGGCAATTTGGTAAATAACCTGAACTTTAATACTAATAAAAAAAGACCTAAAAATACCCCAAAAATACTAAATGACTACATTTTTTTGATTCTTTCTTTTTTTTTACTTGGCTCTTCTCCTTACGATGGACACCCCTTTCCCTTCTTATAGGGGAAATATGGGCCTTTCCCCTTAGAAAAGGGAAGAAGGCCCATAAGTTTAAAAGGGAGGGCGCATTTTTAGGGAAAAAAATACACATAGACGCGCATGCGGAAAAAAAACATGGATGATATGCTTTTACGGGTGGATGGTCCCCCATCAGGCAAAGGGTGGAAAAGAAGCCGATGACTATCTACTATGCTAGCAAGACCTTGGAAGAAGCACAAGTCGACTATTCTACCATTCAAAAGGAATTGTTAGCAGTTATTTTTTCATTAGAAAAATTTTGATTGGGCTTACAAGTTAATTATCCATATACATCTTATAGATAAACCAGTCAAAGATTGATTGAACCTAATCAATAGGTTGAGTTTCTGGCCATTGGAGTACCAAGCTACACATTGTGCTCTAGAAAACACAAATGACTTTATTGAATCTCTCATGCAGCATGTCTACCATTGGTTACCATGTATTTAAACTCCCTCATCCACTATGATTCTAGGATAACTTAAGGTATGGTCAGCTATCAAATCCTAATCTGCCATTTGAATTATTATTGATGGGTTGAAAATTATTTGGAGATCTCTTATGAAATATTCCACAACCTTGGTTTGTGACTTTAACAGATGGTTTTCCTTGAGCTGTTTTGTCTTAGACCAATATCAAAATATTATATCTTAGAAACATACTGATCTTCATATACTTCTAGAAGTACTCGAGGTAAGATGATTTGGATTTGGTCTTCTAGACGGTCTTCCATCACAAATGGTTGTACTTTGGATGTTTCCTCTAATTTGGCCCATTAGGGCAACCACCCCTAACCTATATAAGGGAAGTTTATATAGTGCTGCTGCCAGCTGCATGCCCATCACCGCAGCTGCCCCAATTGCGATCGCTGCCCTCGACTATGCTCCCTTCTTGCCATTGCCGCTGTCCATGACTGTCATCCACACACCCGCTCCCCATGGAAATTTGGTTGTCGCATGACCCGCGCATGTTCCACGTGCGCCGGTACTTTCTGTGCCCCCTGCACACTCCCCATGTGTGTGGGCAGTTCACACGCTCCATGCTTGCATGCGCGCTGCATGTGCCCTGCGCTTCGCTCTGCACACTCCATGTGTTCCACGTGCTCGCAACATGCTCAGGGCATGCAGGACCTAGATGACGTACTTTGAGCACCCTATTGCTGCTGGTAGCATTCATGTCCCACCCGAGGCCATCTACCATTCACCACCGTCATCTGCTCAACCAGCCACGACATCCTCGGTTGAGCTCAAGATCCTCTAAACTCCTCAAACAACGATTGAGTGAGACTGTCATAGCTTTCAAGCTGGTTGGTCACATCACTCTTCTCCTTTCTTTCTCATTATTACTATCTTTGTAAGTGTCGTCCTCACCTATTCCATTGCCAGGAAATTGCGAGTCATAGGCTTAGCCACCATATCGAGAGAGAGAGAGGACTTTGTTCTCGGTGTCAGATTTGTGTTGCTCTTGACGACAGTCATGGATGCCATTAGAAAATGATTGTCCTCCAGCCCATTGGCCTTCAAATTGGTCCCTCGTGTCATTGAGAGCGTGTCTGTTATCCTAGACCCCTCGTGTCATCTATGTGGTCTGCCACCCTAGGTGAGCGGCTTCTAACGTATATCTAATTGGTTTGATTGTGCATGCATCATCCATTTACATTTACCTGTCTCTTCATGTGGTGTAACGCGAGCCACTTGATCCCAGACCCATCCTATTTCATCAATTTGCCCATACTGCGTTTTGACATATCACATTGCAGGACCACTACAATAATGTGATATGAGTCAACCTGATTGAGAGTCAACCCGATACTGTGACATGAGTCAACCATATTGAGTGAATTTATTGTGCTAGAGAGCAGTCACTATATATTATAAATGTCTCCACACTAAATATTATCAGATCAGCCATATTCATTAAATAAAATGGACCAAAATGTTGGTATTATATTTGGAATACTTCGAGTTCTTTCTTGAGTATCCTTATAAAAAGATTATTTAAAACACATGTATGAAGTATGTTAATCATCAAACTATGGTCCCGTCATAACTTAGACTATGTATTGATGGATTTAATTATAATCACTACACATGCCCTATTTTGAAAAATGATCCTCAAACTGTATATGTAATGTGTGATTGGCTTGCCGATCACATATATTTCCATCATGGATTCCAAGGATTTGAGAAGCTTTCTATAAAAAAATCTAGAAATATTTCAGATTACAAAAACTTTGTTTATAAAATCCCTTACGAAGCATAGAGTAATGACAGGTCAAATCCATTGAGCAGGCATACAAAAAAGTGAAATTTCAGCTCATATATATATATATATATTTAAAAGAGTATCATACTATTTCATATCTTAATGAATTTTATGAATTAATTTCAATTACAAAATATAAACTGCTTCATTCAATATCAGGAAATAACATAAATACATATGTTAATTTTACAAACTGATTAAATTAATATTTCATCTATTTTTGGAAATAAGATAAACTAAGTGTACAAACTTCTAAGAAATTTATAAAGTTTTAGGATTTTTGGGTTGTTTTAATGAAGGAATTGGCTTAGAACACCTAAGACTAGCTTTTGTATGTTGTGGGTGTGATGCAGGATGACTAAGGCTGATGCGGGTAGGGATGGCTAAAGGTCACCTTAGGAAGGATAAAGCTTACCAGAAATCAACACAATTGATTTCAAATATTTAAATCCATAGAAAATGATGATGATGTAGTAGTTCAACAGGGCTAAATGTGGATCCGACTATGGGTGGGCAGGCAGTAGTGTGCAACGACTACGTGGGACACCATAGGCTCCATAGTGATATGGGTGGCACTTGGAGGCATAGATGGCGCACACGGCATGGGATGGTGCTCGAGGGTCAAAATGGTGCACGAGATGGACTGCCTCCTCTCAACAGTGGTGGCGGCAGCAATACTTGGCGGTAGCTGTAGCAATCGAGAAGAAGCTTCGGATCACTCTTCAGAATAAAATTCAATTCAACAAAATGATCAATGATCCATCACAACAATGGACTATTTATAAGCCTTGGAGGAGAAACAAAATAATTAAAATTTTCAAACAAAATACAGAAATCAAATTTTAATAATAAATTATATTCAGATCCGTGGACCGAGATTAACGATGTTGACACATCATGACACTGGTCATCTCCTTGTGAGGTGGTGGTGTCGCATCAGATGATGGAGCATGGTCGTGTGTGGCTCCAGGCTGGGTGACTTGGGATTGTTGCAAGAAAATCAGGCAGCCATTGGGCGTGGTGGCGCATACTGGGTGACATAATTTGGATGTGACTAGGTTTGTGAAAAAAATAAAGCAAAACAAATGTTTTCGATTCTTTTGATGTGTTGGAAAGCTCTAGATCCATGCTCTCTTCTCAGATGATAACGTATTAAATGATGAGAAACAGGTGAAATTTTAAATGAACACACAAACTTTTTCCAAACACAATTGGGCGCAAGATTGTATTTTTTATTGTTTTCCAAATCATCTTATTTGGATCCGTGTTCACTCAATCTGGTTTGACATCTCATTATGTCCATACTTTAATACCTTATTTTCTGAAAACATGCATGGTAATAAAAAACCATGAAAGGAGTTATGATATCCCACTTAGTTGAAGATAATGAAGTGTGGTTAATATAAAAGCCAATAAATCAGTTAAAGTAGGAGGAAATAGGTTATTTATGTTTTTTCCATTTCTTGAAACTAAATAATGTGTAGTATTTATGCTGAATTAAAAATAATTATTGAATTACTTTATTATTATACATACCTACTATTACCTAGTTCATGTTATAACATATTGATCCTCCACCTTTATAAAACATCACTTCATCCATTGTAAGTCATTTGGCAGAAACCATCCCACAAAGAAAAACTCAAAGGGTTTTGGGATCAATGATATCTTCTTCTTGGAGAACACAAGGTTTCTTATCCCATCATAATTGGGAATAGCTTCACGTCAAGATCATGTGATTGTAGGGTGAAGGAAGGTCACCCCTTGGCATTTTCTAAACCATAGTCAGGTGTTGTAGCCTTGCCACATGTTGGTTTCATAATGTCATCAGGTTACCATTACAGGACCCATTTACATTATTGGTAAAATTATTTTGAAGACTAGGTGTCAAAATGTCCTAGCATGTACCAATTGTCCCTCTAGTGGATAGATCTCACTGCAACTCAATTATACTCAACCAAGATACCACACCCATGCTTGTTAACATAATCAGATGAGCAGATCTTGTCACATGTGTAAATGTTTTGACTAAATCATGGTTGATTGTGTCTAGAATGCCCTTGGTCAAATGATTAACCTGACAGATGTGGACTACATCCAGATGGCTGATTATGTATATTACATCAATGACCAAGTGGATCAGGTTCAACTTCATTTTTCCACTCAATTTGACCTGGCTGGATTTAGTCAAGTATGTCGAGTTGGATATGTTGGGTCCGCAAATTTGTCTATCAAAACAATGGAATACACACCATGGATGTTCGTAAAAGTAGGTTGTTGAACTAGGTCAACTTGTACTTGGTTAGTTGGGTCACTTGAGTTGTATGTTCTATGTTGGCATGTGGTTTTATATGCTCAAAAATGACAGTTTAAACTCATCATAGGTATTTTCAGTTCACCCAATAAAAATATAAACATGTACTGTCTTGAGTAAACTTAGCTAATGATGAGTGCTGATCGTCTCCACAATGAACAATGACTACACATTACTGTGATAAGACCAAATACATATAAAATACCGAGTGTAGTAAGAAGAAAATGTGAGGCGAGATAGTGATAACTAGTACTCTAATTAATATAATTATAGTAGGTAGTAAAGAGTGATAATTTTGTTTTTAGATGATGGAGGAAATGAAATGATGACAGCAAGGTGAATGTACGTACCAAAAGACCATGTCATGTAAAGTGAATGATGAGAAAGATGTGATGAGATTGTGATGTGAAAATGGCAAGATGTGACTGCATAGTATAGAGATGCGATTGACGAAGGAAAAAATGGGGTGTCAATTTTGTGTCGTTGTTAATATTTTTGTTTCAATCAAATAAAATTTCTAATTTTTATAGTTACTCAGGAATGTACAGTTGTGAGTAAGGTCGTCTCCACAGGGATTGGCTCTTAGAGATTGAAATGACTACTGACTTAGGGAATAGTGAAAAGCAATTTAAGAATGATGATACTGATGGGCAATTCAATAATTTTTTGTGTTTACCTGAATTCAGGATAGGTGAATGTGATGAATTTTTAACAGAAGATTAGTGAGTTTCAATCCATGATGAAAGAACTACTTGCAATAGTAATAAAGAAACACAGATACGTGTTTGTTGTAATGTCTAAGAGAGAGAAAGACAGAATTTATTAGCTAGTTTATAAAGGAAGTCCCATCTAATGATCATATATAGACGTCAAATTTTATATATTTTTAGTAGAGGAATATGAGAAATTTTAGGAAAATTTTGGAGAATTTGTGGAGGTCAATTGGTAGGAGAATTTTGAGGTTCAATGCACAAGGAAAGCTGTTTGATAAAATACCTAAAAGACGAAAAAGATTTATATGGATGTTGGCATGCAATTTTTTTAGGTATTTTATCTTAACAATGTTTATAGAATAGAAATTTTACCTTCCTTGATTTTATTATATTTTTTTATAAATTTTTAATTGGTTTAAAAATATTAGAAACCTTTGTTTAGAAACCCTTTAAAAGATAAGCACATCAAGTTTTTGAAGAAATGCTGGAATGGAGTTTTCGATTGTTTTTATTCTTTTGCTCCAAATCGAATTACTTCGATTTTGAGAAATGGATTGAGGATGATTCCTCAATCCTTTATTATACTAAATGATATATCAAATAAACTAAAGTAAATTTAAATTACTTACCGAATTTTGGTCGTGGATGGAGGTCGCCAACGACTCCTGACCTCCCTCTTGGCCGCGTCATCCTTCAGGTAAGTATTCCTTGATCTTTCCTCTAATGTCTCTCTCTCTTTTAGCTCTCCCTTCAGGTCACGGACCTGTCACAACTGTTGACAGAGAGAACTGAACAAGGGGAAGATGGAAATGGCACTCCACCGTTAAAAAGAAACGTTGATTATAAACGTGAAATCCAGCAGTGAAAGATCATTTTTCCGGCGACTTACAGCAATTTTATAGGTCATGAACGGTCCAAAGACCTTCCTGAACAATATGGGATCATTCCGCTGCCATCTACGATGACGAGTTGGCAGAAATACACCCTATCTCGTTGGAATAGCAGCTCTGGAAATGAAGACGGCAACGGGAGTGGGAAAATGTCGACGATGGCCCTAGACCATTAGATCCAAGAATTAGGGATTCAACGGCTACAATTAAATTGTAGATGTGGACCCCATTAAGTTTTGTGGTCCTTTCCCAGTCAGCAGTGTCCTCGTCACCTCCAACCGTCGCCGTGTTGGTGTTTGGTTTGTCTACGTTGGTGTTCCGCACTGATTTGTCACCTGGAAATAAAAGAAAATTAGAAAAGAATATTAGAAGCTGATCTTGAATGTTCAATCTTCAAAAAGAAGATCGACGGTCAAGATTATATCATCATCCTTATGAAAAGTTCCAATCGATACGGGCTTTGGGCCAGGTTGGCCTGAAGCCCAGTCTGGTTTTGTATCTAGCTTTCTTCAGATCACGGCCTAATGGACCGCGATCACACACCGGCCCATCTATGGCCTGGCCTGATCCTTTGAAACGATGTGTTATATAACAATCCCATATTGCCGTTTATCAAAAACGGGAGTGATATATAAGCTCCAAAATCCACAAAAATATGAGTTGAATTAATATGGACTTACCTTGGGCGCGGGCTGCTCTTATCTTGGGGCTGCTTTGAGGGGCTGGCCTTGGCTCCACCTGCTGGTGCCACTGTGTGGCTGCGACCGTGGCTGTGGTTGCATGTGGCACCTGCGTGCGCCCTTGGCAGCTCCTTGGGAGATTTTTTATTGATTTAATATTATTATAGAAACATATTTATTATTATTTTTTTTTTCTACTTAACGAATTTCAGCAATTAATGAACAATGAAAAACTCGTTAAAAATATGACATTTTACATAATGAATGAAAAATTGCATAAAAATAGAATTTAACATTAAAATGCATCTTCATTTCATTATATGACTTCATAAACCCTTAAAAAATGTTGGTTTGCAAGCATGATTTATAGTACATCAAATACCCCCCCCTACTTTAACATTGCAAGACCCTTAGCAATGGTTTACATTGGGATGACACAAGATCATGTACTTTTTTATTAAATGTAGTAGAGCACTTAGGAAATAATTTCACCAAAAGTGAGTTTATGATTTTTCTAATGTCGTAGAAGTTCAAATTTTGAAATTCCCCCAAGTATATATTTCCGTTCAGTTCGTGATCCTAGCTAGACATCTCAACACTCCATTTACTTATAAGTAAACATATAATATAGGTAAATACAGTAAGTTCACTTCAACTCAAACTCAAGTCACTATCCAACCCCCACTACTAAGGATGCTGCATGGTGCAGGAAAGGTGCCAATCCCCTTCATTATAGCTATAGATACAGTGGCTATAACACATGGGTGGCAGGATTTTTTTTCAAATCTGTGCACTTGGTGTAAACAATCGCTTTTTGCCTTATTCAAATGGCTCTAGCCTTATTTTGGATTGATGGCTTTGCCTCATTTGCAATGACTGAATACTTTTAGCCATCCCTTCTGTTGCCTTAGTAGATAAGCAGCTTATTCCCCCGATGAGAGTTTTGTATCACCCCAATAACTCAAGGAGCTTCACTTTGTCGATAGTAGTAGAGCTTGAGGATTGGCATCAACTTTACACCTTACCATAAAGATTTTGTGGAAGGTTTCAATGACGAGAGCTTAAGATGATGTGAGCAAATTAGGGGAGAAATAATAGTCTAGGAACATGAGATGTCTGAATAGAACACTAGGTGTTCTTAACTCATCCTAGGGAAATATCTAACCCTAAACTCCTTGGATTTAGCCACTATTCCACCTTAACCTTTATCACTTAGGCTGCTCTCTTCGTAATTTACTAAAACATTCTCAATCTTGTGAAATATGTTCCTATATGCTCCATGATCATGCATGCTAAAATTTTCACGAGACATGAAGGGCTACGATTAAATGCATACATGCTAAAATGAAATGCCTATTCAGTTATGATTGACTCTGTTTTCCCCCTATTAAGTGGATGACCATATATAAGATTGCTTAAGAATGTAGAGGGTTATGTCAAACCATTATCTGAAGCTCACCGTTGCATCTCAATTGTATCCATATCTTCTTGCAACTTTAACTCACTTATTAGAATGCAAGAAACTCTATCTTAGAAAATGATAAAACCTAACTAAGAAAATAAAATTCGCAAGTAAACTGGGATGTGTCCCAATAAGCACTGAGTTTTATGCCTACTGCCAGACTTGTGAGTGCTCTATTTTGATCACGTGAATTCCTTAAGAATGAATTTCGGGATCCATGTTCTCTTTGAAGAGTTGACTCTGTGGGATTCAAGTATGTGAGCCGGTATCCATACTAATCCACGTTGATTTTGTCATTTTCTATCAGAGCGTGATACTATTGTATGGTTAGAAAACACCTTACATCTCTTTATGAAAGTAATCACTTCCCTTTGTTTAGCTTTTTGTGCTGGTGTCTTAGCATCTTCTTTGGTCAAATACGTGGATATAGGGTGGTCTAGCATTATTCTTGACTCCTTCTTTTCTTTGAGTTTCTCACCTTGAGTTTTCATCTCCCTTTTTTTTTCATGAAATTTCTCTACATCATTCTTTAAAATGTGATTTACCCTCTTTAGGGCATGAATGGCTCGCTGAGAACTTAAGCAAGGAGTCTTGCAAAAGAAATATAGGAATGAGTTCCCAATAAATGTGGATATCTCATCCTTCTTGTTCACATCTATTGGAAGTGTATCCTTCATTGCTTTCTTAAGCTCCTAGGGGCCCTCCTTTACATTGATGATGAAGCATTCACCCACATTCTTGTGCTCTCTCGAACCTCCAAATGTTTTCACAGAGATCCTTTTCTCCTTGTCATGCAAGACAACCACTTCTTTGTCCACACCAATTATTGCACATGTTATTAGCGCCACCATAAGAATAGCCGCTCACCACCAACCACATCCCTCGTGCATCTATAGAGTAGACTAGTTCCATTCGGCCACCCTCGTTTGGCCTGACTGCCGTCGCCGCTGCCTCACCTACTCGCCATGAATGGCCGAAGACGTCGCAGCCTGAGCCTATAGTCCCCCGTAAATGCCTCCTGTGCGCACCCCCCACTCGATAGCAGTCGCCGCCCATGTGCTCATCATTGCAGCTGCTCCAGCCCACGACCTTGCTGCTCACAGCCACCGCCTGCACGCCTATCGTCCTTGATCGCTCCAGATTCGATTCCTGACCTTTTTTTTTGGCAAAAAAACACGGTGGCGGGAATGGTCAACCCTGCAGTTGTGCCCGTAGACCGATCCATCTGTGCCCTAGACATCACCCAAGGGGATTTTATTTATAAAGTGAAGTGTTTATCAATGTTTATAGGCGTGGAGCGAGTATAAATATTCCAATTACACTCAGATCTCACTCATCCACGCCATGTGCAGTAAAGGAAATGATACATAAGTGATACCTTGCAGGTGTTTGGAGAAGTGCTCGCGTCGACGCCTCACACGAGCCCCTCGCATGATGATGGTGGAGAGATAGTGAAGCTGTCCCCGCCTTTAACAAGTGCATCGATGAAGTGCATGGCGAGGACCTCATCCGAGGTGGGCGCAGTCCACCCCGCTGTTGTGATCGTCGGATCAGGCGTGAGCGCTCCCACCTCAAGTGCTCCACGTGATTCGCCACTCCCACGGGGCCTCCTTCGAAAGTGTGCGGTATGTGCAGAGGTTCGGCAAGCCGAGACATTCAACGCGATAGCATCCCCTAGCGCTCGGAGGGAGTGTCTGCCAAGAAAGGAAAAGGGAGGAAGGGAGTCATGTGTGTACCGCGTGATTGACGAGGGCATCTGCTGTCTGGTTGCCTTCTCGCAGTTGATGATGAACGCTAGTTATGCGAGGTCACCACTGCATGATGTCCTGCCATACACGGTGTAGTCGCCATTGGGAGCATGTACCTGCATGAAGCATGTCGACTAACTCCTATGAGTCTGATTCTACGATGATATTATGAAGGTTTTGTTCCTCGTAGAGGAGTAAACCATCACGTATCACAATAGCTTCGGCTACTATGTTAGTTTATACGCCATAGAAAGAGGACAAAGCAAAGAGAATACTCCATGTATGATCCCGGAAGATACCACTTCCCCCTTCTAGCCCCAAGTTCCCTTTGGATGCACCATCCACATTTAGTTTGAGGCTGCCAATTGGTAGTGGGTGCCAATGGATGACCTGTAGTTGAATGCGGATAGGGGCAAGGGTCACCGGAATGCCCCAAGCATGAAGGAGATCACATCCGAGTGCTGAGCTGCAGTTGCGACTGGGGATGAGATGGTGGATGCATCGTATCCACAGCTTGACGCGACGCATGATATCCACGGTGCACATGGGTGTCCCTACAAAACGAGAAGAATTTCGCCCCTTCCATATCTCTCATAGTAAATAAGCTATGGTGATGTGTAGGATGGGGCTCCATTTAGAGCATATTGGCAAGAGAAATATCTTGCCAAAACACTCCAACGAGGTCAGTGGAATATGAAGGAGTGGGCGCCAAAGGTACGTAATTTGGCGCCAACATTATATGTCTGTCTCACTATGGAAAAAAAGATGTTCCATAGTCTCAATATGTGGAAATGTGGAACAGCAATTGCAAAGTGAGGTGAGAAAGTGGCCTAGATGGATCACCCGACCATCAGTCGGGAGGCCACGGTGTAGGAGTATCCAGAGGAAAAAGGAAATGCGGGTAAGGATCGCAGAGTGCCAGATGCGGTGACCCTAGTGCTAGATGGGGGATTTCTCACGGAAATACTCCCAAGAAGAACTGCATAAGCTATGCGCCGTTGAGTGTGAGCGTCCAAATAGCACGGTCGGAGGGGAGACCGTGTTGCTCCCATATGTGTGGTGTGTTGCCCATTAGCAGCTAGGCCACTATGAGTCACACTCAATCTGGTACAAAGCGGGGATGGCGAGCGAAAGGCTCGTCAGCTTGCCAAGTATCAAATCAGGTGCCAATCGTACCTCGGTCTATACACCAACATGTGACCTGGGCGATCTCAAGCCACTATCGCTGCCACGTCTGCCATCTCCGATGGCCTTAGATATCCATCTCTCGACGGGCCCACTCACTATACTTGGCCGAAATAAAACTTCCCAATAGGGAGTGTGGTGCGCATGCGTCATACGAGTTTCTTTTGAAGCATGTCCTCGACCTCTGAGAGGTGTCTGATCCCTAAACCCCCATTGGTCGTCGGCCGACATGCTTTCTTCCAAGAGACCCAATGATGGCGACGCTCGCCCTCGAGGTGACCGAACCATAAGAAACGTGCGCATAGTTGTTCCACTGAGTGAGGGACTATGAGAGATAGTGAGTGGACTGCAAGGGTATGCAACGGGATACTCATGAGGACATGTCGAATAAGTTGGATGCGTCCTCTAGGAGAGATAAAATGGAGTTTACATCCCTCAAGTTTTGATGGCGAGGACGCCAACACATCACCGTCCAACGTGTCAGCACGGTCAACTGGAGTCAACACGAAGTCAACCGAAGTCAACACACCACGATCAACTGACGTCAACACCAAAGTCAACACGCCGCAACCGTCGACGAGCACGTCTCCACCCGCGCACGTCCCTATGCGCGTCATGACATGACGCTAGAGGCAGATCCACAACTGCCCTTTGGCGTGACATGGCGCACGTCTTTTCTTTAATTTATCGTCATTTTCTCTTTCCTCCAAGGCCTATATATAGGCCATTTTTTTCAAGAAACATTTAGGCAGTCATAATTTCAAGAGTTGAGTTTTGTTTAACTCTTCTTGGAGGACTACCCAGCCTCCCCTATCCCTCTTAACCCTAGCCGTCGCCGCCGCAGCCGTCGTTGCCACCGCCGTCGCCGCCACAGCCGCCATTGCCGTCGCCGCCGCCGCCGTCACCTCCGCCGCCGCCTAGCGACGTCGGCCTTCCATCCTCTCTCCTTCCTCTCTCGCCATCCTCTCTCTCTCTTACTCTCTCTCTTTCTCTCTCCCTCTCACTCTCTCGCCCAGGCCGTCCCAGCCAAGATCGCCCAAGGCCGCCCAGGCAGCCCCGCCAGGGCCGCTAGGGCCGCCCCAGCCAAGGCCGCCTAGGCAGCCCCGCCAAGGCCATCTGGGCCACCCCAGCCAAGGCCACCCAAGGCCACCCAGGCAGCCCTACCAGGGTTGCCCAGGCCGCCCCAGCCAAGGCCGCCCAAGGCTGCCCAGCCCTGGGCCGCCCAGGCCGCCCCAGCCAAGACCGCCCAAGGCCGCCCAAGCAGCCCCACTAGGGCCGCCCCAGCCAAGGCCGCCCAAGGCCGCCAGGGCCGCCCAGGCCACCCATCCAAGGCCGCCCAGGGCCACCCCTGGCCGCCCGCCCCGGACACTGCGTGTCTGTCATCCAAGCTTCGGACGCCCGTGAAGCTTCATATAGCTGGGCATACCGTTTAGGTTTCGGGGCGATGCCCCGAACCTCGTAAGGTGGCGACTCCCCCCTTGACCCCCCACCAACTGACCGCGCAGTTGGATCCGCGACACTCTATCGTAGTGCACGTCAGTCGTTCCGCCAACGACGCCCACGCCCAAGCACTCCGGTCTTTGAGCAACCAGGCCGAGTCTCAACCAGGGCCATTCAAGGCCCGAAACGTCCAGATCCCATTATCCAGTGGGCCTCACAAGGCCCGGATTCATCCAGTCGTGTCACGATCAGAATTTCCCGCATCCTCTTCACGCACTACGGTGCAGAGGTATGCCTGAACTCTCTGGTGTCGAAGTGTTCTCCGTTCAGTATTCTCTCGAGAAGTTTCCACTACCGTCAGACTTAGATTTGGTTTGGATTTTCTACCTCTTCTCTCTTCTTCTTGAGTGTTTCTTCACGACGTGAATTCGTCATATTGATTTCGATGCTTCGCATCGTCGCGGTGGGGGAAGATAGTACTCCCCCCCTCGATAAGGGTCGAAGCTGCACCACCAGATTTTCATCAGTTTTAAAGTCCGAATCCGACCGTGTGATTTCTGTGGCTATTTTATCCCTCAAATATCCGCTCCATCCTTAGCCGTCCACCTTCTCGTAGTCAGCCCATCTATCCCATCGTCCCATCCTTTGTCATGTATCCCATAGTGTTAGGCCCCTAACTAGTCGGCATTCCTTGCCTAGAGGCCTGCGTGCTTATTGGGAAGGATTGCCCTTGTATTTGGCTCACGACATTTTTAAGGACTGAGTCATTATGGATAGCGATATCCAAATACCTGATCTATTAGGCCATTGCCACTACCGGTGGTGATTCACGGTAGACTGCGCATGCGCCCATCCACACCCAAGGCGGGACGGATCAGGTACGGCCCGTGCGTGCTGGGGGCGCGGGCTGAACGGCCCGTGCGTGCAAGCGCCGCACGCCAATGCCAAGCGCTACGCGCGGGCACCAACGCTACCCGCCTGTGCCGAGCTGTGCGCGGGGGCGGGACGCGCCGCATGCGGGTGCGGGACGCGCAGGCCAGACGGCATGCCGCGGGCGCAACGTGCAGAGTTGTGCGGGATACCGCGCAGCGGCCACGCGGGCGCCGCGCGCATTGCGTGTGCGGGGTGCGCGGCTGGGAGACATCCCCGCCAGGAGACTAAGGCATGTGGCGCGTAGAGAGCGCCGGGACAGCACAGCGGGTGCGTGGCGCTCCTACGGGTAATGTTGGGCGCACAACGCCCAGCTCTGGGATGTCGGATGCGGCGGCGTCGCGCAGATTGCGCGCCAGAGTGTGGACACGGGTGCTGGTGGCGTGTGTGATCGTCAAGGTAGGGGTGGCGTGTGTGATCGCCACGCTCGCGGGCGTACGGCGCCCAGCCCGGCGCACGAATGAGCGACAGAGCGGGCACGCACGGGCGAAACGGCGACATTGAGGCGGTGCGGCGACATTACCTCGGCGCAAGGCACCTCGTCTCGTTCTTTGTAACACCCCTCGTCTTCCCCCATGTAATCTACGATGTATTCTCGATGATATTAATTCAATGACCCTATTCACTGACGGTGCCTAGCACCACCATCTCCCTTAACCCCTTCTAAGCGATCTTAAGCAATCCCAAGAACTTCCGCTGCAAGAGATCAAGGCTGCTCAGTGTTCTGCCCAAGCACTGAGGCCGGCACATGTCAATCCCGAGCCAAGAGACCTAGCTTGAGATTTGACCGTGTGACACATAGTCATACACCCCGTAGTCATCCTACGTCAAGTTTCTTTCTCAATTTGACTAGAAGGGCATCAAAGTAATGATGCCTAGCGCGTTCGAGAAAGATAGGACATCTAAAATAGTCAAAAGGGTGGCATCCTCGTGAGTAATGGGTAGTGTTAGATTATCTGAGAGCGCTTTGTAGTGGTGCAAGGACAACTATAAAGCTACTCTTTGAGGCATTGACGAGCTGGCCCGAGGCTTGCTCATACGCACTGAGGACACTCATAAATTCCTTAATAGATTTTTTGGATCCATTAAGGAAAAGGATGGCATCATCCGTAAAGGGTGAGTGTGAGAGGATCGGGCATCCCCTTTTCCTAAAATATGGTTAGATTAGGCCACAATCGATCGCACGTGTGAGCGATCGACTGAAGACCTCCTCCATCAATATAAAGTACGGTGAGATAGGATCAGCTTACCGTAGACCTCTCATGGCCGTGAAGAAGCCAATGGAATCTCCATCCATCAAGAGAGAGAAATGATTCTTTCGAATGCAGGCATCAACTAGATCGATGAACCCAAAGTGATGTAACACTTGGGTAAGAAAATTTCGCTCGACTTGATCAAAGGCCTTCTCCATATCTAGTTTGATGATGACATTTGAGCCCTGAATATGGGCGTCTAGTGACTGTGCTAGCTCGTGAACTTGCATGATATTGTCATGGCTCTATGGACCCTTGACAAAACTACACTGTTCAGGCGAGATAAGAGATTTCATAAGATTGGTCATACATCAGTGTTTGTGAAGGGGTTGTGCGAATGCCGATGACATGCTTATAACTCCCAGATCTGGTGCCACGTAGTGGATGCAGGAGTGATGTATGAGAATACTTTTGAGGCAGATCTAGTGCCGTCAGCATTGGATTTACCTTCAGATGGGGGCTCCATGCTGTTCTAGAAGCACTAAATGGGTGACACAGTCCTAGTCCATTATGCTCATATGATCACCATTATCATTGCCTGATGATGAGAATAGGATATTATGTTTATAGGGTCGGCATGCAAAGGTAATAAGGTGACGGTTCACAGGTGCTTCCCTTGGTATATCATGCTAAGAGAGAAAAGTAGTGTGAATAAGAAAATTTACTATCTGAGTGGTAAAAGTGTTTTTCATTTGTCTCCCTTCAAAGATTTGGTGTCAAATGCATGTGAATCACTCTCCATACTGTTTGATGGTGTATCGGATGCTTTGAAGATACAAGTGATAACATATTTCTACACAAAGTATGTGAACTAATACCTGTGAGGCATATACTAAGATGATTCATTGAAATTTTCGATCTTGATATAGGAGGTTGCAATCCTGTATCTTCACAGTTTATGTTTTTTAGTAGCAACACATAGAAATGAGAAAAATAAAATAAGATGTGTCATTTATGGCTCCATAGGATTCCTCCCCTGCCACCCAGCCCTAGATTTGCCTTTGGTACACAGTCAACATTCCCCTTGGAGAAACCAAAAATCTCTAACATCCACCTCACCAGCGTCTTGAGGGTCCTTTTACGAGTCAAGCTGTCTGGGATTCCTGAAATCTGTAGCACCTAAATTGTGTGATTGGATTTCCATGCTGCAGAACGTAATAAATTATGAGTTTACCTTTGCCTTTACTAGACATGACTCATTATCTATAGTGTGGGCATTCATTTTCTCAGAAAATGAAAAGACATATCCCCTTTCCACATCTTTCATAGAAAGAGCACTATACTGATGTGTAATGGATCTTATATATGCTTAAATGACTCTAGTAGGACCATGCATCTATTAGTTACGAATGTCATAAGTCAATATATGATAAACTTGGTCAAATCATAAGGATGACTTGTTTGGGTGACTAATTTCAATGACTAATATATGCTTCAGTTGCTAGAGAAAGAAGGCCCCCATCACATTTCAAAATTGATATAGTAAGGATAGATGGATGTTAACTGCATTTTACCCAACATTCTAGATGATAATTTTCTCTAAAAAAATGCTAAGAGGACTTATCATATAGTGTAATAATCGAATGGATTGACAAGCCTTTGGTCCAATCTTGATCACTAGGGCATATTCTAAGAGTTCTAAAAAAGACGTGGTGCTCCAAAAGGGCCTTTTGTTCCATGTAAGTAAAGTACCAACATGAACTATAGGAGGTGATTCGTAAAGGTTGGATAACTAACTGAAGGAGTATTTACTGGCCAAGATCCTAACCATGCAGTAAATTTGTTTCAAAAGCACTTATTTACTAGCCAAGGGTCAAACAATGCCTAGAACTTATCCCAGACCTTCATATTTTCTTCATTGACATGCTTTGAACCAAGAAACACTAGTGAAAGAATTGATCATCATTGAGTTGTCTGGACCATAAGAATCACACACAATTATTCTGAGCTTAGAATAAAGAGGGATATCAGATTCATTGTCAGAGTGTTTTGTGCATGGTCATAAGGATGTATCAGTTTAAAATCCATACTTGTGACTAAAATTGGAGCTTCAAATTTTGCTAGATTATTTCTTTATTTTTCCGATGAAGCATCAAATAATGATACTGGGAGGGTCTGAGGAATATGGGGAACCCAAACAAGTCAAATTGTAGTTTTCCTTGCAAGAACCTTGTGCGGTTTTGTGTATGATGTATGTGCTATTTAGTTGTAGATGATCCAACCATTGAGTTTTTCTTTGCTATGTTTGCAGACCAAAAACCTGCTTTATGCAATAGCTGTATTTATTACTCATTTAATGTATCATTTACATACGTAAATGAAGAGTATTTTGCATCAATTACAAAGAGAGCATGAGAGAGAAAGTGGTTAACCAATTTTCAAATGATTTGTTCAAATAAGGTCTTGAGTGATTGCTAGTGAGGAGATCTGGAAAGGACTTCTTCAACCAGTATTAAAATGGTCTGTGAGAAGGGATCAAATTGCCAAAGATCTCACATGCCCATGAAGAACTGAGTAGATTTTCCATTCACAAACAGGGAGAACTGATTACCCCTAACACCAGCATAAATAAGAGTAATCAGCTTAGTGGGAAGAAAGATTAGTTTGTCAATAGGGGGAAACCACTGAACCAAAGTGGTGTCATTCTCCAAGTCAAGCTGGTGATGATATTAGGCTCCAATGTATGTGATAAGCCAAAAATAGGGGTGAATTTTACTAAATATTAATTCCTTGTCGTTGTCAATTTCAGCTTATGCAATAAAATTTATAAAAACCCTGCTTAAGATGTGTAGTATAAGTAAAGGTATCGTCCAAGTGAATATAGTAAGAAATTCAATTTGATGATTTTCTTGATAATTCAACCGTAATTAGAGTTAATTTGATCTTCAACGAAGATCAAATCGACCTTATTAGACAAGGAAGTTAGAAAGGGGGGTAGAAGAGATGAAAGGACTAGAAGAAATATGGGGCTCTAAATTGAATTATTTGATCCAATTGAAAGGATCAAAGAATACAATTAGAGAGATTAAAGAGACAATTTTGATTTGTTTTGGTTGGTTCTGTAGGCTTGATAATTCAGAAATAACTACTCTATTGGACAATAAAATGGGAAATTTAATCTCCTAAAACTTTAACCTTTTTCTTAGTATGCACTTGGAATAGCTAGGTAAATCTCTTAATGTCTCCTCTCAATCCTATTAAGGGCTTGTACATTCCGCTCAAGCCAAGCGATTTAGAAGTACAGACAAAAATCAAGAAGAACGATCAAGAAATTAAACTAACATCATCCAAAATACACCAAAAATTCAAATATAAAGAAGGAAAAAGTACAAAACAGGTTGATCCAAGCTGGCGTTCTCTCTGTCTTGCAGCTGTGATAGAGCACCATCCAGAATGAACTTCTCCTCTCAAAATTCAGCTTTTATACTTAGGTTACATGGTAAAAAATACTATTTTACCCTTATTTAGTAATTAATTTTTATCTATCAATGTAGGCTTTATCTAAATTATCCAGATATAGAAAGAGGAGCTCAAGACGAGCAAATCCATAAAACAATCATCTCAATTGGACTTCAGGATCAAAAGTTATGAATAAATGAATCTAAACCAATTTTAGCGATTGGATTTAAATTCATTTATTTATTAATTTCTTTCTTAACACACCATGATGTGTCGGATGCGGATTGGTTGGCAAAAACTTGAATCTATTTTCGGGTTGAATCTGCGAGTGCCATGTACCCCTGTCTTGGAACCAGAAATAAAGAAAAAACAATAAAAAACAACATAGTAAATAGCAATTTCCACGTATGTGTACACTCTTCATAATTTAAACCAGTCAAAAGGTGCCACGTCACCTCCCGTGCAAGTGCTTTGCATGCACCGCATGGGAGGTGAGCTTACCTCCTGGAGAGAGATTGGCCTGAAATTTTGCAAAACAGCCCCTGATTAAGTTAAGTACACATGCACAAAACGGCGCTGCTCAGAAAATATTTGTGTATATATATTCTTTTCGCTTTCTCTCTCCTCCTTCTTCTCATAAAAACCATTAAAAAATTATTGAATAATTTCAATAAAACCCTGTAGCTCTTGTAATTGCTTACAACCACGACCGAGAGTCGTTTAAAGGGCATAGTTACAGAAAAAATTCAAGAAAAACCCCTTGACTTTAGAAATTGCTTAAAAACTCATATTTTCCACATAAATATATCCTTTTCCTATTTAAAATTCATTGCTTCCTCAAATAAGTTCCCAAAAAATCCAATAAAATCATAGAAAATTCTAGAAAATATAGAAATACATTAATTAACATCAAACTTAAGTTTTAAACCTACCATTTTCATTTAAACATATGATTACAACCCTATTTTAAACTCTTTAAATATGTAAAAATGTGCTAATTTCTTGAACTAAAGATCTAATTTAGGGTGTTATCAATATGGTAGGTATGAGATTGCATTAGGCATGGACTAGTAACATATTATCTTAAATCAATATTCCTTAATAAAGCCACATTATTCAGGTGATATTCGTCTATTATAAAGCATATCGGTAATGATATTAGATCAAATCATGTCGCATAAGTTACAAAGAAAAAAGGTTTAAAAGTCCAAACAAAATGTGACGATTCCACCCTTTCACATGCATCTGGGTATTTGCCAGCTGATTACTGAAGTTCTCTATAGAAGAAGAATAAATATCTCCAATCTTATGGCTTAACACAAAGCTATAAAAATCTTCATGTTGAACCATGTGGATAAAAATCTCAAGAGGTTTAGAATCCTAGAGCTTTATTTCGTTCCAAAAATTATCAGGGTATGGTTATATTAGCAAGGAAAGATCATAATGAGTTAAGGGCATTGCAATGTCTCAATTCTTTTAGACTAACTAGAGTAATAGAAATGAAATAGGCACTCATACATATGATCTCTTCCATGTTACTTGCTCCATCATTTTTAGACCTCGCATATTTGTGGTAGTGTAGTCAAAGCTGATCGATATATGAAAACACCTTCATACATTGACTTTCTTGGACTCCTTTTATGTGTTTGAAACACCTTATAAAAAATAAACAAAGGTCAGCTATGCTGAGGAATACCTCTCAAGTTTCTCTCAAGTTTTTCCCAAGCATGGTCAAACATTAATTTTTTCTGAAGTTGGATGCAGAGATAGGGATTTTCATGACAGGTTTTCAATAAAGGTTAAAATTTGGAAGCATGCAAGTCATAAAAAATCACAACATATCTTCAAATACTCCACCTAAAGAATACCTCTCTAATTTCACCTGAAAATTTTGGCTAAAAGAAATGTGGGTAGCACAAGCTGGAACCCAGATCCAAAAGTTGTGTATTGGGATGCCACAAAATGGATGCCGAATAATGATGTCTTGCACTTCTCTCACATGGGCTTTTTTACTTAACTTCATGTTATTTATCATGAGAACTCCTTCCAATTTTCCTCCATATCTGATACAAGTGAAAGCACCAGCTTGCTCAGATTGCATCCCATTAATGAATTTGAACCAATCTTATCAAACAAATTAGATTCACAATATTTGACTGGTAGTGAAACAACTTTCATTGAAAATATTGGTTCTATAACCGATATATCATCTGATGATCATGGCATTATGAGTCCTAAGATGGCATCCTCTTATGATCACTCAGATCCTCCTAATGTTTTGGAATCTCCCTCTCACTCCGATCCAATTGTACTCACTAATATTTACCATGAGTTGTTACCTACTGTATATTCTTGTCCTGAACCAGTGATCATCTTCAAGATATCTACCTTCAGGAGAGACTGGACCCTAACTCATGCTAATCTAAACCTATACTAATTATCATATGAAACAAAGTCAAAGCAATTAACTTAATATGTGATAACTAATAAAATAGATCTGCATCTAAGCATAAATATTGGATGCGAGCCATGAATTCAGAACACCAACCTTTCCTGTATAATCACATCTGGGAGGTAGTTCCAAATGGAGATAAATTTTAAAATATAAACCAAAAGATAACATTGATAAGTACAAAGTGCATTTAGTGGGAATGTTTATAATCAGCTAGAGAAAATTTTAGTCCAGTTTTTGAACATACGACTACTTGTTTTGCTTTTCTACATGGAAAATTCCATAAACTATCAACATCAAATGATCTGATAGGTCAAAATATCAAAATTACCCCAGTCATCTCTGACATCCTAAGAAATCAATATATAGTATAAAGAAATCACCTAGAGCTTGGTTCACTGAACTCACCACCTTCTGTCATACTCTCCATTTTATTTGTTATCTTTGGTTCTGAAGCCAATAGATGTTTGTTATCTAAAGTTCAGCATGTTGATCACATATTTATGTCGATCTATGTTGATGATACTTTGATCACCTAGAGTTGGGTTCACAAAAATCACCTCCTCCCATCATACTCTTGGTTTAACTTGCTCTAAAACCGATAGATCTTGGTTATTTAGAGTTCATCATGTTGATCACATATTTATGTTGATCTATGTTGATGATACTTGGATCATAGTCCCTAATGATTTCAGAAAAGAGAATATAGTGCAGAATCTACATTCTCAATTTGCTTTTAACAAAGTTTTTCTTTCATGACCCGACTGGTTCTTTGGTAGTCCAAACTTATCCACTACGCTGATAACCTTCGGAACCTTAGAAACACTAAGGTTCTGAAAGAACGTTTGTTGAGCATTTCTAAGTTTCCATTGAGTACTTTGATCATACGTGGTCTTCGTTCAACTTCGAGCTCTAACACAGTTCTTGAAGAACCCCCACCGCTCGTGTTGCCTTCCCCGAGGCATCACACTTAACCTAAAAAAACAAAAACTTTGTAAGTGCTTTTCTCTTTTCAGTAGCTCGAAGCTACGCTCCCCTTCCTCCAGTCTTCGTTCAACTTCGAGCTCTAACACAGTTCTTGAAGAACCCCCACCGCTCTTGTTGCCTTCCCCGAGGCATCACACTTAACCTAAAAAAACCCCTAGAGCATGTCGAATTTTCATTGGGAAAAACCTCATCTCCTGGAGCTTGCAGTAACAGCCCTAGTCGCCCGATCGGTCAAAGAAGTCGAATACAAGGCTTTCTACAATACTGTTTGCAAAATTATCCCGGATTTCATCTAGACTGACGGAACTTCAGATTGCAGCCGAGTCTTCTCCCGCCCGTGGATCTGATAACATTGGAACTACATATGTCAGAGTAAATCTGGTGTTTCATCCAAGTACAAAATTTATACAGATAAATTTCCACTTTGTTCAGCAGAAGGTTATGGCAAAAAATCTTCGAATCTGATTCGTCAGCAGCAAAAACCAGTTAGATGATGCGCTCATGAAACGACCTCTCAGGATTCAATTCACGCTGCTCAAAGACTAGCTCAATGTATATGTTCTGCAGTTGTGCTTTAAAGGGTGTGTTGAGGAGTTAGCAACTTAAAGCACCGTCAGCAGCCTTTCAGAGAGTCCATCGACCAATAGGACTTAAGTTAAAAGAACACATACCCCTATTTTCGTTCAGAAAAACAGCGGCTAAGATTCAATCTAGGAACATATATATAGTTAAAATCAAATATAAATGGCCAGAATTCAACCTATATAGGAAACACGTAGACCGTCAGTATTTAATCTAGATCTAGCGATTATCAAACGTTATACCTCTAAGGATTATAACGGCTAGTATGTTTATAGAAATACAAACATACTTGAAATGAAATAATTCGTTGGAATACAATTCTTCGAAGGATCTTCCTCCCTCTCTCTCTCTGTATCTGTCCCTCCGTCTCTCTCTCTCTCTGTCTCTGTCTGTCTGTCTCTGTCTCTGTCTCTCTCTGTCGGTCTCTGTCTCTGTCTCTCTCTGTCTCTCTCGGTCTCTCGGTCTCTCTCTCTCTCTATCGGTCGCTCTCTCTCTCTCTCTCTCGGTCTCTCTCTCTCGGTCTCTCTCTCTCGCTCTCTCTCTCTCGCTCTCTCTCTCTCTCTCTCTCTCTCTCTCTCTCTCTCTCTCTCTCTCTCTCTCTCTCTCTCTCTCTCTCTCTCTCTCTCTCTCTCTCTCTCTCTCTCTCTCTCGCTCTCTCTCTCTCTCTCTCTCTCTCTCTCTCTCTCTCGCTCTCTCGCTCTCTCTCTCTCTCTATCGGTCGCTCTCTCTCTCTCTATCGGTCTCTCCCTCTCTCTCTGTCTTTGCGTCTGCTCTCCCTCTTTCTCTCTGTCTCTGTCTTTCTCTGACCCTCCCTCTCTAATCCTTCTCTTCTTGTTCTTGGCAAGCTCGGTCGATTCTGAACAGCATGTTTATCTTTTTAGGAGAGGCTGTTGTTCTATTTGTGTTTCCATTGATCCTCACTATTTGTATGTGCAGTCCACGAGATTGTTTTAAGTCCCACGTTTATCAGACGTTCGTTTTTAAGCTTTCAAATGGTATTTATTTTTTACTTATCCAGATAGAGAGAAAGATAGAAGAGTGTGAAAAAGGAGAGCGACAGAGAGAGAGAGAGAGAGAGAGAAGATAAGATAAACTAGAGCAAATATGGGGGGAGAGGGGGGTCGGTGTGGGGCTGGCCCCGTTTTATCGGGAAGCCGGAAACGGGGTCCAATCTCCCGTTTTCCCCGAGCTTGGACAGAAACGGCGATAGAAAAGTTTGGACACCAGTGATGGCGAACTGTAGTGTGCACGGGACGTGGACTGACCGACACAATGTTAGGTGCCACGCCCCATGAAGGAGTAGGTGGTAGCCATGAGCTGGATATCAGGACTGGCAGCGCGACCCGCAGATGGCGCCGCGATAAGGATGGTGGGAGTAGTAGCACGTTGCTGTACTTCGCCGCAGATACTATATATTTCCGCTCCCCCCGGCGCGGTAGACAAATGGTACTATTTTCTTTTATACTCGATATCTGGCTCCAGACGAAACAGAAGGCCGTCCACGATGACCAATGCCCGCACAGTGTGTGTCACAGGGGCCGCTGGATACGTAGGCTCCTGGTTAGTCATGAGGCTTCTGGAGAAGGGTTACACTGTCAGAGCGACAGTAAGGGATCCCGGTAAGCACCGTCGAATTGAAATTCTAGTCGGCTTCACGATCTAAGTGATAGATAAGAGCTGACCACTGTCCAGGCAACATGAAGAAGATAAGGCATCTCCTCGATCTACCAGACGCAGAAAAAAGGTTGACACTGTGGAAGGCAGACCTAGCCGAGGAGGGTAGCTTTGACGATCCAATCCAGGGTTGTGATGGAGTCTTTCATGTAGCGACACCCACGGACTTCGAGTCGACGGACCCTGAGGTAAACACACTTCCGTTCATGCATTAAGTGCAGTTCAAGGCCGCGCGTACTCATGCGTCCTTTTCAGAATGAAGTTATAAAACCGGCGGTTGACGGGATGTTCAACATACTGAGATCGTGCTTGAAGGCGAAAACCGTCCGACGAGTTGTCTTCACGTCGTCGGCTGGGACGGTCGTCATGCATGAGACCCGCAAGTCTCTCTACGATGAGAATTCTTGGAGCGACGTTGAATTTTGCAGGTCCGCCAAGATGACTGGATGGGTGAGCAACCGTTTTTTTAGTCTTCCTTCATATTCACCATGCTCGATCCTGCAGCCACCGGGGCGTAAATGTTTCTTTCTCTTCGCAGATGTACTTTTTGTCCAAGACACTTGCAGAGCAGGCAGCATGGGACTTTGCGGAAAAGAATAATATTGACTTTATCAGCATCATACCCACACTGGTTACTGGCCCTTTCATTACGCCCACTATGCCTCCAAGCATGCTCACCTCCCTCGCTCTAATAACAAGTATTTTCCTGAAACCTTGGGCTTGTGATATTCGTTGAATTTTTTCAGCGTTGGTAGTGTAGAAAATGGATAATCCTTCTTAGAAGACTGATGTTTCTTCGCAAAGGGAACGAGCCACACTACTTCATCCTCAACCCAGTTCAGTTCGTGCACCTCGATGACCTCTGTGCCGCGCACATCTTCCTGCTAGAGAATCCCGAGGCCAAGGGCAGGTACATCTGCTCTTTCCGCGACGTCACGATCACTGTATTGGCCGACGTGCTCAGAAAACGCTATCCAGAGTTCGACATTCCCACCGGGTGAGCTCCTCATATATTTAAACAACAACCCGTGAGCTGGTTTAACAGTAGACAAATGTTCACTGCAACTCTGCGGATGGAGGGTGCAGGTTCGGAGACATGAAGGTGTCCGATATCATCGGCTTCTCGTCCAAGAAGCTCACGGAT
This sequence comes from Wolffia australiana, assembly GCF_029677425.1. NCBI lineage: Eukaryota > Viridiplantae > Streptophyta > Magnoliopsida > Alismatales > Araceae > Wolffia > Wolffia australiana. Next base: position 11,444,697 of record NC_135852.1, read on the forward strand.
CTAGGATTCTCCTACAAGTACACACTCGAGGATATGTTCGACGGAGCAATCCAGTCTTGCCGAGAGAAAGGGCTGTTGGTGGTCCCTGAAAAAAACACAATTTCTACCGAGTGCACTAAAAATCCGACAGAAGACTGACCCATATCCACATATACGCGGACCTGTATCCAGCTGGCATACTCAAACAGTTTCAGTGACACGCTGATCCGGATCCGGCCAGCAAGCAAGAATAATAAACGTATTGCATCTTTAAGAATTTCGTAGTTCTGTTTTTATGTTAGATGTGACTAAGCAAAACCGGGTGTTTCAGTTGTCATGTACTTTGATTTCACTTTAATCAAATAATAAGGTTATCTCTACATGGAAGGGTGATAAACATAAATCTGAATAAGAATTATAGTAGCACAGGAGAATATATTATGATAATATCAATAAATTACTATCATGGATTGGTATGACCATAGATGGTATGAGGGAGTTTAATAGCTTTTTCAGAGAATATTTCTGCCACGCCTATAAATGCTCGCTCCACGCCTATAAATGCTTGCTCCATGCCTATAAATACTGTTGAACACTACATTTAATAAATAACATCTCCCCGGGTGACATCTAGGGCATGGCTGGGTCGGTCTACGGGCACAACTCTAGGCGTTGGTTGTGCTTGGGCCGTGTTTTTTGCCAAAAAAATCGTTCTATCTTCAGATGGCATGAGTGTGTGATATTCTATCATCAAGCCACTCCTAGAATGACTTATAATATGGTCAACTATCAAACCCTGAACCAGGTATTCATGTGAATGATTTTAGTGGACTTTTGCTAAAGAGAACCCACTTTTCTACTTAGGGTCTCTATGCTTAGTAGTTATAGGATCAACCATACTCAACATATTACTAGAATCAAAAAGTGGTATTCAACCCTGATACTGTCTTTCTCTAAGTGATCAACGAATGATAATCTCATTATAACTCACTAATCAATTTATATATTCTTTGACATATCTTCAAAACATTCATTGCACATGAGTAACAAATTCATTATTACTCATGTGCAATGTTTAAAGAATGGTATTTAAGCATTGGACATGAGTAATAAGGATTTTTTTATGTCAATAAACTTAAATGAGTATTAATGAATCAATAACTTTATTTTATTAACTTGGAGATATTAACTACAAAAATATCCCACTTGGACTAAATCCTATCAATATAAGGTAATGAAACTATGATAATGAGTGTGATGGAAGACCATCCAGTCGAGCGCGTCTAGACTTGTTACCAGCCACTTTATGGAGCCCAAGTTGACGTGGAAAACCTTATAAGTCAGTGGCTTTATGAAAAGGTATGATATGTGTTGACAGAACCTTTTCCTTTGTGATATATTTTCACAATCATTTCTCTAATCAAGTGAAAGTGACTCAAAATGTGCTTTGTTATGATGAGGCCATGGCCTTACTTTTGCTATTGCAATATTATTACCACACAATAATGGAATAGGATCAACATCAAAGTAACAAAACCAAGGTCTGTGATATATTTATTTAACCATACATCTACCTTGGGGGCCATAGATGTAGAAAATAGTTTTATTGTTGAGTATGTAGTTTTACTCTGTTTAGACTTTTCCAAGAGATTTTACCTTTGTAAATTGTACTTAACTAGGATCATTTAGAGCCAAATTCAAAATAAAGTCCATGCAACATTGAAGTTTGAATTCTTCCCCTCCATAAATCAGAAACATTTCCCTTGTCCTTCTAAAGAACTTACGGATACATTTCACACATTTAAAGTTACTCTCCTAGATCAGCTTCAAATCTACTCAGAACACTTGGAGAATATCCCACATCAGGCATTTTACATAACACCCCCACATGATGAGCCGGACTGCCCCGAGACATACTAGAGTTATCAATATTTACTTTAGCATCAATATCTTAGGTGAGTGCTCCTTGGATATCTATCCTCTAAGAATCATTGTGAAAAAAACTGTCTTAGAGTTCTCCATGCCAACTGTTTTGACTATGAAGTCAATTTATTTTGGTTTGGATAATCCTGAAAACTAATTTAATCTTTCAATACAAAGTTGTATTCTCATTACTTGGTTTCTCCTCCCAAATCCATAATGGAGAATTTGTTTGAGAACCATACTTTTAATAACAAAAAAACTTACATAATGATATGATCCATTAGTGATTTTATGTAAGGAATAAGGTTCATTAGGAGCCTAATCGAGAAGACCCGACCCAGCCCATGTAAGTACCTACTTAGCCCCTATTTCAATGGTGTTTGGGACAAGAAATCACAGTATGAATCTCTCTGGAGTATTTTCCTCTTCCATAGTCACAACAGTCATTCTTCATGTTTGTTCTCACAGGCCCAATGTCATCTCTCTGCAGAGTAATGGCATCCCCCTTATCCGATAGTGATCCTTCATCATTCTCTCCCATTATTGTTCTCTCCTCCACCCCAAGAATCTCTTTCTCACCGTATGTTTCATTTGAACAGTTCTTGAGTAACTGAAAGCATTTTTTGGTGAAATAACAATTACAAGTGTGGTTTGATTATATTCCCAATCCAAAAACATATCACTGGTATTAGAGCCACACCACCCTTCTTTTGTCATTGTCACCATGGAAGCCAAATCCAAGCACTTCTCATCAACTTGTAGAGAGGATGCATCCCTCTCTAAACACTTTGAGTGCCAACTCTCTCCCTTGGATAAATAGGCAAAGATTCTGATAGACGTGCATCACTAACTACTTATTGTTGCCGTACCACCACTGCTCCAAGACATTCTTTTGATCCACACTATAGCCCTATGGTGGCTGACCTTATTGCACCATATTCAATCTCTAATGAGGACAAGGCCGGCTTTCAATGGCCACCTCCTCATCCACCATACCATTGCCCAATCACTGCAAAAGTTCCACCAATTGCAAGTGTTGCAGCCCATATTGCCGCCCATCTCACCTCCCCTGCCACTACTACAACCTAACTAGGTTTAGAGTGAGTGCACCCTGCACCAGCAAACTCTAATTGGCTGCCAATGCAGGGAAAGGAGTTTTTCGACCCTTGAAAAAACAATTTTCTATCAATCAACCATGGGAATATAATCCAACAATCCGGCCCTGACTCATCGTCGGTTCGACCATCCTCTCATGCCACAATCAAGAGGTCAACCTAGGTGGGGCGAGACAGAGGATGACCACGACACATTTTCTTACTTTTTATGGCGCACGTTGTTCGGAGACCTTTCATGGGATTGTCATTGCCACCTTGAAAAAGCTGCCACAATTAAGATTTCCCACATGACCGCAGAACCGAGCTGCCCATCATTTTTTAAAGGGACCCCCATTTCTAGTTGCATACTATCAAGTAACACTTTTGCGCAGGCCCTTCAAATGATGTTGAACATCTGGACATTGCATCTTTATATCGAGATAGGAAGGCATTAAACTTCGAGAGGTGTATCGCTGCCTCATCCAGCTACACAAACCTGATCTATGGACACGTGGATGCCCTCTCTCATGGAGCTCATATACTACATGATCGCTCTAGCCAATGACACCATCATTAAAGCCCAACACGTCACTCTTTAATTTAATGAATAAGCTGAGTTGAATTGTCTCCGACCACAAACCACTTACAAATTTATTGATTGTGCCTTTGATGTGGATTCAGCCCTCATTGAGTAACAAGATCAAGGGGACCAACTAGCAGGGTAACTTCTACCCCTGCTTGAAGGAGTGCCCCGTCAGATTATGTGGGCTGTGTCCAATGCGCACGGAGCCCCGAAGGATTGATCCCCACCTGCATGCCACCTTATCCTTACCAATGATGAGTTTCTTTGTCATCGAGAGTAAGGTATTTGTTTCAAAGGCATTGGTCAATGGAGGACCTCCACCTCCACATCGCGACCTATCAACCCAGCTAAACCAGTCAAGGATGATGTGTAGGCCTTAGTAGATGACGACCTGGCAGACCCTATATACATGCACTATTTGAGCACCCATGTCCTTACCTCACCTTATGCCCTAGAGTTACAATGGGACATCCAAGGGAGGGACGTGTGGGTGTTCAATCATACACGAGCAACATCAAATTTCACATTGAGATACCTTTCTTTGCACCATCAATTAGGCACATGCACATTGGGATCTCTTCCCCCTAAAGTTTCAGGTGTAGGGAGTGTGGCACACATTGGTAGGCAACCTAGCCATGAGCAACACCTCCAATTTGTGGCATAATCCTAACAGGGGCTTCCCACGCTGATTGCCATGTAAGTCTTACAATTGAGCCCTTCACCAACATTTTCCATGTCACTTGAAGTGTAGGAGCTCCTGAAGCATCAGTTTGCATTGGTTTTTCAATCCACGAGGACTCCTACATTGTGCACTTTACCATCAGACTACTCTCCACCTAGGTACACGGCAGGTCAACTCATTAGTGTATCATTATTCTCATTTCTAGAAAAGCAAGTTTGTTTAGTTAGTATGCGAGAAACTTGACCAGGGAATTATTCAGCCCTCATGCAGCCCCTTTTCAAGCCCATCACTCTTGGTTGATAAGACGAACAATGGCTAGGGGTTTTACATTGACTACTATGTATTCATCAAGTTCATGTTCTCAGATAATTACTGATTCCAGTGGTCGATGACCTGCTCAAAGAGATACACGACATGTCTTATTTTGTCAAGCTGGATCGCAAATTGGGATACCACCATATTTGGATGTACAAATGAGATATTGATAAGACAATTTTCTACAAAGACACAGAGTATGATATCATGTCATTTTACCTGTCCAACACACCAGAAACCTTCTAGACATTGATAATTTTCATCTTTGAGCCTTTGCTCCAAAAGCTTGTTTTGGTGTCATTTGAAAATATGTTGAACTGCATTCATGCCCAGGATGAGCACACAGAGCACCTCACATTGTCTTGCACCTCCTGGAGGCCAGCTCCTTCTGCGCCAATGTGAAGAAATTCTTCTTCCTCGATCCCCAATGCCACATACCTTGATGGCACACATGACCACGCACTATCACACGACGTGACACCACAACTGCACAAGACGTCCCGTGTCAAAACACATCGCCAATGTCAACTTTAGAACCGAGATCTGAGCGTCATTTAAAATTAGATTTGAATTATACAATTGTCTTATGTTCTCTCTTTCCTCCAATGCCTATACATAGGCCAATGCTGTAATGGACTATTTGGTGACTTTTCTTTTGGAATTGAAGTTTTCCTTCCTATAAGGGAAGTTGCCCTAGTCTCTCTCTGCTGCCGCCGTCGCCTCTTGCCGCCACCACCATCGAGAGAGGAGTATTCTGGCCATAGATGTCACCCCCCCCACAACGAGCATATCCGCCCACACCCGCCACGTGTGCCTCACCCGAGGCCGCCTGCCTCACCCGCGGCCGCCGTGCGCATGGCCACCTTCCCCCGCACCGAGGCCCGTCTCCTGCCCGCTCTACCACCACTTGCAACTACCAGCACCATCGTCTGCCGTATGGCCATCGCATGCAGCCGTCTACCCCAAGGTCATCCGTGCAGCCACCTGTCACTGCGCCTACTATTTAGGTTTCGGGGAACTGCCCCAAACCCCGCAAGGGCCAAACTCCCCCCTAGGCCCCCCGCCAACAAACCACGCAATTGGATCGGTGACACCCTATCGAAGCGCACATCACTCACCCCCGCCAACGACACATTGAGAATTTCCTGCATCGCCTCTTTGCACTACTCTTGTGCCAAAGGTACATTCTTCGCTCTTTGGTGTCGGTGTTTCTCGTCTATTTTTTCCACCGTCGTCAGACTTAGTTGAATAGGTTTGAATCTTCTCGTAATTGACCGTTCAAGATATTGGATTTTGAGCGTTGTTTTCACGGTGGTGGTTGTAAGACAATCCTCCTGCCCTCGACCGAGGAAAGGGGTTGCACCATCAACATTTTCACCAGATTTAAATGTTCAAACCCAGTTTTGTTGATTTGTGGTCTGTTTTATCCATCCCTTGTTGAATTAGCCTATCCTACCCGTGTCAGTCCTAGTCATCCTGCATCATACCTCGTGTCATCTTTCAATGTAACCAAGGATGCCAACAAGTTGAAAGCAGCCCAAGAGTCATTGACCCCTCTTACCATACTACACCTCTAAGCACTACTCAAGTGGGGGGAGGTTATTATTGATGGTTCATGGCCAGATATACCTCCCTCAGTTGCCCACACACTACACTAAAAAAGGGAATGTTTGTGTGGTCTAGCAAGGCTAAGTTGGTATTCATAAAGTCAAAACACTAGTACTTACCCAAGCTGATTTCTCACATGAATTTGTGTAGGAAATAAATGCATCAGGAGGGATATTGGGTGTCATGCTCATGCAGCACAATAAAATGGTGGCATACTTTAGCCAAACATTCCCTCCCATGGCTCCTTCAAGCATGAAATAATGGCCACTGTTCTCATTAGGAAAGGGGTGCACCTACCTCCACTTCTAGCCTTTTGGTATAACACAGCGGTCGAAACTAACACCTCGTGTTATGTCCGGAAGGTAAACTCTAAATGCAATGATCGTATATGATTTGAGAAAATATTATCGAGAAATACAATGATCGTCACATGACCTGAAGACGCAGATCAATTGGACGACACAAGATGGGTTTAGTCATGGTCAAGCTCTCAATGATGCACGTAACCAGATCGAAGGGACCGACGTGGTGGGGAAAGTTCTTCGTCCAATAATGTCCACACTGTCGACAAGTACGAACTGATCAAGTACCATCAAATAAAATTAACTAACACAGTGTTCGCTGGCTAACCTAAAATTCACATTCAAATTCTCTCTAGGCAGAGGAACAGTTGTAACCGGCACTTAAAGAAGCAATTAACACTGTAAAATAAAAAGAGATGCATTAGGCACCCGCCAAATGCTGATTTCCTACTCAATCGGGTGACGGTGCGTCACCCCTGATTTTAGTCAATGAAGCAACTTTGATGCAGCAAGATTGATGAGCAGTGTCAATTGTTGAGGATTTACCAGGAGAGGGGAACCACGCCCAGAGAAGTAAGGGGACCAGGAATATTCATTCGGTGGATTAGAAATTCTACCAATCAATCAATGTTTGGACATCTCCATTTCCTGATCATAAAGTCTCACCGGCGGAGGATTCTTCGGCTTCAGAAATTGTGAGACAATCTTTCTCTGGATTTTCAGCACCGGAGTTCTCACCACGGATCCGTCGACGATTTGATGTTGGGGAAAATAGGCCAATGAACCGTATCGACGGAGTCTTCAGCCAACTGCAAATGAATTATTCCTCTTTGATTTCTGTCCGTTTCAGTAAAAACAATAAAGGAATCGACCCAGACGGGTCGAGGATCCTAGATGGTGATCAACAAATATTCTCGAAGAAATTCAAGTTGATTCACCTCCCAGGATCGTTCTTATACACAAGACCAACTTCAACACGAGAACAATACATCCTCAATGAGATCTTCTTCGCACACAATCAACGCTTCTTTTTCAGCAACAAGGTAGATGATGAACAACATAAAATAACTACCACTAAGAAAACAAGGTCTGGTTTCAAAGCATTCAACAAGCATTAACTTCCCACGTCCACCCTTCCTCCTTATAGAGAGTAAGTTGTGATTATGGGAGGCCCAATTCGACCCCCTTTTAAGGGGAAAGCCTATTCGGCTTCCCCTTAAAAAGGATCTTTTGGGGGAGAAGAAGCCCAATATGGATTTCCTCCCCCTAAAGATGATTGCTAAATCACAATTAAAAATGAAAACATATGCAAGAGGCCGATACTCACGCAGGAGGGGCCTCCGATAATCCAAGGATAATGAAGAGAAAAGAACACAAAGACGACTCGAGAAGCTCCAAGACGACGTGATTGTTGCTTCAAGCCTGATAGTGGAAGTGTTGGTTCTTCACGTCAGCTCGGGCTCCATGTAGGGGCTGGCGACAAGTCTGGACGCGATCAGCTGGGTGGTCCTCCATCACCTTTCATCATCCACACGCACAAGTCAAGCCTGAAGCAGATTTTGGAACAATGCAAGGTCCAAGGGTAGTACAACAATGGTTGTTTAAGCTCGAGGGATACCACTTCCCTTCCAGCACAAGGCAAGGAACCTGAACATGACTGAAAACTCATTATCTCACTTTTCTCAGCGCCATGATCTCTCTCCTAATGCCATGACATGGTCCCATTCGAAATACTTATGACCATTCATTCGGAGATATCCAAGGATACTAAGTTGTTGGCAATTGTCCATGAAATCCTAGCAAGCCAGGCACACCCTCATCACTTTGCCCTCTCTAAATGCATGTTAGTTTATGATGGCAATGTGGTGCTACCCATGTTCTCCTCTTTCATCAAGATCGTCTTCGATGAGTTTCACACAAGAGCAGTGGGAGGCCATGGGGGTTTCCTCAAATCCTAAAAATGCATCCTTCCACAGTTCTTTTGGTGGAGCTTTAAGCACGACATCAAAACATTCTTCAATGGATGCCACATATGCCAACACAATAAAGCATCTAACCTTCCCATAGTTGGTTGATAAAATGTATTATATACATTCATTTATATCTTAATTCACTACATTGAGTACATAATTTTCATTATTATAATACGTGTTACGGTTATTTTTTTATATTTTTCCAATTATCATGCTATTCCACTCAGTCATAGTTTTTATGTTACTTGACGGTTAAGTATATCCAGTTCAAACTTTCTCTAGCTCAAATCATTTAAAATTAACCACATTTGTTGAGCTTAGTTCTTTTAGGGCTTTATATATTTTAAGGGATAAGGATGCAATCGAAAAAAGTGAAGAATCAAAGTTGTCCTAAGTTGACTCTTCAATTCAATCTAGTGATTCCAGTAAATTAATCATTTTTCCAAATTATTTATTTCAGGAGGCACGAGTTTTAATTAGATGAAATTTAGAAACTGATGGAAAAACTTGTGCATCAGTTTTTAGTATGTCTTTTATACTCTTCTAGGATTTTAAATATTTCCATATGGTATTGCAGTTTGAAGTTCTATGCAGGTACACTTAGAAGAACGTGAATCATTAGATGGTTATCTAACAATCAAGACTTGGACCACTATGGACCCCATGAGATGTAGGATGTGGTGTCTCCTATGGTGACATGTGGCATCATCTTGAATGTCCAAGTGGATAATCGAGATCTACCAACTTCATACAAACCTATTTACATCAGATATGCCTCATAAATCCTAGATAAATTATCAAACATCAAGTCATGATTTTTCATTACTTAACCCTAATTCAATCATGAACACAGCTCATCATTGCTACAAAATAAACTTTGATTACCCTTAGATAAATCAATGGTTAATGTTAATGATCAGCTACAGCCAACCATTAAACCTCATTAATGAGTAGTGTCAGCCAACCATTACTCACAAACCATTATGGTATAGTGATTAGCTATGCCATAATGGCATTTAATGCTAATGACTCTCTCTCCTAATTCATTAATCGAAGAACCTAATTAAAAAAGGGGGTATTTTTTCCCCAAGAAATGTGATGCATGAATCCAGGCACATTCAATTAAAAAATATTGTTTAATCCACTCTCTGTCCTCTGACTGGTCAAGTATGGATGCACCTGATAATGTTGCATGGCATCATGTAAACATGTGGTGTGCGCTTGTTCACGTGGTGCTTATGCGTAGCTCTCTCAGTGGAGAATCTAAGAGAGCACGCTAACATGGCATGCACTGATGCGTCGCCATGTCACACGTCCTTTGTTATTTAAATAGTATATATTAATTTTACACTGTTCTTCTTACTATTTTGTCTTTTCCCAAGGGCAACTCGAGGCGCGATGAGAGCCGTTGATCACAGATGACAAGGAAAATAAAAGCCAATCATTGCATTAAATGATAGGACGAGACAAAACACTAACAAAATGAGATTACGGCACCGATAAAGATGAGGACATATAAATATTTTAATTAAATAAAATTCTGGGAATTGTTCAACTTCTAGGCTTCATATAAGATGATCTAGAACTCTGATTGAGCTGAAATTTAAAGGGTAGCTTCTCTTTATGTCCTCTATCCATCCATTTGATTGGGTCAATAAATTGATCTTCCCTAAGGAATTTCCTTTTGTCATGGTTATTCCATTCATCGGGGGTTTATCCTGCAATGAAATAATTGACTGTGTAGAGGAGAGAAAACTATTTTGATTAAATCAATGACTAGGACTTGTCCAACTTCCTAGCTTGATATTTGATGATCAAAAACTTGGATTGAGCTGAAACTTAAAGGGTAGCTGTCTTTATGTCCTCTGTCCATTCATACTTGTATCTATAAATTGAGCTCCTAATCTTTACAAAAAACATCTTTAAGCTCACTTCCTCCTTGAGAGGCAAATTCAAAAGTGAAGTTTTGAAGGTCCATCAAGAGTGTTCCTGGTGTCTTGAGTGCTTGGGGAAGATCAACAAAGAAGTGGAGAGGCTGATCTATATCGGAAAAATGCCTTCATCCCTGTGGAACATTGGAATCTAAGATTTTTCTCTTGCCTTATATTAACTACTCTTCAACATATTTAGGTAGCTCATCCATGATCAACATCCATCACTCATCCATCGTCAACATCAATAATTTACATCCATCACTCATCCGTCGTCAACATCCGTCGTCAACATCCATCATCAACATCCACCTCTCATCAGTCATCAGTATCCATCACTTCATCCATCGTCGACATCCATCACTTCATCCATCATTGACATCCACCACTCATTCGTCATCACCATTCATCATTTCATCCATCATTGACTTTCATCACTTCATCAATCATCTACATCCATCACTTCATCCATCGTAAACATCCATCACTTCATCCATCATTGACTTCCATCACTTCATCCATCATCGACATCCATCATTTCATCCATCACTTCATCCATCGTTGACATCCATCAATTCATCCATCGTCGACATCCATCATTTCGTCCATTGTCGACATCAATCACCTCATCCATCAGCAACATCCATCACTTAATCCATTATCAACATCTATCACTCCATCGATAATTAACATCCATACCCATTCATTATCACCCCAATATATCATCCTCTACCATCCATTTCACATGTCACTTTCACAAAGACAAAATTTTACCCCTAATTTTGTGTTTATTAATAGGAGTAAAATTATATATATAATGTTATTTTGAGTACGCTTAAAATTTGAATATTTAGAACTTGTGTTTAAAGTCTAGTATAGATGTATTATGATGCCTTCATTATAAAAAACACGAGACAATAATAACGAATTTTTCAATGAGTACCATTGAGATATAGGAATGTAATTCACTTGTTGACTACATAATATGCGTCAAATCAATGCAAATGTATCAAGCACATACATTATATGAAATTTAAATGATGAATCAGTTTTCACTACCAATAAAGTATCAAATAGATTTTCTATTAACATTGTGTGAGATATGCACCACCTTGCTTTGAGAAAATAAAGGGATGCTTGATGGCGTGATTTTACTAGTGGGTTTTTGAATTTCGCTCAATCCCAAAATTGGTTTATAACCAAAATTTTTTTTTGAGTCATGATACCAGATGATCTTTTGATTTCTTAGAGCATCTTAAGTTCATAAAGTATGATCAGCTATTTGGGCCAAACTAGTATTCTATATCTTTTGTATATATCTGTTTTAGTATTTCCCTGAAAATGGGTAAGGTTGATGGAAAAAAATGTGGCAAGTACACCAATCACAAATTCCATGTCTTTTTTACCAATCATTGATACATGGCATTCATAATGATGCATATGTGATGCTTATAATAAAGTCTATGAATACAAGATGCGACTAATTGAATTATGATGATATCATAATATGGAGATAACTAGTCATTAGAGATTTTTTCTAAGTATTTCAGCTCAAAGAATACTCCATAAGGACATCAAAGTATCCAGATAGAATAGATTTATATAATCACACTCATACGATGAGTAGGGCAAATCCCATAGCTATTGGTGTGTAGGCATCATAATAACATTTGTAAATATAATTAGGAGTTCCATGCAAAAATATCCCCATGTTTCTCCTTGGATGAAATTTGTGGATTCGGGTCTAACCTGTAGTGCTTAAAACTAAAATATCTTCTTTATTCCTCCACCAAATGATACAGTCCTAATTATATGGATTTATACCATGATTCAGAAAAAAAATCATCTCAAAAAATGTTCAAAAAAATGTTATCAAGGGGTTAAGCTTTCCAAGTCCTTAGTCTACCACCTGATTCCTCTGCGTCCAAGTTAAAAAACCCCAGTAACTCTTTCAAAACTCAACCAAATGGTCTGATTCTAAGTTCCATTGATTTGCATGAATGTTAAAAGCCATTTATAAGTTGAATAAAATCTCAAAATCAAACTAAACCTAATCTTAAAGAGTCAAACTTATCACAAGGGTTGAGGACATGCAAAATTCAGAGGCCTGCCTTCTTTCCTTTGAATCTTGAATCATCCTGCATCAGAAAACATGATTCCAATTTTTGTGGATGTGGAATGATGCTAGCAAAAAATATCCTTGTGAATAAATTCTGAAAAACTTCTTGAAACTTTCTTCCGGGAGTAAAATATCTCTCTAGCCTTAGGACTGTGATTTCAAAGAGCAGGGAGAATGAGGGTCTGAAATTTGGGCTCGAAACTGTATATTTGAACTCAGAAATCCAGAAGTTCATAATGGTAATGTATCAAGACTCTAACAGTCATATGTATTGATTATGGTTATACAATTTGAAATATTAATATTTTTGATAACAAATTTTTATATTTATAATTTGGCACTAGTTCAAAACACCTCTTAAGTGTCAAGACTAAAAACTAGTTGTCATGCCATCAACCTCTACCATTTACATTCTGGAAATTGCAGTTATATTTACTACATGCTTTTACTCAAGATATCGCTATTTGATAATAATTTCTTGTACTTAAGATTCATAAATTATCAATAAATTCAACCTTAAATATTCAAAGGTAGTAATCAAGAATTTAATGAGTTCATTAAACCGATCAAATGAGGTCAAATCTGCACAAATATTTGAACAATACTAGATAAGATGTTTATATTCATGTCATAGAAAACCCAAGTCCTAAATCACTGATTTGGCTAGCAAAGTCTTTCATAAATCTCATCTAGAAGACTGCATGGCCAAGGAACCCTCTAAGTTTCTTAAGGTTTGTAGGAGGAGGAACGCCCTTGATCACTTTTATTTTGGCCGTGTCTACCTCCAACCCATGTTTGCTGACTTGATGGCCCATCACTATCACCTCTTGCACCATGAAATGGAAAATTTCCCATCTTAGAACCAGCTTGTAGTACATGCATTTCTACAAAAACTTAGATAAATTTGACAAACATACATCAAATGAAGAACCAAAAACAGAAAAATCATCCATAAAGATCTCTAAACAATTTCCCACTAGCTCAGAAAACATGACACCCATGGCACCTTTGAAGGTTTCTAGTGCGTTACACAACCGAAAGGCATTCTCCTAAAAGCAAAGGTTCCTACAGGGCAAATAAATGTGGTTTTTTTATAGTCATCTTGATGTATACAAATTTGATTATAACCAGAATAACCATGAAGAAAATAAAAAAAAATATTTTCTTGAAAGCTTTTCTAGAATTTGATCAATAAATGAAAGAGGATAGTGGTCTTTCTTGGTGGCTAAAATTAGCTTTCTATAGTCTATGCAAACTCTTCATTCTATGGGAAGTCTGGTTTGGCATTCTTCTCCATGTTCATTCCTCTGCACAGTTATCCCAGAATTCATAGGCACAACATGAACAGGGCACACCCATAGGCTGTCAGAAATTGCATAACTAAGACCAGCCTTCAACCATTTAATGATTTTATTTTTAACCACTTCTAATATATGAGAATTTAGGCGCCTTTTAATCTCTCTAGATGGTATAATGTTTTCCTCAATAAAAATTCTATGCTGCCAGACCTCTCTACTATTGCTATGAATATCATCAATAGACCATCCTAGCTGACTTATGCAAAGAAAAAACTTTCAACTATGCATCTTCTTGGTTGGGAGATAAAAGAGAATAAATAATAACTGAATAAGTTCTATGAGGTCCTAAAAATGCATATTTGAATGAGGTAGGTAGAGGTTTGAGTTCTAATTTATAACTACACATATTAGGCGTATCATCAATATCTAGATCATGTTCTTCCTTCTCATCTTCATAAGGAGTAACTGAGTTCAATGGAGATACATGCAGCTCAAATTCTTTTGTATCAAGAAGATCCCACACACATGCATCCTCGCCAGAATTTTTGAGGTATTTTAGAAGCTTAGAGATGTGAGATCCTATATTCTTGGCCAACTTTGATTTCAACTTCCCCCTTACTCTAATCAGTGCTTGTATGGGCTGTTACTAAGAAAGGTCTACCAATAATTATGGGTCCATCGCTCAAATTTTCTGTAACATTCATATCTGCAACAATAAAGTCAACAAGAAAACAGCAATTTTTGCCTCTAACTATCACATCCTCTACCTCCCATATGGTTGTCTAATATCCATCAGCTAGCTGCAATTCTATAAAAATTGGCTGTAATGCTCCAAATTTGAACTTATGATAAATGGCATTGGGCATAATAATAACACCTGCTCCCGTGTCTAAAAGTGATCTACTAAATATCCTTCCCCCAATCTCACATTTAATCAACGGAACTCCTGGATCCCTTTTCTCACATTTAACCAATCTCACATTTAATAGAATAGAAATAATGCTTATAGATAATTAAATCCTCCTTTGCTTCCTAGATGGAGTATGAATATTTTTCAGAAAATTTTGGTTATGAAGAACAATATTAAATTGCATCTACCAAGCGAAGAGTGATAATGGATTCTTTATAATTTTTAATCAAGTGACAATCACTAGGAGGAACTTTAGAGGGTTTTAAATCTAGGGGGAAAGGAATAAGGGGTACATAGTATTTTGAGTGTAATTTTTTCTCTAGGGATTCTTCAGGATCCTATATTAAATCATCAACATATCTATCTTCTTCCTCTACATCCAGTTCCTCACAAGGTTTTTTTTCAAATGTATCAGCAGTTCCTCCCATTCCTTAATTCAACTAATATGCATATTTTTATAATAGGATTTATGATATTCAAATGTTTCACTACATGGAGTATATTATGAATCATAAAAATCATGATCAATAAAAGAAATATTTATTGGATTAACATTGGGTCGGGTTGGAAGTCGATATGAATTTTGGCTTGCAGTGCCAAAGTCATTCATTTACCTTTATTCTTGTCACCTTCGAAGTTTCCTTAACGAATTTTCCCTCATCCAGAATTCTTCCTCCTCTAATTCTCCATTCTGGCCTCCATTCTTATTTGATTCTCCATGAATTCCTCTTGCTTTAGCGTCATCTGTTTCAGCATATCCCTCATGGAGTTACAAGATGAATCTTGAAAATTTGAGACAAAATTGGGACGAGGGTTTAAAGAAAAATTCTGATAATTTGGATTGTTTTACTGATGATATGGATGTGGCTGGAAGATATTTTTCCCTTCTCTACTCCATTTATGATTTCCATAATTTCCTATCAGATTCCAAGCTCCTTGCATGGAATCATATGCATTCACCTGTTCAACAATAGCAGAAATGTCATCAGTGCAATCAAAACTCTCATGAATGGAAGAGAAGAAGGATTCTTAAGAACAACAGACGGGGAAATAAAGGTTGGAGAGGAGTTCATCATCTTATTCATATGCTAGGTAAGCTCCATCTTAGTCATCTTACTCATCTTATTCTATAGCCTTACTGTGCGAAGTTTCATCAGACTCACTGTGCTCTACCGACGTTTCATACAACTTCAGTTCTATCATGTCTCCTATTACCGACTACCTCAAGGTGGAGCCGTTCTCATGGACAGATATCAAGATGAGTTTCTAGGGTGTAAATCTAATGATGCTAGAGACTCCTGTCCTCCGCTTGCCCTACTTTGGGAAGGTCTTTGAGGTCACCTTCGATGCTTCTGACGTTAGAATAGTGGGTGTGCTTAGCCAGGAAGGGCATCCCATAGAGTCTTCAACAAAAAGCTGAACGACACGCAGCTCTGATACTCGACCTATGACAAGGAATTCTACATGGTCATCTAGGCATTAAAGCACTAGCGGCACTACCTCCTCTCGAAGGATTTCGTGCTCTTTTTTTATCACGAGGCGCTCAAGTACTTGCACTCCTATCAGAAGTTGAGTGATCACCACATGAGATGGATCGAGTACCTTTTGTCGTCAAGCACAGTAAGGGCAAGGATAACATTTTCTCTAACACACTCAACCGACGAGTACATGTGCTTAACATGATGAAAGTAAAGGTTCTTGGGTTTGAACAAGTTTGGGAGGGATATGCTAGCTGCCCAGATTTCGGACCAGTCTTTGCATAAATGTACCATGGACTGACCCACGAGCTCTGAGATTATGTCATCATCATATGGTTTCCATTACAAGCTGTGTGTCCCGCGTATGTCACTACATGACTTCCGCATGGAATGTCACGCTAGAGGTCTTAGTGGTTGTTGGAAGCTAAGAGGGGGGGTGAATTAGCTTATCTTCTTTTTGTTTACCTAGTTAGCTTTTAAGATTCCTTGATTTGACACTCACCTTCTTTCTCTCGAACACTTAGATTTACTTGGTTCCTCGATCCGCTTAGTGATCGAGTCAATCCAAGGCCCCCCTTCGAGTCCAAATTAGGACTCCAGATAATCTTACTAAGGATCCTCCCTTGTAAGGTACCCTAACCCAACTTACAGAGTTGCTTCTGTAGAGGAGTCTTCCGATGGCACGTCACGTTCTTTGGTGCACGAGCTTCAACCCCGAACTGCCTTCGGGTAGACCGTCACCAACTCTTCCTCGTACGTCCACTTCCCTCATCACCGTCACGTCCTTGGTGCCACCAACGTCACCTCCCTGCCTTCTTGATCTTCGTCACCTGTTCAGATTAGTGGAAGAAACGATATACCGCTCCCCGTGATTGATCAAAGGTCAATCACCGCTCTCAATGATGTATGAATGATCAAACAAACTAAGATTCAAATGTAATATCAAGATAAATTCTGAAAACCTGTTTCATAAGTACTTTCAAGATCAACAAATCAATTCCTCTTAATCACTTTCAAAAATAATATCAATCCCTTCACTATCCTTCAAAAAATCTCATAAAAATCACCACTAACTCAATGATTGTGGAGGAAACTATCCCCCTATTCAGTAAATAAATGAATGATGAAAATTAAAAACTTCCCTTATCAATGGAGAAGCACAGCCACACTGATTGCAGGGGAGAAACTTCACAAGAAGCAGCACTTTCTTCTTCAAGAGTAGCACAAGAGAGATGTCTTTCAAAAGGGATACCTCAACCCTTGCTCTGAAGGGGTATTTATAGCGGTAGAGGGGTAGATTGTAATTTTCTGAGAATTTCAAAAAACAATTCGAGCTAAAAAGGAGCTGTAATTAATTTTTTATGATTTTTCAAAGTTTTATAGAAAGTTTCCTTAATTAAAAAATTAATTATAGTAATTAATGCTAATTAAAGTAGTTAGGTTTAATATAGGAATTTCAAAAGTCGGAAAAAATACGATTTTTAGAAATAAGAAATGATTTTGGAAAGTCGACCGTCGGACCCGACCTTTGGAATAAATCGAATTTCCTAATTTGATTTTTCGGGTCCAAAGTACATTATATATAAATAATTTATTTCTACACTAAGAGATGACTTCTGGCGCAGTGGTAAATCGCTTCATTACTGAGGCGGAGGTCTTAGGTTCAAATCTCGTTCTCCCCATATATATATATATATATATATATATATATATATATATTTAATTCAATCTTTATTAGCGGACCCGACCTCGGATTTAACTGGTTAAATCCGCCCGTCAGGTCCGCCACTAAGGCTAATGGGCTCCGCCCATTTAGGCCTTATTGGGCCCTTCTTAAATGAACTAAAATGGCAGAAATTTATTTAGAAGTCAATTTTTCACTATTTAAAATACTTTTAATTGTTTAAAAAATTCATAAAAATATATATAATATTTTTAAAGTATTTAAAAATATTTCTAAGGCTTCTGAAAATAACTTCAACATACGTTAAATATGAAATGACTTTTTAAAATATTTTAAAGTATTAAAATAACATTTTAATACTTTATAACTATTTTCAGAAATTTTAAAAAACATTTTTCATTCTCCCAAGTACTTTATGATTATTCTAGTTTATTTTATAGTTTTAACACATTTAAAAAACATAATCTTAAAATATTTTAAGCTCTAATTATAAATTAGTTTCTTAATTATAAATTCATGATATTAATGTAATTTAGTGTACATTAAAACACAAAAACCTCAACAGTGGTCATTTCAACAGTGACATGACTATAGCCACCATGGAGTATCAATTTTACTGGCCTAATCTGAAGCGTGACATTGGTAACGTCATCACCCAGTGCCGCGTATGTGCCTTGGTCGAGCAGGTCAAGAAGAGCGCTGGGTTATACACCTCGCTATCGGTGCCCAAGCGTCCATGGGATGCCGTTAGCATGAACTTCATCTTAGGGTTGCCTAGGACCGCTCGACGTCATGACTACATCATGGTCCTAGTTGATAGGTTTTCAAAGATGGTGCACTTCATGCCTTGCGCGAAGACGTCTAACACCACTGATAACATGATAACTGCATGTATATTTTCATATATTTTTGATGTTTTTGGTATTATGAATTTAGAATTTATCATGTTATCACTCTAATTAATTAAATATTTATGCACTAGCTATAAATTCTAATTTTTGCACATTATGGTTATTTTTTACTAAAATTCTTGACTTCTTTAAAGTCAAGCAATTGTTTTACTGATGAGTATTCTATTGTTTCACATGTGCATAAATTTATAGGAATGAGAAGATGCTAACTCTTAAAGAGTTGGAAGGATAAAGTGGAGATGTGGACCTTCAAAAGAGAAATTTCAGGAAGATGGGCCACTACCTGACCTTTCCATTGGGCTCTCAAAAGCCTTATAAATAAAGTAGCTAAAGATTACAAGGGGAAGCTCCCAACCAATGGAGAAAAAGTTTCAAAATGTCATGAAAAGATAATAAAAAATGCCCAACAGGAAATCTTAATAATTGTCCCAATGTATAAATAAACTTTTCTCCCTCATTTCCCCTCACTCTAGACATGCTATAGCAAGTGAATGGCCAGGAGGACAAGGGATTTTTCAGAATCCAGGTTGTTCAACCTGCTTAATCTAAATTTATGGAAGTTTTCTCTTAATCCCATCTCTTTTTGCATTGAAAATGCCTGATCATGGCAAAATATGAGGATACAGACGTGAGAGGAACCATTGAGGGCTCATTGAACTTTCATTGAGGTTAACGATCCTAGATTACTACTTTCTCTATCATTTTCCATCCATTTACCCTTAAAATCCATCACTTTCCTACTCTAAACACTCATTTTCTCTACTTTCTCTCTCTGTAATAATTTTTTCTTTCTCTAGACCTTCATATATATATATATAGATATATATATATATATATATATCCCTAGTTAATCCCCTGAAAATTTCATAAAAAAGCTTCTTCATTTGCCCATTCAAATTCTATCTCAAACTCCTATACACTCTCTCTTCATTTTCTGTCTCTATCTCCTCATTTGGTCTTTTATCTCTCAAATTGGGTCTTTCTCTCTCTAGACCATCATCCAAAATATTTATGACAGAGTAGATAAATTGCTTATTTTTAGTATTCAAGAAATTACTAAAAAATCAGAAAAAACAGAAAACAATTATTTTATGCATTTAAAAATTCTGAAAAATTGGCAAAATTCCAGGAAATTTATATAATCAATTTTCAGTAATTTTAACATCTAAAACATATTTAAAAATGTCTTGTTTTTAATTTTATAATGGTTTTTTTTCTAAATTAAATTCCAAAAAAATCTAAAAATGTTTAATTTTGATTTATTTTGTTAAGAAAATTTAGGAAAATTAGTGTAAAAATATTTTTGTGTTTTTCTTTATACTTGATCTTTAACTTAAATCATAGGAAATCATAGAAACTACTAAAAAATCTAGGAAATCCAGATATTGTATTTTTCACTTTAAAAATCATTGTCTTTACCCCAATCGTGAGAAAAAAATCTGAAATTAAAATTGTACCTCTTTGTTGATCGACTCCTTACTTTCCCTGTCTTAATTATAGTTCATTCAAATAGAAAATATTCATAAATATTTTTGGTTAGTCTGAATCAAAACAACAACATAAAGAGCCTTAATTTGGACTTGTCAGCCACCCAAATCGCACAACTTTTCTTTGAGAAATTGTGCACCTACTTGGGTTGCCCACTTCGATCATCTCTAACTGAGATGTCCACTTCACTAGCTATTTCTAGATGATGGTGTGGAGTCATCTCAAAAGGAAGCTTAAGTTCTCGACACCATACCACCGTCAGACTAACGGTCAGACAAAGGTAGTCAATCGGAGCATAGGTAACCTACTAACTATTGGGTTCTTGAGGCCTTGACATGGATGAACAAATCAAAATGATACGCAGCAGAAGACATTTGTGAAATTGAACAGCATCATTAAAACCATGGAACAATGTACCTTTGCATAGGATGCATCCATGATTTCTTGGCTTCCAAAGTGAGACGAGTCTAGATGCTCAAGTGTGCAGCCTCTAGACATATCCATGCGATTTGTGGCACGTCGAATCTTCTCCTTCTCATTGACGAGCCCCGTTCTATCTCCACAGTCGTCGTCACACCGTTCCGATCGCATCGAACATGGAGAGGGATGTTGGGAGAGGGGAGAAGAAGGGGAAGGCCATTGAACAATTCTGGCCTGGGTGAATTTTGTTCAGGGCCTTCTACTATTTATACTAAGTGGATATTTTTCATAAAAACCCGTAAAACTCAAGTATATCTTCCGACGTCCAAAAGACCATTCGCATGTGACCCTCTTGGCCCATGTATCAGTCTAGTAAATGACTCTTTGTGGCCCAATAACCTTTATTGGCCTTCCAAATTAATCTACTATATGATCATATAGATTAATTAACATCAGATCGATTTAACCCACTTGATAGGTCGAGTCACCAACATGTGGGGTGCCAAGCTACACCTCGTGCTCTAGAAGATACAAAGGAGTGTATATCGGTTACCGTGTATGTATAGTCCCTCATCCGCTTGACACTCCTTTGATGACTTAGGGTATGGTCAACTGTCAAACCCTAATCAGTCATCCAAGTTAATATTGATGCATTAAAAAATCATCGGAGAACTCTTCTCCCAATTGTTCACTGCCTTGGCCAAGGACTTCATGGCATCATCTTCCTCGAGCTGTCACCTCTTACATCGAGGGTGGATGATCCCATCTTGACCACTCAATCGTCTTCATGAACTTCTTGATGTACTCGAACTAAGACCGTTGAGAATCCCATGATTAGAGAATCGTTGGCTATAGTTAAAGTGCAATTGTCCGTCCACGAGACGCCTTTGGTGTCTTAGGTCTAAGGACCACTTACACAACCACGACGTGAATCGACCTGATTGATAGTTTGGTATAATACCAATTAGGGATTCGTACAGATCAATTCAATGAACTCTTTCCACTAAAGAGCATCCACTATCTATCCTTAGTGTTTCCACACTAATGGCTAATGGACCGGCCATACTCATCATATGAGTGAGGCTAGATAGTGCTATTCTATCAGGATTCTTCGATGTCCTTCTTGCGTATCCTTTGAATAGGAATATTTAGAGCACATGCTTAAAGACAAGTGACCTGCGTATTAGAATACCATCTTAATTCACTAAGTCCGATCATGTATTCATGGACTTCATTATAAACGTCACACGTGCACTATAATCAATATGTTGTATTAATAAACATTGAACGAGATATGGAATGTGTGATTGGCTTGCCGGCCACATATATATCCATCACTAGGGTCCCTTCTAGGTGAGCATATTATGACCTGGGACTTGATCATTCCTCCGACGAGTTTGCATGTAACTCCTCGGTAAACTGTACCACTAGGTTAAGTCCCTTTGAGATCACCTATGGTCACGCTCCTCGTCGACCCCTCGACTTAACACCTATTAACACTCATGTTAGAGTCTTAGAGGATGGTCTTGCATTTGCCCAACATGTTTCTTCTTTGCATCAACATATTCATGATAGGATCATGAGTCAAAATGCATTGACAAGTAGGCTTCCAACTTGCATCGCTGATCCTAAGCATTCGACGTGAGAGACCGTATGGTGGTGAGACTTCAACCAGAGTGATATTCTCCTGGAACGGCTACGAAGCTGCATGCTCGTAGCACGGGTCCCTTCTTGATCCTCCAAAGTGTGGGCGATAATGCCTATATCATCAAAATCCCTCCATCATGGGGGATCACCTCCACATAATGTGGGGAACCTAGTTCCATGCCGAGCCCCTTCTCCCTCCTCTGACCCGACCCTTCTAGACCCTTTCCGTGTGAGTGAGTTTGCTGAGACCACCCCCTTGGTACTTTGAACTGATTGGCATGAGTATAGTGTTGGCAATAGTTAACTATGTAGGGGACAAGGTATCGTGGAGGTTCTTGGTGCGTTGGTAGGGACATACAAGTGAAAATGACTCGTGGATATCAGAGGATGACTTAAGACGCATGAGGCCAGATTTATTTCAATCGCTGATATTCGCTACCTGCTGACACCAGCACTGCCCGTGCCACGCGGTCTGTGCCACGTGCCATCGCTTGTGCCGCGCCTACACCACCCATTGATGTCGATGCTGCCCGTAGTCGTGCTACGCCCTCTACATGGCCAACGTTGTTGCATGCAACCATACAAGCTACATGCCCCCCACTAGGCTGCCCTACTTGCGCCTCGCAGATTGTATCACATGCCGGACTTGCACGCGCGCCGCCCGCTATCACCTACACCACTCGCAGACAATCTGTCACCTTCCACGTGTAGTATATGCTGCTCGTGCCGCTGAGGCTACGCCCCATTGAGTCACGGCCATGTCTCCGACACCGCCATCGCTATAGGTGTCATCTACCTTATTTGTCGCACCACCCACTGGGCCTCTCGTCACGTCGCCTTCGCACCCCTTGCTCCATGCCTCTTCTCCCCACGTCACGTCTCTTGCGTCGCATCTTTGCTTCTAGCTGAGCAACATCGTGCATGTTTCCTTCACGACCCCGACGACCCTGACTGCACTGATTACTACACTGATTATTACGCCAATATTCAGATGACACAACCAAAGAGATATCTCACTTCCCTTGCTTGGCAATTAATTTTCTCGCCTTTAGTATATTTCTCAGCTGCACTCCATCGGGCTCGGGTTAGAATAGGTGAGAGGAAATTACATGACAAGGGATATGTCTTGAGTGATTTCTTAGGTATGGGCATAGCCTGTCTGTTACGCGTGGGTACCAAAAGATTTAATCTGCTTGCTATCATAGTCACCATCATCGCTAGGATGAGGGTCAAGAGGCCACCGTTACTATCACCGGTCATCCCACGTGAAACTTGAAGCTTGGCGAAAGCCCACGACTCGGGGCCTACACTTACTTTCGCCTAGATTCACTACATCAGGTAGGTTCATATCCGTAGGGAATCACCCATCAGATGGCATTTTTTTCGACATCCGGCATTCACTCTGGCCGCCCCAAGCACTACTGTACATCGCACACCATCGCACGATAGCAACAATGATGGGAGAAACTCAAATCTTGAAGGGTGAAAACTAATTTTTTAATGCAATTTTTTGGGATTTGAGGTGTGGACTGATAGAGGATCTAGAGAGATATAGTGACAGACTTTAGAAAGAAAAATAAAAATGCCCTATAGAGAGAAATTGGTCGAAACAAGGAGATAGAGAGAGAAAGTGAGCAAATGGTGGAGGAGTCTGAGCTAGAAATGGAAGATGCAAATGACAGATATTTTTAATGAAATTTTTAGGGGAGTAACTAGGGGAGTAACTGAAGTTATAGAGAGGTAAATGGTCAATTCTAGAGAGAGAAAGTAGGAAAAACAGATGTTTAGGGTGAGAAAGTGATGGATTTGAATGGGAGATGGATAGACAATGAAGGGACAATGGAAATATAAGTTCCCAAAACCTCAATGCAAGTACATTAAGCCCTTAATGCTTTCTCTCAAGTTTGGATCCTTCTATTTAACCAGGACCAGGCCTTTGTTTATGCACAAAGAGAAGAGATTGAATTAAAATTTGAACAAACTTACATCAAGAAGGTTGAAAAACCTGGATTTCTGAAAATGCAGTATCGTGCTGTCCAGACACTTGCTAGAGCATGTCCAGAATGAGGATAAATGAGGGAGAAAAAGTGTATTCATTGGGAGAATTACTAAAATACCCCTTTCATCATTTTCTATTCTCTTTTCTTGCAATTTTGCCTCTTTTCCATTGGTTGAGAGCTTCCCCTTCTAATATTTAGCTTCTTTCTTTATAAGTCTTTTGAGAGCCCAATGGGCAGGCCAAGTAGTTGCCCATCTTCCTCAGCTTTCTCTTTTGAAGGTCCACAACTCCACTTGATCTTTTCAAGCCACTTTGTAGAATCACTAAGCTCCCAAAAACTCAAACTCTTTAAGAGTTGCTATCTTCTCATTCCTGAAATTTTATGCACATGTGAAACTATATGATACCATCGATAATACATTTTCTTGACTTCAAAGAAGTCGATTAGTTTAGAAAAAAATAACCATAATGTGCAAAAATTAGAATTTATAGTGCATAAATATTTAGTTAATTCAAGTGAGAACATGATAAATTCTAAATTAATAATACCAAAAACATAAAAATTTACAGAAATATACATGC
The DNA here is from genome assembly GCF_029677425.1 of Wolffia australiana. Lineage (NCBI taxonomy): Eukaryota > Viridiplantae > Streptophyta > Magnoliopsida > Alismatales > Araceae > Wolffia > Wolffia australiana. Next base: position 11,469,623 of record NC_135852.1, read on the forward strand.
ATTTATCATGTTATCAATTAACTAAAAAATGAATTAACCCATTTAAATTCCTTTAATATCTATAAAATGTATTGATCTCATATATTATAACAAAAATTTTCTTATTGATATATTACTTCTCTATTCTTTAGTTCTTAGTGATTTAGTATTACTATATATCATCCTAATTTCTCTCTTACTATTACTAATTATTTATACTTTCAAACTATCTTGTACCTTCTTATATTCCTTAATCACTTATTTTATTTTAGATATATACTAAATTCCTCTTTACACTCACCTTATCATATTCTCTTTCCCATCTCTAACTCAAACATTATATCTTCCCCAAAGAACAGCCCATGTGGACATGACCTAACTCACTACCATACATGTTCAAGTGAGGTTAGATAATTATAAATTTCATTTTATTTTGGTAAATTAAATTTATAATACCCTAATCTTACCTTTACTAGTGAAAACCCAATCCCTCTTGTTCAAGGAACAAAGAAATCACCAATCCAGTATGTGCATGGGTGATTTGATCATTGGTTTTAGAGTGCCATACAAGTCCATTCAAAATCTTTTGCTATTTGTATCGTTTAGGTTTCAGTTCAATTAAGGCCCCATAACTCACCCTGCCTAAGTGTTAGGCCCCAAGTAGGCAGATTTCCGGCATAGAGGCATGTGTGCCTATCATTAGGACATGTCCATGTACTTGGAATCAGAATAGGGGATTGAGTCCTTAAGTTTCAATACCACACACATCCTGGTCTTTAAAGCCTGACCTTGGTCTTTAAAGCCTATGCCCTTTTTGGTGCTCATGCTCATCATGCACTAGTGCGTCAAATCAAGGCAGCATGGGCGCATGGGCCACCAAGAGCTTGCGAGCGCGAGCACCAAGTGTTGTGCACGCATGCGAGATGCGCGGGCTGGGCAGCAAAGGTGCAGGAAATGCACGGGCGCTGAGTATTGGACGTGCGCGTCCGCTATGGGACGGTGCATGCACGTCGCGCACATTGTGTGTACGGGGCATGGGGCGGGAAGCATCCCACCAGGAGACTAAGGCATTGGTGCATAGAGAGTGCCAATATGGCCACAAGGTGCACCGCACCCCTACGAGTGGTGCTGGGTGCACTACGCCCAACTTGGCATCGAACACAACAGCGCCTACGCAAACAACACGCAATGGTGTTAGTGTGGGTGCCGCTGGTGTGTGGAGTGTCAAAGCTGGGATGGATTGGCGGGGTGCACTGAGAGCTGAGGTCCATTGGTTTGCAACACCCGACAAAGGAGCATGTGAGTTTTAGCAGTAGTAGCAGGCAAAGGAGCAATGCTACCCAAGCGCACAACGCCTCATCTCTTTACGTCAATGTCATCCGTGGTCTTTGCTCATGTCATGGCTTCGATCAAAATGAAATCTGTTGTAATATAGAATGCAATGACCCAATTTATGTACACGGCTTGATAAGTCAAAATTTAGGTGTTTAGCCTAGTCGATGTTTTAATTCAGAGACTTATGCAAAAATTTTCTAATAATGTCTAATTCACTTATTACTCGAGTAATTGGTGAGGAAAGGTTAGAGATAAGATTGATTTTTTTCAAACAATTTTATGATTAAGAAAGTGGTTGAGATGAGAGGGTCTAAAAGCAAAGATTTTAAATGAATATTAATATTTTAAAGTAACTAAGTGAAATTTATAAGTTCTTAGTTCCTACTGATAAGTGTTAATAACATATAACAGAACCTGTAATTAGACTAGAATTATCAAATGATGATTGGATGATCGAAATTAACTGATTCTAATGGTAAATCCTAAGTAGGGATTTCTTATGAAAACCCTAATTAGGAATGTATGTTATAAGATTTTAATACATAATGATATGGTTTAATAACTTATAACAAAGCGTGAAGTGGTATGAGAATGTGAAATGTGTAGAAAGATGGGGAGAAATTAAATAAAAATCCTATTAAGTATTTAGGGCTTACCTCTTCTTTTGGTGATGCTCCCTTGCATTAATCTCCCTTCATGAGCCCATATACTTCGCCTGGTGTCGGCGTGTTGCAGCAGATATGAATATAGATCAAGAAAGGGAAGAAACTCACTTAAGAAAGAAGAAAAAAGATGTAAATTGGCACTCCAAAGCCTTTGTTTCACAAGGTCTCCTACATGGAGAAAGACAAACAGTACAAGGAATTTTTGGACCTCTGCACCTTTTCATAGGGGCTACTAATGCATTAGAAGAGTGGGAAGAGAGTAAACTGCAAAAAAAATTTGCCACAAACTCCGCTTGAATGAGAAGTTATGACCTTTTGAAAAGTGCATCAATTTCCTTTTTTTAGGCATTTCCCCAAATTTATTATGAGTATTTTCTTGATTTTCAATGACTGGATTTATCCTCAGCGATCTCATCATCAATATTGGAATCAATTTTGGCCGCTAGATTCTCCTCTTCAAATGTGGGCCCTTTTCTGGCAATCATATCTGGTTCCCTTCTAATTGGATCGTCTGTGGGTTGCCCGATCGTTGCCCCCTTTGATCTGCAGAAAAAAGACAAAAGAAGTGGAGGTGAGGTTACCTCCAAATATCCTGACTGATGGCTTTGATGTGGCCACACCGCACATTTCTGAAATATGGAGTTAATCTCATATCAAAACAATTTCATAATAATTTGGGTAATAAAAAAACAGTGCATATGTTAGCTAGATGAAATTGCACACAGACGCCCCTTTCTTCTCTCATACGCACGCACATGTGCACACATGTGTGGCCTATCAGCACCACTTGTGCTCCCTATGCTCTTTCATGGCACGCCACGTTGGTGCACCTACCATGTCAGCCCGGTGGTTGATGAGCCCCCTTTTTTGGAAATTTAACCTGAAAAACACTTAGAAATATTCACTAATTCCATTAAAATTTCTAAAATTTTGATATAAAATATCTTTTGATTTACAACTCCTTTTCACATAACATTTTCACCAAATAATTTATTTTAAACATATTTTCACTTACATCATAAAAACATCAAAATATTCTCATTTAGATGTAGAGAATTGATATTTAGTGTATTTGTCAATTTTTGGTGAAAAACACTTGAAATTCATGATAACACATATAAATTAGTTTAATTATGATCTAAAATACATGAAATACGCATCAATTGTCATGCTTATTGCATGTTATCACACTCCCCAAATTAATTCATTGCTAGTCCCTTAGCAATGTGAAGGGATTAACTTTAGAATCACAATGGATTTCACTGGCGAATAATGTCAACTTTTGATCCAAAAGTCAAAGCATGAAATATCAAATTATTTGATTGTATTTTCACTGTTTCTATGAGACTCTTAAGTCCATCGCTAGGTCAACCTTCTTAGAGTATTTTGGGATTTTCTCAACGGCTAATTCCGGAAGCCTGACTTCAATTGTGGTTGAGGGTGGACCTGTTAGTGTATGGTGATGTAACATTGAGGTGATCCTCACTCTCTCAAAAGTGGAGCATAATCCTCACCCTCTCTAATAATGGCTACTTATTCACTCATGATGGATGCTACCTTGTATATTAAGACCCCCCCCCCCCAAACTCATTTTCCTCCAAGAGTGTATTGTCAAAAAGGTTTCTTACTTTGTGTAATCATAGTAAAAGGTAGCTAAAAGAATAATGATTGAATGTTGTGGAAAGAGGCTAATAGTTAAGGTGCAAAAGGTGTATAAGATGTAAGCAAAGGACGGTTTCACTTATGAAAACTACCATCCTGATGATATGCATGTATGCTTAGGAAGAAATGATAGATGGTCCAATGGTGGTCCATATTGATGGGAGTAAATGATCAAGATGTAGTGATGAAGAACAAATGTAGGCCTGAAGCCTTTGACCATTGATTTTAAATTTTAGGGTTGTTTTATGATCCAATGTGTGATGATCATTCCTTTTAGTGGGTATGGCTTCTACCCACCTTCACACATAATCAACTACCATCAAAATACATTCATATCCTTCTGAATTTGGAGTAGGCGCCATAAAATTAATAACCCAAAGATCAAATATTTCAACGTCAATAATAGGTTGTAACGGCGTTCGATCGTTATTCATTATATTTATTGCCACTTAACATTATAAACAATTAGAAAATAATTTACATGCATCCTTAAATAACATGGGCCAATAAACACCCCATTGGAGGATTTTAATTGCTGTTATTCTACTTGCATAGTGTCCTCCATAGATGGAAGCATGAAAAAATTCAAAACACTTCATTGTTCTTCCTTAGGTATGCATCTTCTAAAGACGTGATCAACTCCTAAGTGAAATTATTGGGGTTCCTCATAATAGTAAAACTGGATATCCCTAAAGAAAGTTTCTGTCATGCACACCCCAATCATCTGGAATCAATCCTATGGCTACATAACTAACAATGCGAGCACACCAATGTGAGGTTTGGCTTTTGACCATTAAAACTACTCATCAGGAAAGTTATCTGTGATAGGTAAAGGTGTACTTATAGAGAGCCTTAAAGGTGATCAGCCACAAAGATTCTCTACTCCTCTCGAATCCTTGATATCTATGTAAATATTTCCATGAGCAAGCTCCACCTCATCAACCTAGGTTTAGTTTCTTTTTTGAATGTAAAAACTTCAACGCTGAATGATCGGTATAAAAAACTATTTTACTGCCTAACAAATATGAAAGAAACTTTTATAAAGCAAATGTAATTGCCAGCAATTCCTTCTCAGTAGTAGTATATTTACCTAAGCTGCACCTAAGGTCTTGCTAGCATAGTAGATGGCTACGAGTTTCTTTTCTAACCTTTGTCCTAGACCCGTTCCAACTGCAAAGTCTGAAGTATCACACAAAAGAATGAACAGAAAATTCCAATAAGGTACTTGGATAAAAAGAGCATGAACTAAAGCTTATTTAATCTGCAATAAGAATCTTTTTGCACTCTCATCTAAAATAAAATCAACATTTTTAGAAAGAAGATAAGTCAAAGGTTCAGAGATTGTAGCGAAATCTTAAATAAATCTTATGTAGAAGCCAGTGTGGCCAAGAAACCCCCTAAGCGGCTTGAGGATAGTTGGAAGAGAAAGGTCCTTAATTACTTACAATTTTTGATGGAGGACCATCCTGAAGCCCAAGCCTGAGTTTGTGAGAAATTGTGCCGTGGAGCCTCAACCAACGCGAAGAACATAGGCTTCAAGTACCAGGCTTTACAACGGGTCTCAATGGTTTGTTTTCTTTTATGTGAGTCTGTTTTATGGAATTAGGGAAGGCCCCCATGTTTTGGGCTTCTCAGCTTTTTTTTCTTGTTTATAGAATGGATTTGGGCCATTAGGTGAATGTGCTTCCCACTTTGGACATTTTCCCCTTATTTGGTCTACTAGGGCAACCTTCCCTACCCTATATACAGAAAGCTATGACCCATCAGACCCTTGGAATTCCATTTTGAGAAATTTAAAGTTGAGTTTGTCTCTTCTCACTTTGGGGTTCCCACCCTTTCTCCTTCTATGGGGAGTCAACTTCTTGCCTTCTACAGTATCTGTGAGGAAGACAAATGCCAGAAGACCCACTACAGCCATGTTTACAACCGCCGAAGCCATTGCCGTCGCAAGAACCACAGTCATCACGGATCACTGTTGTTGTCTTCCCTCGTGCACTAGTAGAAGCCTTAGCCAGTTTGTTGTTTCTGCATCCTTGACACTTTCAGCTTGACGCCACCACTGCGATGCCCGAAGACCCCGTTTGTTGCCGCCTAGCCTGCACCCTTCGCCGCTGGGACTCTTCGTCTTCCCCCGGCCCCTTCTCAATAAGACAACTCCGACAGCCCTCGCTCGTGTGCAGATCGGCCAAGTGCCGGCCAGTGCCCCCAATTTTGCCACTGTCCATGCCGCAGATGTCAATAGCCCTGCTCAACCCCTCAATCTCCATGGGCGTCGCCCCTTTCAGCTGCTAGGGCGCGGGTGCCGCCACGCGAGCCGATCGTCGTGACCACATGAGCCACGACCCTGTCCATCCTATGCGTGGTCATGAGCTGTCAACCTGGGATGCAGCCAACGCTGTCCGAGGCTGCCACCCACCTGAGGTAGCTGTTCCCACGACCTTCGTCCTCTCGTGGCCATCACCATTCACAATTGTCGTGAACTCCGACACGCGTACCCGTCTACGCCCGCTGCACGCAACATCACGCCGGTGTGTGCGCACAACCACCACTATGGGGCTTGCCCTGTAACTATTTGTGTTATGTAGTCCTCATCTGCCCAAATTGACTGCATGCAACCGCATGTGGTTTGTTGCTATTTTTGGCCCTTTGACTGCGCCGACCATCGATCTCGTGCAGGCTTCTCCAGCCACCTTGCCAACCGGTAGTTATGCATTGCCACAAGCATCCCAGACTTGGTCCATAGGTCACACCATCCTCCCCCTCTTGAGTATTACTACCTCTTTCAATGCCGTTATCGCTTGCTCCACTGCCAGGAATTTAGAGTCGTACGTGATTGGTCCGAACTAAGGGGTAAAATTTGATCTTAAGTCGTTTGTAAGGATAGTTTAGTACCAATCAACAATTTTATTTCCTTACTAGTAGTATTTTAGTAAGGGTCGATCCCTCAGGGAGCTTGGTAGCTAGTTAGGATGAATTTCAATTAGTATTGCAAGTTCAAGATTCGTATAAACCTCTTTTGTAATGTTTTTAGTGATTAGGAAAGTTAATGCCCAATTAATAAAGATGATATGAATTTTACCAAGTGTGAAAAAATTTCCGTAGAAAGTTTAGATTGAGAATAATTTTTGAGAATTTTTTCAGAATTTTTTATCATCTCTAGAGAGAGATAAAAAATTCTGAATTTAATTGAGTGAGAAAATAAGAGGAAGAGAGAGATAGCGCACAAGCTTGGGCGCTTCCGCCGCTGTTTGGGAGCTGGGCTTCGCCGCTCCGCTGCTGGTCGTGCACGCGGAGGTCCTCTCACGTGCGGTGGACCAAAACAACGATATCTGGAGTCCTAGATATCGGTTTGACACGTGTGAGTAGGCGTTGGAAAGCTTGAGACGTTGGCTATCTGCCTAAGGCCAAGAAGCTTAAGGGAATTCTAAAAGGAGATAGGGTGAGAAGAAGAACGTAACCTTTTTGTCACACCCCAAAGGGCCCAAGGTTGTTGCTCCAGCTCCCTATCAACTGGTTTCAAGATCCAGGACGCTTCTAGAAGGCTCCTTGCACCTTTTGAATGAAGGTGGACCCAGGAACAAGCTCAAGAAAGAAAGAAAGTGAAGAAGACAATACTCAATTCTTGGATGCCCTCAAGGAGGGTGAGGGGGGCCCTTTTATAGGGGTACATGTGTTTGTTCCAGCCATTCTTGGTTGTTTGATCATGGATGAATGTCCAGGATTGAGTTCTTGAGGCCTCAATCCAGGTGATCAGACCCCAACCAACCATATTCCGACTGGCTATAGTTAGTTACAACAAACTCTAACCAATGGGAAGGGAAAAGAAAGAGTTTGTTAGAGTTAGTTACAACTCATCCCTAGCCCTTGGATTTGAGCTTGAATGGATGGATGGATGGGTTCCACCTCATGAATCCTGGGCTGAATCTCAACCCTGGGCTCTCCTCCAACCAGGATCTGCCAGCTGGAGTCACCCTCATGTGCCTTGATCAACCTGGAAGCCTCCAAGGACGTTCTAGAAGGTCTCCTTCAAGCTCCTTTATACCAAGCCTATCGATTGAGTCAACTCCACTGGTTAGCATGCATCTTTTTCTTCATTCCTCCTTTTGACTTGAAATTTTGTCCCAAGCCTCAAGACTCCTGTCTTGACTTCCCCATAAAATTTTGTAATTTTATGACCATCAAAAGTCAACCTTGACCTGAAGAGCCAACACACTAGGGAAATCGTTAGATTCATATCCCACTTGACTACACGAGTCAAGTGGGGGTTAGAAATATCCCTCAAATCCTCTTAAAGGTAAATCCCAAAATGTGTAACTTGTGAAATGCATGTCAAAGCGTTGACGGAATCATTCATTAAGTAGAAAATGTAAGCTTTTTAATCATTGGGAAAGTGAAAAGGCATGATCTCATTACTATGCAAAATAAGCATTTTTGGCAATGTTGTACTTACTTTTAGGATATTTGATATGAATAATGCATGGAAATGACTACCCTTATTTGAGTTTATCAGTACGTTTAGGCAACAAATCGAGGGATATGAACTCTCATTTCTGCTGTTAGATTAGGATCGCTCTTATCAACGGTTGTGGATGCTCGTGGACAGTGGCTGTCCCCCACCCTGTCAGCCATTGAGCTGATATATCGAGTCATTGGGAGCCTGTACGCATCCATAGATCACTTTTGTCGTCTACCGATTGTCGCCCAAGTCAGCAGTTTTCCAATGTACCTTGTCGTTGGTTTCTTGACACATGCTCTCATTCATTTCATTGCATCTCAGAGTATCCATCCTACCCCATGATGTAACACGTGTCGTTCGATCCTGGCGCCCTGTGAAGATTTTAGATTATGTGTTTTTATGAATTTCAAAAAGTTAAGAAAAGATAACAAAATGATAAGGGCATTTTGTTATGATGAGAGTTACAAGGGCATTTTGGTAAAATGAAAAATGCACTTGAACGAGAGCAAAGAAAAGAGGTAAAATAAAAAGGAAGACAGACGAATGGAAGAGTGGTGGGGTATTTTGAAAAAATTGCAGATTGAACGAGAGCAAGAAGAGTCAAGAAGTTGAGAAGGTGTTTTGTGAAGAAAGCGTGATTCAAGGCAACGAAAAGCAAGAAAACTCTGGCTGCAGTGTGACTCCAAAGTTCAAGAAATTCGAGCTTGAAATCAGGCTTGTGATCTGTTTTCTCTTCTTTCATTGTTTTTGAAATCGTTCTATCGCAGACCTTTTTCAAGAATTGTGATTTCATATCGACATTTTAAAATCGTTTTTCTAGACACTTGATTTCATATCGACATTTTAAAATCGTTTTTCAAGAAACGTGATTTCATATCGACATTTTAAAATCGTTTTTCAAGAAACGTGATTTCATATCGACATTTTAAATTTTTTTTTTTTTAAACGAAATTGCAGATCGACATTTTAAAACTGTTTATCAAGAAACGTGATTGCAGATCTGTATTTTTAAAATCATTTTTCAAGAATCACAATTTCAGATCGACATAGTTTTTAAAATCTTTTTTTTTAAAAACGAAATTGCAGATCAACATTTTAAAACTGTTTTTCAAGAAACGTGATTGCAGATCAAAATTCTATAAATCGTTTTTCAAGAATCATTAATTTCAGATCAACAATTTTGATATTGTTTCTATTACATTCATGATTGCAGATCAACAAATTGAATCTTAAATTCATAATTGTTGATTCATGGTTTATAAATTCCTGCAACTCAAATTGAAAGTTAAAATCGTCACTGTTGAACTTTTATTTTAAAATCTCTGAATTGTGAATCGAATCCTACTATCATAACTGTTGAATTTTTATTTTAAAAAACTCTGAATTGTGAATCGAATCCTACTGTCATAACTGTTGAATTTTTATTTTAAAAAACTCTGAATTGTAAATCGAATCCTACAGTCATAACGGTTGAATTTTCATTTTAAAATATCTGGATTGTGAATCGAATCCTACAGTCATAACTGTTGAATTTTCATTTTAAAATCTCTGGATTTCGAATTGAATTCTAAAATAACTGTTGATTCTACAGATTTTAACATTCCCATATCTGAAATCAAAAGTTGAAATCATTACTGTTAAATTCACATTTTCAACTCTCTGAAATTTGAACTGAGTATTAAAATTCTTGACTGTTGAATCTACGTTTTACAATTCCTATATTTCATATTGAATTTTAAGATCGTGACTGTTGAACATTTCAATTATTGTGACTCTCATAATCCTAGCCTTGAAAATTTGATGGTCTTAGAATAAATCCAAAATTTGGGTTACCTTAATCCGAATTTAGTGATTACATTTCTGGTGAAAGATTGAAATTCTAAAAAATACTTTTAAAAAAAAATTTGATATTCAAATAGATCTCTGAGGTTACCAGATTTGATATTGCTTTCATGAATCTGTGCACGAAAAGCAGAAACTGTGACTGAGAATTACATAATAAGGAGCAAAGTATATTCTTACATAAGTGAAAATTGTTTGTCGAGATTGGAATATTTTAGCTAACTTTTCAGGAAAGCTGAAGACATTTTATTTTAATAATTTCACAAGTTCTTTCAGCACCTGTGAGAATAGAAATACTACCTTGAGTAAAGGCAATTTTTGGAAGCTGAGAAGGACTTGAGTGGTCCAGTGGAGAAGAAGTGAAAGCAAGGATTTCGTCAAAAGGCTAAGGGGGCTCAAGGTTATTCTTGTTTTTCAATTTCTAGATAGGAGGTATCCGTGTATCCCTATTACCAGGCTGTTTAAGCTTGGGGGGCTATAAACTTGGTTAGGGACATATTATAACTCCGGTTGGATACCCCGGGACAGGAGTAAGGGATTAGCCCTAACCTGTATAAAAATTCTGGGTGTCCACCTCTTCCTCTATATAATTAGATAATAAGTATAGATATTAGGAATAATAACAATATAATAAGTAAAATAAAAATAGGGAATGGTCTAATTCACCCCCCCTCTTAGACCATTCGTAGGATATTAATCCAACACCCTTTGTGTGACATCAATTTTGACCTTGGCTACTTCTAACCCACTCTTGCTGACTTGATGTCCCAACACTATTCCTTCCCCCAACATAAAGTTGGACTTTTCCCAACTGCGGACCAACTTGTTCTTCACACAAATCTCCAAAACTTTACTTATATTAGTTAAACATGAATCAAAAGAAGAACCAAAAACAGAAAAATTATCCAATAAAATCTCTAAACAATTTCCTCCTAAATCTGAAAACATAGCATAGCATCCATACATCGCTGAAAAGTAGCAGGTGCATGCATTGCATAGACCAAAAGGCATGCACTTGAAAGCAAATGTACCTACTGGACATGTAAATTTGGTTTTTTCTTGATCCTTTTCATGGAAACCTATTTGATTATAACCTTAAATCCCAAAAAAAAAGATTTGTCCACACAATCGTTCAAGGATATGATCAATGAACGGAAGCAGATAATGATCCTTTTTTGTAACGGTATTAAGCTTCCTAAAATTGATGCAAACTCTCCAACTTAAAGCTATTCTAGTCTGAACTTCTTCCTCATTTTTTTTTGGTTATTCTAATCCCTGATTTTTTAGGCACTACATGGATAGGTCCAATCCAAGGACTGTCGGAAATTGCATAAATAAAACCAGCTTTCAACCATTTAAGGATTTCTTTCTTCACAACCTCAAATATATGTAGGTTAAGTCTTCTCTGAGTTTTTATGAAAGTTTTATAACCCACTTCTATAGAGATTCTATGCTTACAGATTTCTGGTCTAATTCTTTTGAAATCATCAATTTTCCAAGCTATTGCATCCCTATAATGTGATAACACCTTGATTAGTGATTGCTCTTGCGTGATGAATAAGAGGGAAGAAACTTAGGTTGCTCTTCATAAATCTCATTTCCGACAATATCAGAATCAATAGTAAGTAATTGAAGGCGTCGTAAATCAAAACCTAAATTATCTTCTTCAACTAAACTTAATAAACACATACCCTCACCATTATCAATAAGATCGCTTATAGTATTGGAAATTTATTTCATTTTCTCCAACATTTAAGGTTATAAATCCCACATCCCAATCCGTTACAGCTCTAGCGATGGCTAAAAATGATATTCCTAAAATTATAGGGGCATGACTAATATTCCTGATATTTGCATATCAACAACTAAAAAATCAACAAGGAGTTGATACTTTTTTGATTTTATTATCACATCTTCTAACTTCCCGTGTGGTTCCTTAATTGACTCATCGGCTAATTGAAGTACTAATATTAGTGGCTCTAAATATCCAAATTCAAATTTATTATATAGAGCTTTAGGCATTACAGTAACACTAGCTCCTGAATCTAACACAGATCTACTAAAAATCATTCCTTCAATTTCACACTTGATCGACGGGGCTCTTGGATCTCTTCTTTTCCTAGGTATTTCATTCAATAGGATTGAACTAAAACTTTCAAAAAGATGTCCTCTCTATGTTTTCCTGATGGGTGTAAGAAGTTCGTTAACAAACTTTGCATATGAAGGAAAATTTTGAATAGTGATCTTTCTATCTTTAAGGGATTCTAAAATATGTGAATCTTTAGGTTTCTCTTTTGAAGACTTAAAAGCACCAGGAAAAGGAATGGGAGGAATGTAGTCCTTAGATATGGTTTTGATCTCTTTAGGATTTTACTGGTATCCTCTGCACTCTCTTTTTCCATATTTCTATCCTTTGTTGTAAAACTTCTATCGGTTTCTCATCTCCTTTAGATTCAATTGGGTCAACTAGTATCTTACCACTCCTAAGGTTAGATATTGCATTCACATTATTGTCATAATTTCTTCCTCCACATCATTAAAGAAAGGATTCTCCTTAGATGAAGAATGCTCTACGTAGAAGCAATATTATATTGAAATATGAATTTCCTTGGTATGTATCAGTCAAAAATGATGAAGTGAGTTGCCAATCAGATCCGAACATCTGGAATTTCTTTGATGTGCAGGTTGAACTAGGCGGAAGAAACGTACGCCAATTCATTAATTTGCAATCGTCGGCGAGAAGAACCTCGAGGAAAGATGACGCTACAGGAACATTCACTCTCAGCGGTCGTACAGCTATCGTCTCATCGAGTTTTTGAGTCCTCCCAGCCGCCGTACGTACCGCCCACATCGACTCGGCGATCGCACGTGCTTAGATTCGAATCATCAGGCAAAGAAGACCGATCGAGCGAGATAGAGCGACAAAGAAAGGCACTCGGTGGATTCGAGGACTGCTAAGGAAGAGAGCAGCGTCTTACCGCGGTCCGGGGCTGGACGGCAAGCCAGCAGCGGCTTTATCGTTTGGGGCCGCGGCGACATCCCGATCTAGCTCCTTCCCTCGGCCCGCCGCGAACGAGTCCATGACCACTCCTCAACCGCAGGATTCCCTGCCGCAGTCGAGGTTTCCCCCATCTTCTCAATGTCCTATTTCCTCTTCTCCTATGGCTTCTGCTCCCGCAGCTTCTTCCCCCTCAGCGATTCCATCCTCTCAAGAGACGTCTCCCCATCAGACTCAGCCTGCCGCTCCCTTCCTTTCCCCTGTTTCCGCCTCAGACCGTTGCCTCGCCTCAAACCCTAATCGCCTCAATCCTCGTGATCCTTCCGTGCCAGTCCCCGAATCCGATGCGCCGGGGGTGCCCCTCTCCAGCGGTCCTTCTAAGATTCCTTTCCGCCCGAGAAAGGCGAGGAAGCTCGCCGCTACCGGCTGCCCCGCAAAGCAAGAGACGGAGGACAAGGCGGAGGTCGCCTCCCGGGAAGGGAACAAAGGCGCGATGGGGTCCGTGGTGGTGGTGCACCGCTATCCGCGCTCGGTCTATCTCCTGCCGCCGCGTCCCTTGTCGGCGCAGGGCGAGGTCGCCGCCGCCATCGGACACCTGCGCGCCGCCGATCCCCATTTGGCACAAATCATCGACGCCAACGAGGCGCCCGTCTTCCAGAGCCTACACCCTCCCTTCCACTCCCTCACACGCAGTATCCTCTACCAGCAGCTCGCCTTCAAGGCCGCCGCCTCCATCTACTCCCGTTTCCTCGCTCTCTGCGGCGGCGAGGACGGCGTCGTCCCCGACGTCGTCCTGAGCCTCAGCGCTCATCAGCTACGCCAAATTGGGGTGTCCGCCCGCAAGGCCAGCTACCTCCACGACCTCGCCAACAAGTACCGGAACGGCATTCTCTCCGATTCGTCCATCGTCGCCATGGACGACAAGTCCCTCTTCGCCATGCTCAACATGGTGAAGGGCATCGGGGCCTGGTCCGTCCACATGTTCATGATTTTCTCGCTTCACCGTCCGGATGTTCTTCCGGTTGGAGACGTGGGCGTGCGCAAGGGAGTGCAGCTCCTGTACAGCCTCGACGCGCTCCCCAGGCCGTCGCAGATGGAGCACATTTGTGAAAGCTGGAAGCCTTACCGCTCGGTGGGCTCCTGGTACATGTGGCGCTTGGTAGAAACCAAGGGCATGCCCGCGGCTCTGGCGACAGTCTCCTCCGGTGGTTCTACTGGAATGCTCGCCGCCGCCACCGGCGTTGGTGGCAGCGGCAGAGGAGGACACATCGCGGCATCGCCCATCGTTGGAGTTTCATCGGCTCTTACTCCACATCTTCGGCATCAACTGCCCCAGCAGCACACTCATTTGCATCCGCAGCAGCAAACTTTACACCGGCTCCAGCAGCAGCACCAGCATCAGGCACAGCACCAGCATCAACTACAGATGCAATCTCAGCTTGTTGACGCAATTCACAGCATCCCTAACCTTGGTTGAGGTTCTGGATGTCTCAGTCTCTTCGTCATATTTTGCCGGAGGGAGATAAGCTTTCCATCTTGTCACTCTCATGTTAATTCCACTTAACCGACGCACTTCAGCCCTTTTGATGTTGTACTTGCCTTGGGGAAGCTCCTCAGCCATGTGAGAATGCAAATTTCTTTCCGTGGCCAGCTTTATTTCCTGAAAAGCTTCATCCTGCATCTCTTGATGATTATTCGGGAAAATATATTTCTTTGGATTTGGATCATTCCTAATGATGATGAAACATAAATATCCCATGCTTGTGCTCTCGGCACTGCCTCAATAAAAGCACTGAAAACTAGCAAATCATCGAGGAGAAGCAGTGCCATTAGAAGCTCAGCTATATATCCTTAACTTCAGCCATTTACTCTGTAGTTTCCGTCGTGCCACTGAATTATAAGGATCATGAGAATTTCTGTGCACGGGACGTTGCTTTATGGCATGCAGACACCACAGGGTCAATATTGATTGCTTCATCCTGGTCGGACGTTTGTGTTTCAACCTCATAAAAGTTGTTGCCCATATGGCTACTTGAGTAACTTTTTTATCTTCAAGGATAATGATTTTCTTTTGCGTAAAATTTTTCACTCTAATCATTCCCAAGTCTCAAGGCCTGTTCCATGCTCGACTGAATAAGTCCCTAAGTGGAGAACAATGACATTGTGATATCTACTTTATTTCTCTTCCAACATCTTGACTATTTTTTGTTATCAAGAGTTAGTTTTTCCTAATGCGTTAAAATGATATGCTGCTAAACTATTTTATGATCTTCTTGCTGCCGTTTATTATTCTGTTCCCATCCTTCATTGCTTTGTTTTTTTCTCTCCTCCATTCGTTTGGAGGCTGAAATCCGCAATACAGAAGGTTTTTGAAGTCCAGGAGTGTCATTCTCAGGAAGATCAATGTCCACGTCATAACCCTAGAATGAAGGGAAACGGCCATGCAGAATATTTGGGCTAACCGCCCCAGTTATCTGACACCCTTTTCTCCATGAATGCTTCCTTTCTTTTTTATTTCTTTCAGTAAATGTCACAAGAACGGCCAAAATAAATCCCCTTTGTTGGTAAGAAATTGTGCAGTCATTTTAGCAAACGGTTCATTGATCGAAAATAAACTTTTGAACTCTCTTCAAAGGTATAACTCGAATAGGGGTTGAATCCACAGAAAACATGGGTTGACTTCTAAAAGGGTTCGCGTTGGCAACAAAATCAATTAGAATAAAAATAGTAATAATTGGAATAAATTATATAATTTTATATATCAGAAGAATGGTTGTAAATCAGAAGTAAACCAAGATACACAAAAATATGACTCAAAATCTATGGAGAAATCAGCGAGAAAGACAACTCATTCAAATGCAATGACCTGATCAACTCACTTTTTGAGAGATAATTTTCATGGTTTTAATAATTTTTATAAAAAAGACAATATAGGTGAAATGAGGGTTAAAAAGATACTAAAATGTTACAAAAGCCACATTTTATAAAACCAGACAAACAAATGATAATTATCATATAAGATGATTTTTTTGGAATAAATATGTAATTTCTATGAATTTTCAAAGCCAGTGCATCGAAAAGTCAGTCAAAATCAAAGAATTGAGCAACCAAATAGTGTTGGAATTGGACAAGTAAGGTATGGATCAAGAGATTTGGAAGAGAAGATTAAAAATATGCTTAAATCATGCAAATCATGAGTATTTCATTATGGCTCTTGAAAGTTTAACTCCTAAAAGTATTGAATCACGTGAGAATGTGGTGGTCAAGCAATGATTTGGAGGGGGGCCAAACATCAACAGAAAATGGGCAAATATTATATCCACAGAAAGAATACTTAAAAAAAAATATTACCACAAAATAGTATTGCCACAAAACTTATTGTGATGATGTGGGGGCTAAGTAATGAGAAATATTTCCAATTCTCTCTAATTAAATTTAATTATCCAGATACAAAGACAGAATTAGTAACTCTTTTGAAGCCCAACTTTCCAAAAACTTAGGCCTTTAATCAAGCGCAAAGCTTGAAAATCATATTCCTAATAATTAGGACTCAGGAGATTTCAGACTTTTTGCGACGATTCTCTCATCTCTTTTGATGGATTGACAAGGACTTTGCTCCGGGATGAGAGTTACCAAGTTAAAGAGCGATTTCACAAAATTTTTCTGCAAAGAGAAACATTGCCCAAATGATTCATGAATTGGAAAGTGATGCTTATCAGTTCAAGAGACCACTGCGGAACAGAGCACCCATTCTCTAAAAACAATTTTAAATTGTTTTAGACTACAACATTGATATATCAATGTTTTCTCCTATAAGTTCACCATGAAGAAAGATACATATAGATTTGAATTAATTGGCCATGAGTTAAATTACTTGAGGTTTCCTCATAAAGTTTTCCATATATGAACTCCAGAAATCTAGGCCTTCAGAGGGAATCAGATGGTTGAGAAGGTTCTGCTTTGCACCATGTTTGCCTCTTGAAAACAATTCTGGTTTATTATATCTTCATCCGGTGCATCTGTTGAGCCGACATGCGTATCTATGACTGTATAATGATAAATTAAGTTAGAGATCTAGATTTTATGTCTGGTGGTGAATAAGTTTGTCTCCGTAAGAACTTGTTATTAGAGATAAGTTTAATTTAGATGATAATAGGAAATATAATAATTACATTAACATAAATATATAATAAGGACAATAGTAATTCTAGTTAAGCTATATATTCATGTGATAGTTGAAGATGGCATATGGGATCACTCAAATATAAAATAGAAAAACGAATATTATCTCTAAAGTGTGGCAGGAAGACTTAAAACTAACCGGTAGATAAAACAGAGAAAAGAGAACAATAGGAAAACGTTGTTTGTAGAGGAAATATTTGTTAATATTTTAACAAATGTGAGGAAGTGGATATGCATGGAAAAAACTATTAATATTGTTATAATAAAATAGAGAGTTTTTAGAGAGTAGAAAATATATATTTAATTTTTAATAAGATACAAGATCAGAGAAAAATAGAAAATATGACATGGGGAGAGGAAGAGTAGATTATCAAGAAATAATGAAAAGAGTTCAAACAAAAAAATAATGAGGCTATTTAAGGGAATGATTATATGTTTACAAATATAGATTTAGGTAATTATTTAAGATAATACTATTATCAGAGTCAATGGGATATAGTAAATGTCTCTCTTTGTTTCATTAAATGCATGAATTAGATTATTTCCACAAATTCAATTTGAAACTGCTTTGGCCTTAATCAATCTGATTCAAAGAGTAAAACTACTTTCATCCAGAATAAATTGAAAAGGGACCATCTTGACATGATATTAATGATAAAGCGACAGGGGTGATGGTCGGCACCACATGCCTTTGGCATGTGATAATATGTAATTTATAGTATTACTTTCATATATATTGCATTTTTATTTTGCAGTTAAATGATTATAATTCCACCTTTCATACCAAAAAATAAAAAAAAACGTGTCTTAATTATATTATCCTGAATTTTCCTGATTTTTTTGGATTTTTGAGAACAACATGAAGAAAAGGGCTCTTAACTTTCTCTTCATAGTCTTATTTTATTAAAGTTTTTGCTATGTTCACTTATTTTGGAGGAGGAGAGGGGTTTTTGCAATTTTACACTTGTAAGGGGCATATATCCTAATAGTTCTAGGGGGCGTCCAAATAAATTTTTGCAAAAACGGAGGGTTTTTTCTGTAAATTTTGTCGAGAGAGAGAAATCCAAAAGGATCAAATGCCTTAGATTGCTCTAGATTAAAAAATTAATATCTGAGGATCCAACCGTCCGATTGAGCTCAAATTTTGAGGGCTAGTTTTTCATTGTATCATATTTCCATCCGTGTGGATGGATTGACAAAAGGAGACCTGAAACTAAAGAAAATGAAGGAATAATTAGGGGCGAAAGTGGAACTGTCTCACCCCTTTACCTTAGGTATAAAGCTCTATTTTTCTTTCTTTTTTCATTCTTGGATGCTCTAACACAATCTGCAATCAGAGGGAAGCTCTCCTTGGATCAGCTACTGTCCTGGTATTTTATTTGATTTTTATTTTCCATCTTCATTTATCTTGATTTGTGGTTTCCTAAATCGCCTTGGCTAGGGGTGAAATGTACTAGCTCTTGTCTTGATTCAATGAGGAATATAGTTAATTATAAAATTATATTGTCAGATAGAAGAATATTATACAAATTAGATGAATTATCTGTTCCTCACTTACCTCTAAATCTCCACATTTTCACCAACTATTACTGTTTAAAAACCCTATATTAAGTACTCTCTTTATCTCATTACACTTCTGATTCTATATCTTCTTTTAAGGATCACGGTGAATGAAATGAGGACCTATATTCTCTTAAATTTCTCTCACCTCTCCTATCTCCCTCTTCTCAATTGTCTTATTATCTCAAAGGATCTATCCTTTATTAAGAAATAATTCCTACTTAGCCTTGGAAATATGATCTTAACTAAAGTTCATTATAATCAAGAATAAATATACTAAAACTACATTCTAAATTGCTTTACTTAAATCCTTGAACTCTGCCTCCATGTGGACGACCCCTCTACTCATCACGTACATCTTATGATAGAGGGTTTATTATAAATATTATCGTATAAGTTGATTACAAACAACAATAATAATTAACCTAGTTAGTTACAATAAAATTCAGCTTATCGGCACGCTGCACTTGCTCCTTCTCTCTATGTTGGCACAATCAGTGTCTTCTTCAAGCTTCTTTATTGTCTCCCTGACATTCACAAGCTATCACAAAACTGTCATTATATTGATGGGGATATTCAAACTATAGGGTGGGCCCCAAGTGATGCAGGACCACGTCAAGGACGAGATTTGGCCGTCACCGAGGGTTCATACTCGGTGTCGGTAGCGTCAGGGCGCGACGAATACTCTAGGGGGTTCGTCGGGCACAGGTCTCCTACGAGGATGATCTACAATGAAATGGTCGGGTCGGGGGAGTTAAATGTGCAGCTGCCGACAAGCTGAAGGGGTGCCGACGTCCGGGACTTGACGGAGTCACCCGGAGACGGATAGGTAAGCCTCCTGACCCTCGTCCGAAGGGACGAGGTCGCTACGGCACCGAACGGGGTATACCCCGCCGGATTGTGCTCGCACGTGACGGGCAAACCTGACTTGCACCAAACCAGGAGAGACGCTCAAGTATACGTAGTTTTCACTCGACCTCACGCACTCACCTACGTCTAACCCGAGCGCGGAGGAGGCAAAAGAAGGTGTACTGCAAGAAATAAAAGATGGGTTATGAGCAGTGCACATGGTTGCCGTCTCAGGTCCGGGCGTCGTCCTGGGCAAGTTGATTGACCGAGATCCCGGTTGCTGAGAGGTGTAGCTCGGTAGACCTGGTTGACGGCTGACTCGGTGCGTCGGGTCGGCCGGGCGTGGTCAGTATGTTGCTCGGTCAGAAGGGTGTGGCGCGGACGAGCGGGGTCTGGCAGCGGCGCGGCACAGAGACAGGGCACGTCAAGAGTGGCGCAGGATGCACTCGGCGGCACTTCGTGACTGCAGAGTGTCCGGTCGCGGGGGAAGCAAGCCCATGGCGCTAACTTGATCAATGCAGGGAGCCCACGTGGGGTAAGGCGGGCGCACACAATTTGGCCGGCGGATTGCAGCCTCAGGTGGCGCGGGGTGCCGGGACAAGTCGTACCAGCGCAGCTTCGAGGCACACCACAGACACGGGCGTGCGGCAGGGCGCGTGGTGCAACCCGGGGCTTTCCCACCTAGAGGAACAGAGGATTTGCGCAGGCCGGAACGAGTTCGGGTTGGAGGTGTCGATGAAGCACAACCGAGGGGTAGCCGGAGTAAGTAATCAACGGGAACGACCGTCAGACGACGGTCTTCCGGTTCAGTAGCGGATGGGGTACTTCAGCCGAACAGGATGAGGGCGGCGTGTGGCACCGTCGTTTCAACAGAAGTCGGGGAAACGCCTGCTGGTGTGGCGGACAAGCGAAGGAGATGACCGGTCGACCAGGATCGTGGCGCGACGGCTGTTCGACCCTCGAAGGTCAACCCCGGCCTGGGACGTGGGGTGCCGAAGGAAGAAGTCCGGGGGCACGGGGCGGCGCTGTGACGACCAGGAGGAAGGCCGAAACTGTGGGCGAGGGACGCTCACTCGAGGAGTTCAAGCGCGCGCTTGCGAGAGTCGGTGGGCCAGGCCGTGGTGCAACAACGGGTGATGTCAATCTCAGACCTCGGCAGAGGGAAGCGGTGGCCGGACCTTGCTAGCGTCACTGGGACGGCAGGTCACAGCAAGCGGCGTCTTGATAGTCGCCCACGAGCAACCGAGGCACGCGATGGTATCTCGCGCGGCCGGCGCAGGCACGACAGGCGGGCGCGATGGCAGTCCAACGTAGTAGCGGCGAGACCGCTCCGTTTCATTCTGCCCAGTCGGTACTCCGCGCGTGGACGGCGCAGATTGGCGAGGGGGCGCCGGTGGCGCCTGCGAACGGCGGCGGCCGGCCTGAGTTCCTCTGTATCTCTTCTTCTTCCTGCGGTTTCCTTCCTCTTCCACGTTGGGGTATCGTAACCCTAATTCTTCCTCACGAAACAAGCTTCTTCAGGACTCCCAGTTCAACGAAACATTCTTTTTTCAACAAAAAAACATCGTATCTGGTTTAGGGCAACCCTCTTCCCTTATATATGGGGGAAGTGGGGTGACCTGCTTACAACCAAAAGAAGAAGAAAAGAAAACCAAGGATAACATAAGGGGAAATCCTATGACCTAGGACCAAGGGAGTAAACAGCATGGGAGACCAGGAGAACAAAACGAACACAGGGAGGGGGGAGGGGAGATCCTTATATGGTCGAACCTCCCTCCGTACATGTGATCACAGTGCGTAAGAAAACACGAACGACGGAGTATGAGACTGAAAACAACGGGTAAACGAAGACGTAAAGATGAAGATAAAGAGTTCGTTACCCGGAATACTTGAATCCGGGCGTCGTACCGTCACCTTGGCTTGCCGAGCGGGCTGAACGCGAACGGTCGGTGCTGTCGAGGGCGGCGGTGACGTCTCTGAAGACGTATCGGGGCTGGAGCTGGTGCTGGCGGGGACGACGGTGACGACTCCGAAGGCGTATCCGGGTTGTCGCCGGGGCTGCGCCATCACCAAGCCAATTAAGTAGTTCCAAGATGGGAGATGAATAAAAAAGGTTGCAAAACCCCCAAATTTAAGGATCGAGGAGGAGCCTCCATAAGCCTTCGATGGCATGGGAAACCTCTAAATGATATTTAGATTTCTGTACCATCTGATAGCAGAATTCCCATTGAGGGTTTGATAGCATTTTATACGATAAATAAAATTAAGCTTTTATAATTGTTTTCACGACATGTTTTTAGGTTTGTGCCAGAATATGCTTTTACAATTAATGCTTCATTTTTCTGAGCTCTATTTTTATATATTTTATCCATTTTTTAAGCTAATCCCACTTGACCCCTTAGACTCAAGTGGATTTCTCACGTCTTCTTGGATTTTTATTTTAAAAAATGGGGAATTGGAGAATTGGAGATAAAAAATGGGATGAAAGGAGAAACCTAAGCCATCTAATCGATAGTAAGAAGAGGCCCACACAGGAAGCCTACTTTAGGAGTCTATTCAAATCTGCTTAAGGACGGGACCGACTTATGCCAACAAATGTGGAACTAACTCATAATTTGAATTTGAAAGTCCTGTTTTCTAATATGGAAAGGAGAGAATGTGGTTCTAATTTCTAAACAAGTAATCCTATCCCTCCAAACACTTGGAATTAAACCCAATGGCTGGGAAAGTTAGGGCACTTATATTAACCTCTTCTTCCCTCTCTTTGTACCGAATCCTAGATTTGTACTTCCTACTTTTTGTAGGAGCCCTAGTGCATCAGACTTCTTTGCTCCATTCTTGATCTAAAAGAGTGTGGCATAGAGAGTTCAAGGGTCATCAAGATTCTTGGAGAAACAACACCATTCGGCCCTTTGGGGAAGTAACAACAAGGTTCGTGTTATCTCATTAATGTTTGATTTAAATTTTTCATCATTTTTCTAGGTAAACGTTTCAAAGACAGCCTGGCTTCAAGCTTCCCAAAGCATCAAAAAGCACTAAAAATGCCTCCTGTACAAGAGTTGCAACTTTTTTTGTCCACTACTCCTTTCGGCCACAATTTCACCACGGGAAGGTAGCGTAAGGCTTTATAGCTCCTTAAAAATATTTTCTTGCCCCCAAAAAATACCAAAAAATCTTTAACATCATAATAAATCATTCGAAGTTATTAGAAACAACATACATATTTATTTCATTTATTTAAAATAATTTGAACTAGTTTCATTCATTTTGTTGATTTTCTATTTAGAATATAATTCAAAAATCCAAAAAATATAAATAACCAAAAATTAGTTGAAGATATATTTTAATTACAGCTTATTCTCTCATTACCTTCCCCTTGTGGATTCAACCCTTACTGACCGTATTCCAGGTAAGGAAATTTTTAGAAATATTGTTGCTTCAATCAGAGACATAAAATTTTCTGAACCCAAATTCAGTTTTATCAAGCTTACCCATGGCGCTCTCATTTTCGTAAAATAGTGGGCCAACTCCTCTACTTAAATCACAGCCATGGACCATATGATAACATGATAAATGCATGTATATTTCCATAAATTTTATATGTTTTGGTACTATTAATTTAAAATTTATGGTGCTGTTATTTGACTTAACCAAATATTTATGCATTATCTAGAAATTCATATTTGCCCATTATGGTTATTTTTCACTAACTTTTCTTGACTTCAAACAAGTCAAGGAAGTTAGCCATGAACCATATTCTTTTCTCTTTTCTCATATCCGTAACAGCTTTAGCTTCCTAATTGCTGCCTTCAAAAGCATGGACCCTATGATAACATGATAAAGGCATATATATTTCCATAAATTTTATATGTTTTGGTATTATTAATTAAAATTTTATCATGTTGTTATTTTAATTAATCAAATATTTTTGCGTTACCTAGAAATTCCAATTTTTCCACACTATATTTATTTTTCACTAACTTTATTGACTTCTTTGAAGTCAATCAGCTTGATTACTAATGAATACTCTATAGTTACATATGTGCAGAAATTTACATGAATGAGAAGATGGTAATTCTTAGGGAATGGGAGAAGTTTTGATTTTGGAATATTATATTGTCTTGCTATTTATGGATCATGCGCTAAAATGACAACACTATTTATTCTCATTAATGACCTTAAAGAAGTAAGCTCAAAAATAGTGCTGTCATTTTAGCACATGATCCATAAATAGCAAGACAATATAAAATAGTGTTGTCATTTTAAAATAGTGTTTTGAATTTGGAATTTTATATTGTCTTGCTATTTATGGATCATGTGCTAAAATGACAACACTATTTATTCTCATTAGTGACCTTGAAGAAGTTAGTTCACAAATAGTCTTGTCATTTTAGCACATGATCCATAAGTAGCAAGACAATATAAAATAGTCTTACTTCTTCAAGGTCATTAATTAGAATAAATAGTGTCGTCATTTTAGCACATGATCCATTAATAGCAAGACAATATAAAATAGTCTTACTTCTTCAAGGTCATTAACGAGAATAAATAGTGTTGTCATTTTAGCACATGATCCATAAATAGCAAGACAATATAAATAGTGATTCTACAAAAAGGCTTGAAAGGATCAAGTGGATTTGTGGACCTTAAAAAGAGAAATCTGAGGAAGATAGGCCACTACCTGTCCTGCCCATTGGTCTCTCAAAAGCCTTCCAACGAAAGAAGTTGAAGATTACAAGGGGAAGCTCTCAACCCATGGAGAAAAAGAGGGAAAAAGTGGCAAGAAAATAGAAAATATCCAAAGGGATATTTCAATAATTCTTACAATGTATAAATAATCTTTTCTCCATTTACCCTCATTCTAGATGTGCTCTGCCAAGTGGCTGGCCAGACAAGAAACCAGAGGCCATTTATTATTTTAGTAAGAATGTGTGCGCTGCTCAATTGAATTATTCGACCAATATAAAGAAATTACTATCTGTGATTTTTGCTTTAGATAAATTAAGGTCATATATGCTTGGTAGTAAAGTAGTTATTACTCTGCTCATGCTACTTTGAAGAATCTAATAAGTAAGAACAAATCAAAGTGGAGGCTTATTAGGTGGATTTTACTCTTACAGGGGTTTCATACTAAAATTAAGGACAAAAAAGAATCTGAAAATGTATTTGCTGACCATGTTTCCAGGATTAGTGCTGTAGATCCTTTGCCCATTTATGACACATTTCCAAATGAGCATCTTCTGACCATTCAAGGGAGCAAGGCACCTTCGTATGCAGGTCATGTTAACTTTCTTGTTGCAGGCATAGCTACAATTGAGTGGACTTACAACTAGAGGATGAAATTCCTCAAGGAGGTTTGATTTTATTATTGGGATGAACCCACTTTGTTTCATCAAGGTGATGACATTATTCTTAGGAGATGTGTACCAGAAGAAGAACGAAGAGAGGTGTTAAATTTTTTTTATTCAAAACCAAGTGGAGGCTACTACTCTTCAAAGGTAACTGCACACAAAGTGTTAGAATCTGAATTTTATAGGCTTAGGTTATTCAATGATGCCCATGAATTCTTTCTTACATGCTTACCTTGTGAAAGAGCTTCAGATATTTTTAGAAGGATGAAATGCCTCTATAAACTATTATTGAAGTTGAAATTGTTGATTTTTAGGGAGTTGATTTTATTGGTCCACTACCAAATTTAGGGCGGAATGAACATATTCTTATGGAATATACTTATAGATCGGTAGAGGCTATGACTAGTAGGACATGTGGTCACAAAGTAGTGGTTAAATGTATTGAAAAATTCAGTTTTACTTGATACAGGTGTTGAGCTATCATTAGTGATGAAGGCTCACATTTTACTAACTCTTGATTTATACATTGCTTGAAGAAGTATGATGTGCATCATAGGGTAACTACTACTTATCATCCACAAGGTCATGGACAGGTTGATGTATGCAATAGAAATTAAGAAACTTTTGCAAGT
Organism: Wolffia australiana; assembly: GCF_029677425.1. Taxonomy (NCBI): domain Eukaryota; kingdom Viridiplantae; phylum Streptophyta; class Magnoliopsida; order Alismatales; family Araceae; genus Wolffia; species Wolffia australiana. Next base: position 11,495,134 of record NC_135852.1, read on the forward strand.
GGTAAGATTCGATGGTAAGGATTGGTCTTGGAGATTAGATTAAGCATTATGGGCATATAGAACAGCTTACAAGACTCCTCTCGGTATGTTTCCTTTCAGATTAGTCTATGGAAAAGCTTTCCATCTCCATATTGAGTTAGAGCATAAAGCCCTATAGGCTATGAGAAAGTTAACGCCTGTCAAGATGATGCATGTAAACATAGAATGATTCAGCTAAATGAATTGCATGAATTAAGAGAGAAAGCTTATGAAAAATCACATATCTAAGAAGCCTAATGAGGACCTTCCAGGGCAAGAGTTTAAGATGAAGATAATTTAGGGAAGGACAAAGATTTTGGTTGTTCAGCTCTCATTTTAAATGATTTCCTAGAAAATTGAAGACAAGATGGGATGGACCTTAGATTATATTCAAATCTATGAATATGTTTCTGTTTCGATTTCAAATCATGAAATGGGGAAACGTTTCATGGTGAATGGACAAATCAAGCCATATTTAGAAGCAGAACCAATTCATTATGATGAATCCATCTCACTTGGAGAATCTTGTAATCATGAAGGAGAGCCATCTAAAGAGCCTTAGTTCCTTATTTCATGTTAGTTTATTTTCTTTTATATTCGTTTATTCTTTTGAATTATAATTTTTATTTTTATCTTTTATCTGCATAATGCATTTTAGGGTTCATCTGACTGTCAGACATTAAGAGTTGAAAGCCATTACTTATCAATCTTAATGAACAAAATGAAGAAAGAAAACTACCCACTCGGTTTCAATTTCATCCACCTCGTGAACATTTTATCTTCACTGTACTAAGGACCATGCACAAATTAAACTGGGGGGGGGGGGAGTGCTCACGATTCATGATTTTAGAACTATGTGTTCTCTGTCTTCATAAAATTTTGGGATTTGAGTAAATATTTTAGAAAAGCTTTGCGTAAAAGAACCCAACATTGAGAAAACTATCTGATTCCTGTCTTAAAGAAGGAAATTTTAGAAGCTAAACTCTTAGAGAGCATCCTCTCATATCTTATTGTTTCCTAGTACTCCCTGAGTAGCATGGTTCACAAAACCAGGATATCGAATGGTTCGAGCTGGGGGGTTGAAAAAATATTGTAGGATAGGGTGTTATGGGTGAAAAGTGATGACTGTGACATAATTAGATCCGATCTTGCTGATGTATTCAGCTCTTTTAGTGAATGTAGTCCAAAGTGGGATAGGGGCATGCATAAGTTGAAAACCTTAGCACAGAATCTCCTTATTCCCTTTGGAAACCTAAATACATATTGTTAAACACTTTTGCGTATGTATTCTCTACACACAACTATCTAAAACCTGTCCTTCAACCTTTATCCCATTTGTTTGTATGCATTATGGGAACCTTCTATACATTCCCTTATTACTACTAATATGACTACATCCCAAGTCCATCAATCTCCCTATTTGTGACTCTCTTATGGCGTCAATCTACTATTATTTGATCTATCAAATTTTATTCTTCATCCCCTAATCTTATTCTTCCATCTGCTACACCTTTTTTGCTTGACATCTTCTCATATTTGCACATTCTCATTTTTCACATATTTGTCTTCAAAAATATGTGTTTATATGTCATTATTTTTAAGGGTTTTCTGAACTTAATCAATAAAATATATTTATGCCTTAGTGTTTAAGTAAGGGGTCGAACCCTAAGGAGGTGATAGGGAAAATTCAATTTTTATCAACGTAGGGTTTAGATTCTAATTTTGGTGTCGATGCTGTCCTTTTTACACAAATGAAGATTATGCTTGTAAGATATATTCAACCTTATACTTTTAGCTCAAAACATGTCAATTAATGAAATTAAGTCTCTAATTCTTATATCATCAAGCTTTGGATGTATGATGGCGCGACGCAGGATCGTCTTCAGACACATCAACCTCGTCATCGACATCACCGCCGGTTCACGTCCAGCCCGCACAACAACCCAAAGCGATGACGCGCACACCCGAATTCAAATATCCCGGTTAACAGGATCGCTATCTTTGTTCGGACTTTCACCGTGTTTTCTTTCCTTTATGTCGTCTTTATCTCTCATTCTCTGCCTCTTTTACCTCACCTTACTTGTTGTAGTGATGGGGAAATCCAATCTATAAGGATGTCCCCTCCACCACCACTAAAGGGGTAGGACAATTCCCTCTTACCCCCCTTCTCTTCTTCCTTTTCTTTTTCTTCCCCTTTTCTCTTCCTTTTCTCCTTATTTTTACTTTTTCTTTTTGGTTTGGGCTTGTTGGTTTAGACGCCCTAAAATGCTACCCTTTTGACTATCATTTTCCCTAAAGAAAGGTTTGTTTGAGAAAGGTTGAAGGGTCACGTTCCCGAACGAGGGAGGGAGGAGTGTGAGAAGGAAGAAGGTGAGAGGATAAGGGTAGAGAAGACAGGAGACCGAGGAAGGGGGAAGAGCCTATCGATATTCCTTTTCCTCCCCCCCTCTCTTTCAGCTGGCTTGCACCCCTCCACCGGCCGCCTGTGATCCACGCCGCCGCCGCCGGTGCAAGTCCTGGTCGGGTGCGGCCGGTCAACCGCCGTCGGCGCTGCCTGCTTCGCTGGGGCACCCTGGACGTTGTCTGCTGCAGCTCCATGGACGTCCACCCCGCGAGCTGCCGTTCGCTCACAGATCGGGCCACCGTTGTCGCGCCCCATTCGACATCGCCGTCCCGAATGGCCAGCCTCCAAACTCCCCTGGTGCAACCGCGAACGCCGAGGAGACAGGGAAGGAAGGGAGGGGGAGGTACGGTCTTGAGTTTCTCCTTCTCCCCTCTCCATTTTCAGACCAGCCTGCGTCCCCTACAACCGCCAGTGAACCGCACCGCCGTCGGTGCAACTCAACAAGCAGGCACAGTCAACCGTCCTCCGCCAGCGCCGTTGTTTCACCAAGGCATTTACGCGCGCACTCCAAGCATCCTACGGAAATTCTTGCCCGCACGCCGCTATCCGTGCTCAGTCAGCCTCCTGCTGTCGTGCCTCTGCTTGACGTCGACGCATCCGGCCTGCGTCACCTCCTAACATCGTCGGTGCAGCAGCCTCACGCTCCAAGCAAGCTATATCGCGCGCAACCACCGCTGCCATCCCGCGCTGCGCTGTGAGGGCATAAGGTCACGTGGCCCCCCACCACACTTTGTTGGGTCGTCCTCGACACACCAAGCAGTTCCCCTTCTTTGAGCCAGACCGTCCCACCGTGCCACGCCGATCACATCCGCCCTACCGCACCAAGCCACCGCACAAAGTAAATAGACTTCGGCTGGCAAACTCTGATGAGGTACGTCTCCTCTGCCACCCATCCTTTATTTCTTTCAGTGCACTTTCAATTGCCTCCACCGCGCTCAGGTTAGACGTAGGTGAGTGGGACAGGTTGAGTGAGACACGAGAAACCTAGAGCGTCTTACCTTTTTGGCATGAGTCGGGATCGCCCGTCCCATGTGAGCAATACCCGGCGGGGATTACCCCGTTCCGTGCCGTAGTATCCTCAACCCCCCTCGGACGAGGCTTAGGAGGTCTAATCTCCCACCGCCGGGCGACTCCGTTGGTTTCCCGGGAGTCAGAATTCTTTGCTTGTTGGCACTTGCACTTACCATAAGTAGACACATATTCACCGAATCATCACATTCTACGATGGAATTCTTTGATTTCCATCATAGATTTCTGTCGTTAGGGTTCACTGTCGGACGACAGCACTGCCGTAGTCTGATACCGTCATCTTTATCGACACCGAATCATCACATTCGGTGGTGACCGGACGACGTCCCGATGACGTCCAACATCAATGTATGAATAGTTAACAATTTTTTGTAAGAATTACCAGGTAATCTCAGAATTGCTACCTAATTAGATTTGCTCAAATTGATATGTCTTAATAAATTCTAATTGAAATTTATAGTCAAATTGATATCATTTAGTTGAAGCAATTTTAGAAAATTCCAATTGATTTACTGGAATTGTTTGACTGCATCTGATCACTATTCTCACGGATTAAGAAGCCTATAAATTTATCCATAGAGTTTGGCAGTTCTATCCAATTTGATGTCGAATTTGGAAAGATGATCTGTTAGCATACAAATCGTGACTATGATTTGTTGAGTTGGAATGGTCTAACAATCACAAAGGATGGAAAATCAAGCCCAATTCTAGCTATAGAATCTTATATTAGTTAGCTCCTAAGCAGGGTACAGCCAAAGCAAACGGATCAAACTTACAGTTTTTTTTTGTTTTGTTTTTGAATTTGGAAGCTACATATAATGGCAAATCGTCCACACAATTTGCCAATTGAGGTAATTGGGCTCAAGTTTCGTTGAATTAAGGTTCGAATTCAATTCAGAACTATCTAACTAAACCAATTGAAACTTAATTGATTCTAAAATAAGCTACATTTTGGAATTAAGAGAATTAAAATCAGAAATTTATAAGAAAAATGGCAAGCATAAATGAGCTATAAATTGCTGAAATTAAGTGTGAATTCAAGAATTAAATTGCTTCAGAATAAGCCGAGAAGTACTAGGAACGACTTCGAGTCAATTAGGAAGATTTTTGCGCAACAAATTACTCAATTTCCCATAAATTTATGCTTGATTTTGGGGCAAATTGCGGTGCCGGATCATCAGAATTTCTGTCCCAATTGATCTCCAAATGCACTCTAGGTTGCTCTTCAGTCAGAGAGGGAGCTCGGGCACTTCTCCTCTCGCTTCCAAATCAAGAACAGCTCCTTAATTCTTCATTTTCCCCTTTTATTGTTGTGGAATTGGAAGAACAAGTTCTTCCAATTCCATTACTTTTTTATTTTCTTCACGTTGTACTCATAGCGTACAATGTGACGTGATTGGTCAATATGGTGCCGTGTACAACCCGTCTTTTGTACACACGGTAACGCAGTTCCGTGCATGAGCCTAACTCACTGCGTTGCACACAGCAAGTTAAGCCACATGCAATCAGTCAGCACGCGGCTGCCTGTGGTGTGCGACGTGCATGGCACTGAGTACGTGCGGGTCGCACACAACATGCACCAAGCCACGCGCTGATTGGTCCATAGTGGTCTTGTACGCCCTGCGCCATGTACCAACTTGGTGAGCACCAAAACTGGCCCAATAAGGGCCAGTTTAAATAAATAAAACTTTAATTAAAAGAATAACTGGAATAAATTGAGGGAAATGTTTATTAATGTGAAAAACGTTTTATTAATTTCTAAAATCCACTTCTATTGTTTAATTTCTTTTTATTTATAGAAATGGTCAATTAAACATTTAATTTATTTTAAAAATTCATTTTAAAAACATTTCATATGTATATATTGACCTAATTATTTATCAAATGTATTATTTAACTTGAAATTTATGGATATTCTACTAATAACCTAAAATCATTATAACATGCATGAAAGTTTATTGTTTTTCAGTATTAAACGCCCAAAAATATGATGAAATTAACAGTTTATCAGCTCTTATTTGCATGTTATCAAGTATCAATCTACAAGAATTTTACCCCATGCATGAATAAATTATGGATATATTCAACATTAAGGAAAAAAAATTGAGGAGCAAAAAAAGAAAATAAAAGAGAATAAAAAGAGCAATAAAAATAAAATGAAGGGGATTTTTTTCTACTTTCATTCTCTTATCTATTTTTTGAGAGTTGTGTTGAGCTCTACTTGCTTTTTTATTTACTTCTACCTTCCTCAACTTTGTTCAAAAATGTTGGGTCTATTAGTAGTAGAAATTTCCTTCCACAAATTTATCATATATCTACCATCACACATTCGTTTGGGCCATCCTTCCTTCTCTGCTCTCTTTACCCTTAGAGTTGATAGGCGGCCAAAACGTTTTTTTTTTATAAACAAAATGATATTCTATGCTGATTTATGAAGAGAAATTTGGATGCCCTTAGATTCACCTAGGATGACAGATAGTAGAGATGTCTAGTGCTAAGTAGCAAGCCTTGGTTGTGAGTGTCTACTGAGGCGTGAGGGCCATCTTTGAATGAGTTGAGTAAGATCACCTTTGCCCATACCATTATACCCACAGATACCAGTAGATTTCCAAATCTTAACACCATGCGCGCTTTCCAAAGTTAGAGGAATCAACTTACATGCTTTGAATGAGCTAAGTACTGAAAGGTACCACACTCCAATATGGCGATGATATTTACACTACTTCACTCATACCTTTCGTTTGCACAAGAATAGTTTGGATGCTCAAGTATAATTAAGTTGCATAGCCAAGGGACTAGAAATTATGTAAGATGGGGGGGAATTTAATGACATCAATATGAGGTGATAAATATGTGTCTTTACGATTTACGTTACTATTTATATCAAGAATATGCACAAAAATAAGCATTTATTCAATTGAAAATGAAACTAAAACTCAGTTTTGTAAATGGTCTTAACTAATAAGGTCTACGATTTATGAACTAACCCCACTTGATTCACTTGAATCAAGTGGTTTATTTTTCTCATGATTTCCTTGGAGCTTTATTTATTACAGGATTTATGGAATTGGAATAATAATAGAGGACTTATATACATATAGAGATACGCATAGCGATAGGCAAAAATAGAGAAAGGTTGACACAACGATACAGATAAAAAACAGAAATAGAGTAAGAAACAAATCTAGACGTGTACAGCATTACATGGATATAGAAATATAGGGATATAGTTAGAGATAATGAAATAGAGAGTCATAGAGTGTGAGGCAGAGATAGAGACAATGGCAAAGATAGGAATAGAGCTAGAGAAAAGGTAGAGATAGACCTATATATGTAAGTAGGGATGAAATATAGAAGACAGGGGAATAGAGATAACTATAGAGATCAACATAGTGATACAAATAAGGATAGAGAGAGAGAGAAAGACATACATAGATAACAATAGAGATAGAGATTTGGATAACTATAGACATATAAATATAGTGATATATATACTGATAGAGAGAAAATAGATAGCCAGGAGATAAAGAAAAATATTGAGTTAGAGACAAATGTCAAAATCAAGATAGAGAAAGAGACTGACAGATATTAGGATAGGGAGAGAATTGGAAATATAGTTACCAATAGAGAAAGAAATAGCTCATAAAAGAGATATCTATATATGTACAAAATAAGGATATATATAGGTAAACAATACAAAGATAGAGATAGCAAGAGCGCTTGCAACAGAACAATAGATATAAATAAAAAATACAACTAGTGATACAAATAAAGCTATAAAAAGAGATGCATACAGACATAGACACAAAGATAGCGATTCAGATATATACAAAGACAGTGATACAGGAAGACAAAGAGACAAATGTAAAGTTAGACATAGAGAAAGAGGCGACTGACATGGAGATAAATAAAGAGATAGACATAGAGATAAAGATGCATATAGATATATATAAATAGAGAAACATGTGTAAATAGAAAAACATACAAAGATAGACATAGAGATAGAGATAGCAACAAAGATAGAGATAGAGATGAAAAGTAAAACATAAATAAAGGTAGAAATACATATTGATGTAGGTTTACACATAGAGAGAAAGAAATATAAATATATAAAAATATACATACAGAGAGAGAGAGAACCATAGAGACGGAGATTCATACAGCGATATATACATACAGCGATAAGGATAGCGATGGAGATTCAGATATAAATAGAGATAAGCGTAAAGACAGAGATGGAGATAAATTTAAAGATAAGAAAAAGATACACGCAGAGATAAAGATAGGTTTAGATATAAAAATAGTGCTAGTTATAAAGATACATATAAAACTTTTGATCGCCATAGACATAGAAATAGAGATAGAGATAGCAATAAAATAAAATATAGACATAGATATTGGCAGATGGTTAAAGAGGTTTGTAAATATAAAGATAAACGTACCACTAAACGGAGAGACAGAGATATATTTAGGGATAATTATTTAATAATTAATTTCAGGATAGAGGTAGAGATAACAACAGAGCTATATCAAAACATAAAGATACAAATGGAGATAAAGACTGAGATCAACATGCAGCCAGAAATAGAGATGGAGATAGAGCTAGATATAGCAAGACTGATAGAGACACATAGAAATAGAGCTATAGAAAGAGAGAGACAAATAGTGGCATAAAGATATCGATAAGAAAGAGATAACAACAGAGTTAATTATTAAGATAACAATAGAGGTATAAAAAGAGGTGGAGGTAGAGGTCGGAAGATAGATAAAGATAAAATCGAGAAAGTGATAAAGGTCAAGAGAAAGAGATAGAAATAGATGTAGAGATATAGATAGAAATTAATTAATATATAGATCAAGACATATTGATAGACATAGAGATACAGAAATACATATTGAGCAAGCCATATACATAGAGATAGGCCTACAAATTTTGTGATAGATAAAGATACGTAGAGAAATAGAAATATTCAGGGAGATAGCTATCAAGAGATAGATTCGGATAGACATGGAGGTAGAGATATATATAATGCTGGCGATAAACATATTGATAGAAATAAGAGACCCAGACCAAGAGACAAATAAACATAGAGGACAACATACAAATAGCAAAAGAAATAAAGATACACATAAATATCAAGATAGAGATCGAGGTAGAGATGGAGATACATATAAAGATAGTGATGGAGATAAGGATCAAAGTAGAAATAAGGAATTGGAGATTGAAATCAAGATAAAGATGAAAATAGTATCATACATAAGGATAAACATAGAGATAAAGATGGACGTAAAAGTAAAGAACAACATAGCGTCTGGAATAGAGATTGACAGAGAGAGAGATGGAGACATTAGTGCCGATAGAGATAGGGATAGATAGAGAAATCAGGGGAAACTGAGATACAGACTGCATAAATATAGTTATTTTGATAGAGATGCAGACCATATAGAGGTAGTGATAGGGATTTAGATACAGATACAGCTTATCTAAATATACAGTTAGGGACAGAGATATTAATAGAAACATCGATAGAGATAGTGGTGGCGACGACATCAACACATCGATACCGGAAGTGTCGCCATCGTCAACCCAAGTCAACGCCTCCACTACGGACATGCCGCCGTCGTCGCCGGACCAAGTCAACACACTTGCGTCACGCACACCTCCACGCACACATGCCTCTTCACACGTCCTGACACATCGCCAAAGGAAGATCAACAACTGCCCCTTGACGTGACATGAACCATGTCCCTCGTCTTTATTTTTATTAACTGTATTTTCTCTTTCCTCCAAGGTCTATATGTATAGGCCATTGTTTCAAGAAATAGAGAGGCTGTCATAATTCAAGAACTGACTTTGTTTTAACTCTTCTTGGAGGACAGCCCTAGCCTCCTCTACCCCATCTCCATCCCAGCCACTGTCGCCGCTGTCGCCGTTGACGCCATCGCCGGCCGCCGCTCTCCCTCCCTCTCTTCCTCCTCTCTTTCCTTCCTTTCCTTCCTTTCCATCCTTCCTTCTTTCTTTCTTTTCTCTCTTTCCTTCTCTTTTTCTCTCTCTTTTTTATTGATCTGCACACCCTAGGCCACCCTCCCAAGGCGAACAGCCGGCAGGCCATGCGGCCGCCAGCGTCATCCACGCGGACGGCTGTTCTAGGCGCCCGCTTGCCTGTGCAAACGCCCACGCCCGCTCGCACAGGCAACCTTTCAGGCCGCCCGCGCAGCCGCGCAGGCAATCTTCCAGACCGCTCGCGCAGCCACGCGGGCAACCCTCCAAGCCGCCCACATAGTCGCGCCAGCTGCCCGTGCAGGCAACAACCGGCAGACGATAGGCCACGCGGGCACCACTAACGTCCACACGGACGGCCAGTCTTGCCGCCCGCCAGCCCAAGCAGGCGCCAGCACCGCCCGCGCAGACCACTTTCTCGGCCGTCCGTACAGCCGTGCACGGCGATCACCACCGACGTCCTGCGTGCGAAGTACACGCCGGTCTCAGCGTTCGCCGTCGCCACACACTCACTAGCGTACGCCAACTCCACCAAACACCTGTGCACGCTCAACAACCATGTCGATTCTCAACCAGAGCCGCTCAACGCCCCAAACGCCCAGATCTGCTCATTCCGTGGGCCATACAACGCCCGGATTGCCAGTCTCATCACGACCCGAATCCCTCGCAACCTCTTCATGCACTCCGGTGCCGAGGTACGCCTGAACTCTTTGGTGTCGTGTGTTTTTCATCCCGTGCTTCGCGAGAATTCTTCCACTACCGTCGGACTTGACTTGATTTCCTTGGAATTTCACCGACTAGTGAAATAGGTTTTCCTTCATGAGATTTCCCACGATCGTGAATTCGGGATTATTGGATTTGGTGCTTTAGCATCGTTGCGGTGGTTGAAGACAGTACTCCCTTCCTCGACAAGGAAAGGGCACTGCACCACTAGTATTTCACCGAATTTGAGTTTTCGAAACCGATCGTGTTGATTTTGTGGTCTGATTTATCCATCCTACCCCAAGTCTATCATGCCTCTATCAATCTTTGTCGCCCTACCCGTCCCCTTAGTTGATTGTTCCAGTCCCTCTTGAGTCATCCTGCATCAAATAGAGACAGAGATACATATAGAGGAAGATGCAAAGATAGAGATAGAGATCCATGTGGATACAATAATAGTGATGGCGAGGACGCCAATGCATCAGCCTGGGACACGTCACCGCAGGCAGTCGGGGTCAACACAGACGTTACGGATCCAAAGATGAAGTCAACAGAAGTCAACCCACCTCGGTCAACAGGAGTCAACGAAGAAGTCAACACGCCACAACCGTCGTCCGCCAGGTCACCACCCGCGCACGTCTCCACGCGCGTCATGACACGACGCCAAAGGCAGATCCACAACTGCCCTTTGGCGTGACGTGATGCACGCGTTTTCCGCGTGTCTTATTTTCTAGTTATTTCTCTTTCCTCCAAGGCCTATATAAGGTCATTTGTTTCAAGAACTCATTAGGCAATCATAATTCAAGAATTGAGTTTTCTTTCTAACTCTTCTTGGAGGATTGCCCTACCCCTCATCTTGCCCTAACCTTCCCCGTCGTCGCCGCCGCCGTCGTCGTCGTCATCACCGTCGCCGCCGCCGCCACCACCGCCGCCGCTGCCGCCGTCGTCATCACCGCCAGCGCGCGCAGCGCGTCACACGCCGCCACGACCGCACGCCACGCGTGCCATCCCAGCGCCGCCGTGCGCCTCCGCGCGCCAGCGGTCGCGCGGCGCTGCGCCGTCGGCGGCGCCTCAAGCGCAGCGCTCGCGTGCTGGTGCGCTCACGCACTTCGCCAGCGCCTTCAGCGGGAGTTCGTCGCGCCCGACCGGCGTCCCGCTTCATAACGTCCACCAGGGCCGGACAACGCCCGGAGCGCCCGTTCCAGTATCACGCCGCCGTCACCACGAGCAGAATTACCTGCAGCCTCTACACGCACCACGGTGCTGAGGTATACCTGAACCCTGTGGTGTCGACGTGTTCTCCGCTCAGTATTTTCTCGAGAAGTTTCCACCGCCGTCAGAATTAGACTTGGATTTCCTCTTCTTCTCTCCTTTTCTCGAGTGTTTCTTCGCGACGTGAATTCGAGGTATTGATTTCGGTGCTTAGGCATCGTCGCGGTGGGGGAAGACAGTACTCCCGCCCTCGATAAGGGTCGGAGCTGCACCACCAGATTTCATCGGTTTTAAGTCCGAGAATCGACCGTGATTTCTGTGGATTGTTTTATCCCTTAACCCATTCCTACCCATAGCCTCGTCATCCGCCCTAAATCGTCCATCCCATAGTCGTCCTACGTCAAATAGAGATAGAGCTACATATTGAGAAACATCGAGATAATGATATAAATGGTTAATAGATGGAGTTATATGTATAGAGAGATTAGATATGATATATAGAAATAATTATACACAATTACAGACATAATAGACATATAGCTATAGATTGAAATACATATAGATAAAAAAATATAAATACACATCAAGATATAAATAAAGAGAGAGACATAAAAGAGATAGATCTAGAGATATTGAGACAGAAATTTAAAGAAATAAAAATGATAGACAGGAGAGAAATGACAAGAGAGACAGAGATAAAAACGGATATGAAGATTGAGACAATGACAGAAATGGGGGTATAGATAAGGATATAGACATAAGTATCGATATGCATCAAGATATGAATAGTGCAAAGGATACCGATATAAAGCAATGAAGATAGTAATAAAGACAGAGATCGTGGTTTAGGTAGATATAGCTATAGATGTAGCTGTATACATAGATATGAATATAGATATAGATAGTGAGAGGGTAGGAATGAAGTGGAGAAAGAGATACAGGTAGACATACGCAAAGTGACATGGATGGGGGAAAGATATGGATCGAAAGATAGATAACGATACATATAGATAAAAAGTAATGATGGATAGGAAGCTACAAATATATATTCAAGTACAGATACATATCAAGATAAAGGTAGAGATAGAGAGAGAAATTGAGGTATTCATAGAATCGCAAATTCAGATAGAGATAAATATATATATCTTAATTTTCAAAATATAAAAATTTAAAAACTATCTCTTAAAAATTAATGAGTTGACTTGGCCAATGCACTGGCATGAGTTGACTTCATGACTGATTTTTTACCAGAATTTTAATCTGATTTTGATGTGTTTTAACTTAATTGGATTAGAATACTTCTTAATTTTTATCGGTAAATTCCTAGCCATATCACAAACTTGCCATTCCTGTACTTGGGACCCAGGCTCGCTTTCCTTTAAAAACGCGGATTTGACCCAAACTCATCAGCATATTTGTACATAATGACCTAGAAGAAGTAAGCTCACAATGACATCTGTAGAATTCACACCCGAATGAATCACAACTGGCAGCAAACATGGTCCAAGGGAAGCTTGACCTAACTCGGACCAAGGTCTAGCCAGGGTGTTGCTCTCATGGGTAAATGAAGGAAACCCTCTGCATCTTGCACATGAGTTTGGGAAGCTATCAAATACATCAAACAATTAAAGACCAAATTTATATTTCAGCCACATTTTTTATTACTTCCACACATGCCTAACTTCTTCATGATTTCTTAGTCAAAATGGTAGTCACACCAAGGGAGGAAAGAAATAAAGAGAGGATCATGGCCCAATGGACTATGAAATCAAAGAAACAAGAAAAAAAACACTAAAGTTCTTCGTAACCCAACCTGAAGCCCGAACGATTTTTAAAAAAGAAGGGATAAAATCTCAACCATCCTATCTTCTTATAGAAGATCGAACAGTGACGCTCAAGCTCTAAATATTATTATGCTTTTGCAAGCTTAAGAGAGGCCTGTAGTGAGTGATCAAGACAGTAGGGTGATAAGTCCAAATTTAGGGGTTTTATATTTTAATTCAGACTTAACCAACCATATTACCGAAAATTTTCCACTTAACTACTCTCTAATTAATAGAGGGCAAGTATGGGTTCGATCCACAGAAAGGCAGAAATTTAATTACGGAATTTTTATTTAGCTTGAAATGAAGGAAATGAGTTTTAAAGATGCCACTTCAAATTTATGGGATTTTTATGGATTTTTAGTTAATTTATATAATTTTATATGTTTTCAGTTGAAACAGAAATACAAAGAAAATACTAAAAGTATTTTAATACTAATTTTCCTAATTTTAAATAACACTAAAATTGCAAAAAAATGTTTTTATAATTTCATGGAATTTAATTTACACTAAAAACCTCTCGAAATATTATAAACGAGAGTCAGAGATTTTTTCAAATTTTTTTACATGTTAAAATCACTAGAAATGCATGATATTAATTCTAGGGATTCACCTAATTTTTAGATATTTTAAATGCAAAAAAATAAAATTTTCTCATTTTCTTGATTTTTTCTAATTTTAATTATTTTTAAATGCCAAAATTGGCTGCTTCGGCAATCGCCGCTGGTAGCAGTGGAGTGGCAGAATGCGGTGGAGCGATTGAGCGGTGGTGGCAGAGACAAGCCTTCTTTGGATTAGGCTCGGCTCGGCCAATTGGCTTGGCCTTTTGGGCCCAATTCCCAAAAAAACAAATTCTTCCTTTGAAGGGCCTGTTTGACCTGGTTGACTGCTGATGGCGAGGACGCCAATGCATCAGCCCGGGACACGTCACCGCAGGCAGTCGGGGTCAACACAGACGTTACGGATCCAAAGATGAAGTCAACAGAAGTCAACCCACCTCGGTCAACAGGAGTCAAAGAAGAAGTCAACACGCCACAACCGTCGTCCGCCACGTCACCACCCGCGCACGTCTCCACGCGCGTCATGACACGACGCCAAAGGCAGATCCACAACTGCCCTTTGGCGTGACGTGATGCACGTTTTCCCTTGCGTGTCTTATTTTCTAGTTATTTTCTCTTTCCTCCAAGGCCTATATAAGGTCATTTGTTTCAAGAACTCATTAGGCAATCATAATTCAAGAATTGAGTTTTCTTTCTAACTCTTCTTGGAGGATTTCCCTACCCCTTATCTTGCCCTAACTCTTCGCGCGCGCGGAGTTCGTCGCGCCCGACCCGGCGTCCCCGCTTCATAACGTCAACCAGGGCCGGACAATGCCCGGAGCGCCCGTTCTAGTATCACGCCGCCTTCGTCGCCACGAGCAGAATTACCTACAGCCTCTACACGCACTACGGTGCTGAGGTATACCTGAACCCTGTGGTGTCGACGTGTTCTCCGCTCAGTATTTTCTCGGGAAGTTTCCACCGCCGTCAGAATTAGACCTGGATTTCCTCTTCTTCTCTCCTTTTCTCGAGTGTTTCTTCGCGACGTGAATTCGAGGTATTGATTTCGGTGCTTAGGCATCGTCGCGGTGGGGGAAGACAGTACTCCCGCCCTTGATAAGGGTCGGAGCTGCACCACCAGATTTCATCGGTTTTAAGTCCGAGAATCGACCGTGATTTCTGTGGATTGTTTATCCCTTACCCATTCCTACCCATAGCCTCGTCATCCGCCCTAAATCGTCCATCCCATAGTCGTCCTACGTCAAATAGAGATAGAGCTACATATTGAGAAACATCGAGATAATGATATAAATGGTTAATAGATGGAGTTATATGTATAGAGAGATTAGATATGATATATAGAAATAACTAATTTAGGGCGTAGGACGACTATGGGATGGACGATTTAGGGCGGATGACGAGGCTATGGGTAGGGAAAGGGACAACAATGGGAAAGAAGGGTTCTTGAATGTCAAAAAACTAATTTTATTTTTAAACTTCAATAGGGAAGAATGGGCGAGATGATGTAAGTTCTAGAAAGAGACAGGGAGAGATTTTAAGGAGAGAAAGAAATGGGTTTAGAGAGAGAAGAATGAAATGAAGAGATACACAGAGAGAATATAAATAGAGTGTAGGAGGAGTTTGAGATGAAATTTGAATGTGCAAATGAAGGGTATTTTTTAGGAATTGTTTTGGAGATGAACTAGGGCGATGGATGAAGGCCTAGAGAGAGAACTAATTTATATATTGAAAGTAGGGGAAATGAGTGTTTAGAGTGAAAAGATCATGATTTTAAAGGAGAAATAATGGGCAAATGTAAATCTAGGTTCATAAAACCTCAATGAAAGTTTACTGAGCCCTCAATGCTTCCTCTCAAGACTGTATCCTTATATTTTGCCAAGATAAGGCATTTTTTAATGCAAACAAGAGATGGGATTAAAATAAAACTTCAAAAAACTTACATTAAGAAGGTCGAACAACGTGGATGCCCCAAGACTGTGCCCACTGCCAAATTTGAAGCATCATACCTGATTTCAAGGGGTTAACTCTAATCTGGTGATTGGAGCATAGGTGTTTGAATGAGTGAACAGTAAATATCCTGAAAACCAGTCCATGCACTATTATCTTATATAAAGTTAAGTGCCCTATGATAGGAGATTAGTAAGAGGCTTAGAAATATTGGCAAAATCTTTTATAAACCTCTTATAGAAACCTTTGTGGAAAAGAAATCCCCTATGTTTCATTAGGTTGATGGGAAGAGGTAGCTCCTTGATTATCTCAATCTTGGCCTTTTCTACCTCCAACCCATTCTTGGTTACTTTGGGCCCAACTACTATTCCCTGTTACATCATAAATTTAATTTTTTCCAAACTGAAAACCAAATTATTTTAATGCATATATCAAGCACTTTTGCTAAGTTGACTAAACATTTCTCAAATGAATTAACAAAAACCAAAGAATCATCCATAAAGATCTCAAGTAAATCACCAAAAAAAATCAAAAAACATTGTGTCCATGCATTTTTAAAATGTATCAGGGCATTACAGAATCCAGATGATATTCTTTTAGAAGCAAATGTTCGCACTAGACATGTAAATGTAGTTTTTTCTTGATGATATGGATGAATATTGGCTTGTTTGTGACCCGAATAACCATCAAGAAAACAAAATAAATTATGACCATAAAGTCTGAACAAAATTTGATCAATAAAGGCAAAGGGTAATGTTCTTTCTTGGTTAATAAATTTAACTTTATATAGTCAAGTAAACTCTCCGATTGGTGAACAATCCCTTTTGAATTTCTTTACCTTTAGTGTTAATTTCAACATTTAATGCAGATTTTTTAGGAACCATGTTAACAGGGCCAACCTAATAAATGTCAGAAATATGGTGAATTATTTCAACCATTTCAAAATTTCATCTTTTAGAAATTCAAGCATATGAGTGTTTAGCCTAAATTGAATCTGTCTACATGGATTTGATTATTCCTCAAGAAAAAATTCTATGCTCACACACATGAGAAGGAATGCCCTTATGTCATCAAATGTCCTACCCAAGGCTTTGTCATCATCTCTTAGAACTTTTAAAAGATCCCTTTATTTCTGAAGATATAGTGACAGGATGTGTTTCGTTAGAATAAAAAGGCTGATTTCAATGAAGAAGGCAATGGTTTGAGTTCAAGGTTTGATGAGAGCCATCTCTTTCAAGTGCAAGACAATCTTCAAGGTCTTCCTTTGGGTTGAAAAAATTTGAATCACAAGATGATACTTAACTGATTCATCCTAATCCTCTTCGAGTAGATTACATGCACCAATCCTGGTGCAAGAACATGGTCATATCTAATTCAATTTTATCCTCTCAAACCTTTTAACTCCACTTTTCCTTTTTCCCAAGCTGTCAGAACCCTTTCTATGGCAAGGAATGGGTGACCTAAAACAATATTTCACCAACTTAAAGGTCTATTCAAAGTCATACGTGTGACAATAAAGTAAACATCTATCAAACAGAGCTTTTGGCATAATATCCAGAATCTAAAACCGATTTAAGAAAAATCTTGCCATTAATTTCACATCTCATAAAAGGAGCTCTAGGACCTTTCTTTTTTAGAGGCATGAAATCTGAAAGAAGAGAAGTAATATTTTCATAATCAGAGAGAAGTAATATTTTCATAATCACCACCTGGGTTTTCACGAGCGTTGGCGGGTCCTGGAGTGCCCGTCAAGGGCGCTAGCGCATACCCCGGGGTGATCATCACCACCTGCACCTCACATCTCGGCCGGTTTAGCGTTTCCAGGTAACGTCTTCTGTCCCCAGGTCGACTGATTGCTTCCTTTTATCTGCAAGGTCCGACTTTAGATTACGAAGTCAATGAAGATTCAGATGAATGTTACGCAGTAAATTCAGATGAAGATTCAGGCGCGAGTGAGCGGGAGCGTGAAGATGAAGATGAAGATGAAGGCGCGACGAGCGTGAAGATGAAGGCGCGACGAGCGTGAAGATGAAGGCGAGCGTGAATATATTAAGATTCAGGCGCGACGAGCGTTCAGATTCAGGCGAGCGTGAATCTTCAGATGAAGGCGAGCGTGAAGATGAAGACGAGCGGGAGCGGAGTCACGGATAAAGAAGGTTACGAAGTCAATGAAAATGAAGATGAATCAACGATGAACATAATTCACAAGAACATTCTGTAGTATTAGTAAGAGGAGGAAGGGTTAAGGATTTACCCAGTGTGAGATAGAACAGTGATTTCAGAACCCTAGATGCGGGAGGAGTAAAGGTTTTATGTTTTAACATAAAAGGAAAGTTCTGCAAGGCGCGAAGTTTACGAGCAGGAAGATTAAGATGAAGACGCGACTGATGGAGCGAAGAAGCGACGGAGCGATGAAACACGTTCTTCAAGAAATCAAGATTCTTATCCAAGACTTGTATCATTTGATGATGCCATGTAAATCGCTATAAACATGTGAAGTGTATGGCTAACCCAATAACGAAAGTTTCGTAAGGCGCGAGTGAGCGGGGGCGACGGCGCTTGGGAGCTTAGGAGCGGGAGCGAAGGTTATCTTCAAGATAACTTATCTTGAAGATAAGTTATCCGAAGGTTCGACTTTAGGTTATCCAACAAAGAGTTGTCTTACTTTCAGATAAAATTGGCGACTTGCCCATTCAGTTACTTTGGCACTGGACGTTCCCAAAACGGAGACTATCGGGTCGGGTGAATTAGAGAATAGACAGACCTCTGCATTCCAGTCTTCCTTCTCCTTTATTTCATAACCTATCCGAAAGAGAATCCAGTACCACTTCTCTTGGTCGTTCATATCTGAATAGGCCGAACTGGCCCCCGCGGATATCTTTGCTTCGGAACATAACAATTAGAATTAGGCTCAGTCAACTGGAATGTGTTTTATCCATAAGGGAGATCTTCCAATTGAGAAGATCCATCGACCTGAGACGAAGAGAAAGGTCTATCTATTTTCTTTAATGATTCAGTTAAACCAATGATTCGTTATTGGAGCAGATAGCAACACAACATCATCGGACATGCATATTTATTTCATAACCTGGTTTCATTAATGGAAATTTTTTTATATAGTGAGGGTTACGAAGTAAATCATTATTGTTTAGGCAGTTTATATCATCCATACATAGTGTTTTAATCTAAGATGAAAATTCTTCCATGTTTCAGCAGTAGCATATTGATGGGATTGCACGATAATCCATTAATTACCATGGTTGGTCGAGAGCAGTCACAGAATGAACCAATCTTTGCATAGAAAGAATAGTGATTCTTGAAGAACAAAAGTGTAAGTTGTAAGTAAGGTTATGTTATTTTTCACATAAATGAAGGAGCCTTTCAAACCATTAGGAGACTCAAACCTTTCCGGAAGCATAGTGCAGCACCTCGGGAATACTTATCTTTCAGATAACCTCCGGGTTAGGAGGCCGGGGCAAAGAAAGATTGCTATCCCAAGTTGGTACTGGAAAAACCCTTCTTTTAGATGGGGTAAAAGCGCGTCCCCTGTAGGGACTAGAGGCCCGCATTCCGGACAAGGAAAAGTCCAAACCCCCGCTACCGTGCCAGTTGTGAGATCGTGTCCCTATGGGGGGACAAAGGCGCATTGGCCCTCTCGAGGCCATGTCAATGCCTAAAGCCCTCCTCCATTCTTACCTGAGATCGCATTCCTCCGTCGGAACCTTCGGAACCTAGAATCTTTTTGCACTTTTCAGGTTCTGAGGTTATCCGAAGGGGCTTACGAGCGGGTTACGAAGTCAATTCATCTTCATCTTCATGTTACGAAGTCAATGAAGATTCATGTTACGAAGTCAGATTAAAATGCAGAAGGCGCGAGGGAGCAGAAGCGACTGAGCGAAGTAAATGAAGGCGCGCAGCGCGCAACGGATAATGAAGATGAAGATTCAGAAGAGGATAGGATTAAAGAAAGAAAAGAAAGGTTTTGCAAGAACACGGATAAGGCGCGTAGCGCTAATCAACGATATCCAACAAAGAAGTCAAAGAAAATAAAGAAAAAAAGAAATCAACGATCAAAAGTAAAGTAAATCATTTATCAAAAGTAAAGAAATGAACAAAAGTTGTTCTCAGGAGAAGGGTTTATAGAGTTCAATGCGAAATCGATCCTTTCTAGGATCATGAACATAGAGGGTCTTCTGAAAGTAACTTCACGGACCATGGCTTATAACCAGCCATGCCGGTCTTTGATCCTTTACAGCGTCTTGGTATCAGAGCCAGGTTCACATCTTCATCCGCCTGTCAAAATGGTTTTAGCGGAGGGGAAGGTGATGCTAATAACTTCGTAACCTCGTCGCTCAACCAATTTGTCTGGGGCACGCTCAAGCCACCGGATGCAAATCCTTTCCAATTTTAATCGGAAAAGTGGAGGCAATGAAGTTCAGAATGAATTCGGTTACGAAGAAGATACTTTCTTTGTGTCTTTTGCCGTTCTATCTATCTATCGATGAGGGCCTGGAGAGTAGCCCGCCCAACTCCACTTACTCCCATAACCTCGGTTCCATTCTCGGACACCTACATTCCAAACAGGGGGCCCCTCCAGTCTGACTTCAGAGCCTCCTCCCACCGAAGGTTCAACTACGCAATGGGATCAGCTCATGGTAAAAAAAGACTCAGAAGAACAAAAGAGACCAACAGCCGCTAAAGCAATTTCTTCGTGACCTCAGAACCTACCCATTTTTCGAAAATCCATTTAGTTTACAGTCTAGAAATTGAATAACTCTAAGTGTTAACCAAATAATAGATCGTAGAATACCTCATTGAGATATTTAAGTTTAAGTAAGAGCTGCTGAATAAGTTATCTTCAAGATAACTTATGAAATAAACGTTCCAAAGGTTCTGCAAGAACAAATAAATGTATTTGTTCAATCGCAAAATGTATGTTATCATAGGCAGCTTCGATAAGGGCGTCCACATCCACATCCGGAATTTGATCCGGACTAAGGAAAAAGGTCGTCGTTTGGGTCGGGAATCTGTAATACCGGTTCCTCCGGAGGAGCGACCATCGGATGTGCCTCCGGGGAAGCGACCGTTGATTAACATCACCTTGGTGGTTCAAAATTCCGATTCTGATAAATCAGAACCTGCAAGAAAGAACTATGTTTAAATGAGGTGGTTCTGAAGAGTATAGAGGCGCGGAAGCGGTGAATATATGAGGATGAAGACGAGCGTGAAGATTAAGATGAAGACGAGCGTTCAGATGAAGACGAGCGAGCGGGCGCGGAGAGGAGAACACTCTATATAAGATTACTTCGTAACCTTACTTAAGAGCTTGGCACTCCAACTATCAATCCTCGAACCAAATCTTAAATTTGAAATAGCAGCAGTCCATAAAAAGTGCCTTTTTTCATGCTGTTTAGACCTAGTGCATTAGCATGATGTCCTCCCTTGAGAAGCTCCACGACTAAGAAGGAAGCCACTCTTGCTTTTATTGATTCTTTGACCAGGTTCTGCAAGAACTTCCTGGAAATCCATGAGTGAAGAGACTCCAAGCTGCCTATTTAAAATACTATTTTATCATCGGCAAAGAGTAGATGTGATATCGTTTCCTCTTGGTCGGTAAACCAGCATTCTGCTGAACGTGAGACCCCTACTATCCTCTAAAGAGGTTTTATGTTTTAACATAAAAAAAAAGGAAAGTTCTGCAAGAATTGACCCGCGAGAAGAGTGAAAAGAACCCCTGGGGTATTGTATTATAGGTAAGGCAAAGCGCTTTCTTTTAAAGAAGCATCTGGTTCCATCTTTCTTTCGTTAGTTAACCCCCCTTTTTCTAAAAAGGATTTAAGTAATTCGGGATCTATACTACTTGTAATGGCTCTCTCATATTGAGAAATTCTTTCTAGTGGCATTCGATCACAGAAGCCCTTGACAGCAGCATAAATAACTATAATTTGTTTTTCAATTGGAAGTGGTGAATATTGTGGTTGTTTGGGCACTTCTGTAAGCCTTGCACCTCTATTTAGTAATGCCTGAGTAACAGCATCAAGGTCTGACCCAAATTGAGCGAAGGCGGCTACTTCGCGATATTGTGCCAATTCCAGTTTTGAACTTCCGCAGACTTGTTTCATGGCTTTCAACTGAGCGGCAGACCCGACGCGACTGACAGATAAGCCAACGTTAATAGCTGGTCTAATTCCGCGATAAAAGAGCTCTGTTTCCAAACAGATTTGTGGGGATATAGGCCGATACGTCTCCAGCTTGTGTTTCAATGACGGGTAAAGCGGTCAAGCTACCTGCACCTGTCTGGTCCGATCGTTTAGCGGCCCTTTCTAAGAGACGGGAATGTAAATAGAAAACATCCCCTGGGAAAGCCTCACGGCCTGGTGGTCGGCGTAACAATAATGACATTTGTCGATATGCTACCGCCTGTTTACTAAGATCATCATATATTATTAATGCGTGCATTCCATTATCGCGGAAATATTCCCCCATGGCACACCCAGAATATGGGGCCAGAAATTGCAAAGGAGCTGGATCCGAAGCGGTGGCTGCTACAAGAATGGAATATTCTAAAGCATTTGCTTCGGACAGAATTTGCACTAATTGTGCCACAGTCGAGCGTTTCTGTCCAATCGCTACATAAACACAATACAATGTGTCACTCTCAGAGCTTGAGTTCATTTGCTTTTGGTTTAATATAGTATCGATAGCAATAGCTGTTTTTCCAGTTTGTCTGTCCCCGATTATAAGTTCTCGTTGACCACGGCCTATAGGAACCAGGCTATCCACTGCTTTTAACCCTGTTTGCATAGGTTCATGCACAGATTTACGTTCAATAATCCCTGGGGCTTTCACTTTGACACGTCTTCGTTCGTGATCGCTTAGAGCCCCTCTTCCATTAATAGGTACTCCCAACACGTCGACCACACGGCCTAACATGGCCTTTCCCGCAGGGACATCCACAATAGATCCATTGCGCTTGACAAGATCTCCTTCTTTAATAGCGGTATCACTACCAAAGACAACAATACCTACATTCTCATTCTCAAGATTTAACGCTATTCCTTTCACACCACTGGCAAATTCCACCATTTCCCCAGCTTGAATCTTGTTCAATCCATAAACACGTGCAATCCCATCTCGATCAGAAGGTGCGGAAATAGCTAGAATGGAATGCGGAAAGTATGGAAAGTACTTCAGTCGTTGGTACCACCTTACAGGAGGCGTGAGTACTTCACTATGTTTATAGAACGACGAGGCGCGCTATTTGAAGCACCCCTTAGTGCTGTGTTAGGGGCCCATTTAATTAACTTCGTTACCTTAAAGTGGATGGGCCTTAACGCTCAAGCCCCATCGCAGCTCTCAGAGGCAGGGTTCAAGCCGTAGTACTTTAGCCCTTTTATTGTGCGAGCTTTCTGGCTCTTCTTGACTAAGCCTAATTTAATCTAACCCGACTTCCCTGACTCCTTACCTACCTAACGGCCGGCCCCGTGACCTTTCGGAATGGGAGATCCGTGTTGGCAACAACCATGGTAAGCGGAACAACTGAGCCAGGTTCTGCTAAGGCGCAGGTTCCGACTTTAGGTTACGAAGTCAATGAAGATTCATGTTACGAAGTCAATGAAGATTAAAATGCAGAAGTCAGTACAAAGTCAGAAACGATTCATCAACGATGAATCAACGTTCTGCTAAGAAGTCAAAGAAAATAAAGGCGCGGAAGCGGTGAATATATGAGGATGAAGACGAGAGTTCAGATGAAGACGAGCATTCAGATGAAGACGAGCGAGCGGGCGCGAGGATGAATCACGTTCTGAAAGAAATGAAGTCAAAGGCGCGAGGAGCGGGAGCGATTCAGATTCAGATTCATGTTACGAAGGTTATTCAGATTCATCTTCAAGTACGAAGTCAGAAAGGTTTTATGTTTTAACATAAAATGTTACGAAGTCAAAGGTTCTGCAAGAACACGTTCTGAAAGAAACAAAGTCAAAGGCGCGAGGAGCGGGAGCAAAAGAACAACGAAGAAAAAAGTGCGGTTAGCCCTTCGTGACTCCTGGCTGTCGTCCTCACTACGATCGTCTGCTTCCCGCAGCTCTTAAACTAACCAAAACGGAGCTCCTCAACAACCAGAAAGAAGGAGGTTATCCAGCGCAGCGGATAAATTAGGTTATCCAGCGGATAACTTTACAAACCAAGAACGGATTAAAGTAGCTCGCTCCTAAGCGCGTCGCGCCTAAAAAAATTATCATCCGATAGGACTGAAAGGAGTGGTGTTAGATCCAGAGCCACGAGCTCTCCAAGAGCTTTTAGCGCAGCGCGAGTGAGCGGACGTGTAGCGATCCTACTTTTGGCTAGGTTCTTTTTATTTCATAACTTTTATTTCTTCATAACGTTCTGCAAGAACTTCGAACCTTCCGCTTACGCCGCTCGCTCGTCTTCATCTGAACGCCTGCCTTCATCTTCACGCCGTCGCGCTCGTACTTCCTTCTCCTGGTTGGTCTTAGCCATGCGGCAAGGTCCTACTATTGAGGTTACCGAAGGTAAAGTTACCTTTACTTTCAGAACCGAATGTTCTTCAATCAAAGAAAATGATGATTTTATTATCTTCAAGATAATAAAATAAATGAAGATGATGAGTCTGGAGATGAATCACGTTCTTTGTCAGAAAGATGTTCGTAATGGCAATATTAATCCTACTGCTTTAATCTAACTGAATATAAACTTAGTATGTATGCCCTCCTCCGTCGTGACGTGCTCATTTTTTTTGTTGACCAAGACCAAACTCCAAGGCCCCGAGGGAATTGGCGTTCCTTCCTTAAGAGCGGATTCCGGAACTATAACTAAGATGGAAGGCAGGTACACGATCCCGCAGGTCTGGTCCAGGTGATGGAGGCATTATTCAACTGATATATCTTGTGATATATCATAAGTGATGTGGTCATGTAAGCGATAAGCAATCAATGGGATGGGAGTCCAACACTTTCTTTCACAAGATGTGACGTACTTCTATATCAATAACTGTGACTGATTCTTTGACTTCAGAAAGACCGGAAATAGATGAGGCGCGAGGAGCGTGAAGATGAAGATTCAAACGCGACTGACGGAGGACGAAGTAAGCGGATAAAATAACGGGTTTTGTGAGCAAGGTGAGCGCGGCTGAGCAAGCATCTAAGTTCGCCGGGAACCTATAACCGGGGGATCAAACCTGGAACAATCAACTTACAATACCTTGATAAATAAGCATCCGAAGAAGCTCTTTCATCATCAGCATCTGCTTCATAAGAAGGAAAGCCTCGCTTCCCATGTCAGTCAAAAAGGTGGGGAAGGTAGCTTCTTTCTATAGGTTCCGAAGGCGCGACTCTAGGAGCGAAGTCAAGAAAGTTCCGAAGGCGCGTATGAGCAGAAGCGACGGAGCGAGGTGCGAATTTATGAGCAGAATGCTAGCGCCCTATTTTTATGCTCTCTATCTTACCAATTTCTATCTAAGTTCCTCTCATAATCTGGTATGGATTCTTCTTCTTCCTCTTCGAGCCAGCTTCGGAAGATGACGTGAAGCTTCTTCTTATGAGGAAGATCGTCCGATCGAGGAAGAGCAAGAACCTCTCCCCGAGGTTCAGCATGAACTGCAGATCTGCCCGGAAATTTCAATAATGATTGAGCAGCGCCTGGAACGAGGTAGTACTTTCGCGGCTTTTTCAGGCGGATGAGCTGAAGTAATAGAGAGCGTTAAAAGCTCTGTGTTCTGCTCTTATAATAACAATGCAGAATATAAATCTTGGTCAAGCAGACGGAGCAATACTATTCCGAGTCCTATTGTAGGAACTATGATCTTTCCTATGCTCTATTTAGCCGATGGGCTCGGAATAGTATTGCTTCAGATGGAGCAATAAAATTCTTCCATGTTTCAGCAACAAATACGTATTGAACGAGATTTAAGTCAGACTTTTGAAGATCCAGGCGCGACGCGCGACTTTAGGAGCGGATAAAGAGGTGGCTTTTTGGCTATTATCCAAGAGGGTTTTGAGGTTTCCGATTTAAGGAAATCAATCGAACTACTCACTTTACTTCGTAACCTACAGCTCACATAGTTCGCCTCTCCTTCTCAATTCCAATCGTTCAATGACTACGCATATAAATGCAGCCGTTAGGCTGGGTTAACTTTCTTTCGTATTACTCACGACTTTGACTTCATAATCTTCGTACCGTACGTAGATCGTGTGTCAAACTAATAATAGATAGGGCGAGCGAGGGTCCCACCCCCCACTCCCTCGCTCCATTCACTTCCGCGGGAATGCTTGAGCGAATGGCCTCCCCTTCACTAGAGTGACTTCGTAACCTGCAGCTTCGAGTACTTTTTACACTATTAGAATTAGAAGACGAATGAGATCAGAAACGCCATCATGGGGGCAAATGATGCAATAGCTTCGGTTAGAGCAAAGCCCAAAATGGCATAACCAAATGATTGTTTAGCCAATGATGGATTTCGCGCCACGGAATGAATCGAAGAACTGAGGACGTTTCCAATACCGACAGCAGCTCCCGCTAAAGCAATTGTAGCAGCTCCAGCACCTATTGATTTTGCACCTTCTAACATAAGGTTACGGTAAAGGAATTCTCCTCACGCAAGCGCCGCATTTATGAAGAACATACGTCGATTCCTCTTCTCCACGTTACTTTTCGGCATATCGATTAAGGCGCGTAGCGGTCAATCATCACGAAGAAGGTGTTGTTGATTCCTATGTGTAGTGTTTCAAAACCTATGTCACCCATTATAATAGAGTAGACTAGGATTAACCTGCAATATAAAACTTATGTTCAAAATAACATAACCTTTCGCTCAATACGAAAATCGACGATTGAAGCATCTGAGGCGCGAGTGAGCGGGAGCAAGAGATGAAAGGATACACGACAGAAGGCATTGTTCTATCTCCACACTTTTCTTGAAGAACTGTTCTGATAAATCAGGTTCCGACGGCGCGACGGAGCGGAGTAAAGATTCAGATGAAGAAGGAAGGATAACCATAATTTTTGTCTTTCTATCTTAAAAAATCAAAAAAGTAACCTAAAGACACAACGAAATAGAAAAACAACTTATGGAAAACAATTCATCCATTTGTAATATGTAGGTAATTAGAGGAGTTGCCATTGATGGGATTGGAAAATATTTTTATATAAATATATATCCTTAGTCCAAAACCATAGTATAAAATATAGATCCTTCGTTATTCTAAGTTAAGTTATTAGTCTTATCCGGTATATATTTATATATAATATAAGATCGTCGTCTTAACAAGTTTGATTCTTTTAATTTAATAATTTAAGTTTGAAGATTTTAGGAAAAGTTTTACATTTCCATTAGAGCTTGCAATAATATATATGAATGACTCGCTATTCACTCGGTTTATGGTCAATAATAAGATGTTGTTATGTAGGAAAGATGGCCGAGTGGTTCAAGGCGTAGCATTAGAACAGCTATGTAGTTGTTTACCGAGTCATAAAATGACCTCTCGAGGTACCTAACAAATCAAAATTTATGATGTTATATTATAAAAAGAAAGAAGAGAAAGAACTGGGCGCCTACATAACGGGTTGCTTGCTTACCAAGCGAGAAACCGGAAAGCGCGCTAGCGCACTCCGTTACTTCGTAACCTTCTGCTCCATCAATCGCGTCTTCATCTTAATATTCACGCTCCATCAGTCGCGTCTGAACCTGAGGATTCCCCGCTTCCGCGCCTTAGTGACTTCGTACGTGATTGACCGCTACGCGCCATCAGTCGCGTCTTCATCCTCATATTCATGCTCCTCGCACCTCCAGTTCGATTATTATTCTTGACTTGACTTATTATTAAAAAAACTACTTACTATCAAAATGAAAGACGATCGATTATCTACCCAAGAAGATAGAGAGTCCCACATACGAAAAAAGGTCACAAATGGAGTTGAACCAAGTAACATTGCAAAGGCATAATGATAGTAGGGTCAGGATATCCCCGCCCTCTGAACCGGACGTGAGGGTCTCCCCTCATCCGGCTCTCTGCAGGGGAATCTCCACTCACTGCTTCCCCTAATATCCTCCCTTTACCATATCATGGGGGTTTACAGGAGATCCCAGAGGCTCGCTCGGAAAGGCTGCTATACCATACATTATGACAAAACTACTAAGAAATAAAACACTTTTGTAGTCACTTTAATCTTTAGATAAAGATAACATCCGGCTGCTCTTGCTGAAATCATTACTCTTCATTCTCCCGTGCTCTAGCAATTGCGCTCCCTAGACCATAGGTAGGGACAATCAATCCGTAGTTACGGGAATAACGGAATGAATTGGGATCCCAAAAATTCATTTCATTCTGAACCTTTCTATCAATAGATGTATCTGGCGGTACAGTACAATACAAGATGATGGAATGCAATGGGATGGATGGTAGAGGGCTGCCTGCGCCCAAAAGCGATGATTCACTTGTCCCCTTGTCTATAGGGACCTCGTGGCATACAACCGCCACGACTCCTGCTAGATAGCCGCTCCTTTATCTTTCTTTGATTTCAGAACCTCGTGGACGGACGAAAGAAGGCGCGACGGAGCAAAAGGGGGCAGTGAAGGCTCGCGAAGTAGACTGCAAGCCCCCACCCCTACAGTACTGTGTTGCCGTAGCGCCTAACACCGCTCCCGCTCACTGCGCCTCTCGCTTACTTTAATTAAAGTGGGATGGGATTCATTCACTTGCATTCCTGCTAGCACTACAAAAGCTCCGGTCTTAACGCCCCACAAAAGCTGTGTAGCCTTTCCTCGGGTTCGTAGAGTCTGGTTTCCGTTTACCCACAACGGAGGAGCCGCCCCACCAACCAGGCAGGCGGCCACGGTTCATAATGCACTCTTCGCACAACAGATCCACTTTGAAGTTGACTTATTCGCTCGCCAATCGTCGGAATGTGTACGAGATACCATAAGGGCCCAATATCTCAATAGCACCCTTGTCTAAAGCTTCAATAAGACTGAATATCCAAACGCAGGAACGATCTGACTATAAAGTCATTAAAAACTTGATCGAAGAACCAGCGTTTATTGAAGAAGCAATAGAGTCGATTACAAAAGTACTTGTTTGAAAGGCTCGTTGGAATTGATCCGCTACGGATTTACATTATACGCCATGTAAGCACCGGAAGTACTAAACAGAATAGGTATTAGTTTTGTAATAGTTGGAGCAGCAAACTCGGATTCGGCAAGAATCTCATTTTTGGGTAGTACGAAGGGGAATTGGCCCAAAATTGGATAGGGGTCAAGACGCAGCCGGGCGCCTAGGCTTACTCTAGTGCCCCCAATCATGCGAAATGGTCGCCTATTACACGGCTCATTAACTCTGCCTGAGGTGGGTGTACCTATTATTCGTAGGCGACGGCAGACGCAGGGCCTCGGTTTGTTCTTTCTTGCAGAATTTTCAGAACCTTCGAACCTAGCTCAGCTCCACCGAGCCAAAAGGAAAGAACCGCGGAGGCAGACGGTAGAGTATAGCCAAGAGGCTTTAAATCGTCCGTAAAGGTGACGAAGTAAAGACCGTACTCAAGTGCACCGAGAGTTTTGTTTTAACCGCTCCGTCGGCGTCTTCATCTTAATATTCACGCCTGCGCCTTACCCTTCCTTATATTGATCCATGTCTAGGTGGGATTGGTAACAAGATTGAACCGAGGCCCGCCGGTCACCCGGGGACAACCAGACCAACCAGTAAGGTTTCTCTCTGATAAATCAATCAGAACCTTTTAATCATTGAATTAATAGGGGTGTCCTAGTGGTCCAATGATAAAGAAATAAAGGATGGCAGGCAGATTGGATTAAATGGGTTGTCGGTTCATTCTAGGTTCCGAAGGAAGGAACGGAGTCACCTGAGCTACGCGAAGGTTCTGCAAGAAATCAAGGTCACTTTCCCCGATCCATCCCGAAGGGACCCTATATCGCCCATCATCGTACCCAGCTATCGGCTCAGCCCTATCTATTCTTCTCTTTTTTTTTTATGTTAGAGTTTAGATCTTGAAACCGGATCAATATACATTGCAAAATAGACTTCTGATAAATCAGGTTCCTTAGGTTACGAAGTCAATTCATCTTCATGTTACGAAGTCAGATTCAGATTCAGAAGGCGCGGAGCGTTATTACAGAATTTCATCTTCTGTTCTTTCTTGCAGAACAAAACGACTGAACCTTGGCACTTTCTGTCGGGGACGGGAGGTTTTCCGAAGGAAAAGGGGCCCCCTCATCCATCTTAAAGCAAGGTTCTGAGGCGCGGAAGCGGTTCATATTAAGATGAAGACGCGGGAGCAAGAGTTCTGGAAGAACTGAAAGAAATGATGCTAATCAACGTTATTTCTTGACTTTATCCGGTAACCTTTTGCTCCATCAATCGCGTCTTCATCTTAATCTTCCCCGCTTCCGTGCCTTATCTTCAAGATAAGTTTATTTTATAAGGTTCTGCAAGAATTTATTTGACTTCTATCTTCTTCATCTTAATCTGAATTGACTTCGTAACATTCATCTTAATCTGAATTGACTTCTTAGCAGATTCATCTTCATTTCTTGCTCCCGCTCCCGCTCACTCGCACCTTCATCTTAATATTCACCGCTTCCGCGCCTTCATCTTAATATTCACCGCTTCCGCGCCTGAATCTTAATCTTCACGCTCGTCTTCATCCTCATATATTCACCGCTTCCGCGCTTTCAGATTAATTCACGCTCCTAAGCGCCTGAATCTGAACGCTCCTAAGCGCCTGAATCTTAATATATTCATGCTCACCTGAATCTGAATGCTCCGTCGCGCCTGAATCTGAACGCTCGTCTTCATCTTAATCTTCACGCTCCTCGCGCCTTCTTTATTTCATAACGTGTTTTTATCTAAAGATAACGTTCTGCTCATAAATTCGCACCTTGCGCTAAAGATTTTTCCATTTCCGAAGGTTTCAATTTTTTAGAGTAAAAGTTCAATACGTCTAAGAAAGATGGGCTTGACTTTCGTAACCGAATGTTCGAAGAAAGAACTGAAAGAATTGAATCACTCAAGGAGCAAGGTTCTGCAAGAACTAGTGTGAGGGTCGCAGGCACTTTATCTTACTATATACTTTGGCTCTGTGTGTGTTTGTGTTAGAGAGAGGTTCCGAAGGCGCGACTTCAGGCGCGAGTGAGCGGGAGCGGTTATGAAATAAAAAATTAATTATATATAATTCTACATGTTACCAACAATTGAACTATTAAACATATAACATATAATAGTTGACCGTAATGTTGGAATCTAAAGATAACCTCCTAAGGAACCTCTTATTCCCCATCTTCTTCTCCCCGTCCCTTCAAGAACGTGACGATCTCGGCATCGCCCACTGATCGACGGCGAGATCCCCGTTCCGGACGTCGGGGCCGGAGCCCCAGTTTTCTCGTATCAGGCGGCGTCCTCTCCGTCCCAGTGCTCTTCGTGTTGGGACTCGACGGTGGACTGCGGCACCAACAACTACCTGGGGACGCTCGCCCGCGCCGATCACCTGCCGTACGGCCGGGATTTTGACACGTACCGCCCCACCGGAAGGTTACGCAACGTACGGATCATCGTTGCCAGCACCTCGGTCCGTCCACATAACTCTTCCACCCCTCCCGCTTTCGCGCCTTCTCTCTGAAGCCTCGCTTGTTCGGAGAACTGTCTTTGGATCTCTTTTGGGCTTCCTGCCCGGCCAGGAGTGCCCGACTAGTAGTCGCTTTGGTTGAAAGGATCTCTTATTCTCATCAGGAGATTTGACACACACAGTAATTGATTCAATCAATGAGATCCTCGGTTGACTCGTGCTGTGGTACCTCGGGGAGAACTATTGGTATTGACAAGTATGGAGGTTCTTTTCATCGTAACCTCAGAACCTTCTACACGAAGCGTAGCGAAGTTATCTTTAGAGAAGTTATGAAATAAAAGAAGAAGGATAAGGGGTGGAGGCAGTTATGGTAATGTCAGCTGATGTACGAAGGCAGGTGTTGGCCAGAGGTTTCGAAGGAAGGAATGCCACGTAAGTAGGCAAAGGAAAATTCTAACTATCTAGTAGAGGCTCCCCGGAATTTTTTTGTAGTTTAGTCCTTTTCCCTATCTAAGCTATATTAAACGAAAACTCATCCGCTTGTCTTGGTGTAATACTCACTCGTCAAATTTGTGTAAAAATTTATAACTGATCAGGTGTTCTCATCCGTGTAAGAATTTGGAATTCCTCTTCCAACTCGTCCCAGAATAGGCGTTATGGCAAAGAACAAGAAGAAAACTAAAGGAGAAATTTGTCCAATAGTAACAAAAGGTGCCTCCACAGGTTGACATCCAATCCAACCTAGTAGTAAGCGATCCGCTAGAAGCAACCAAAATATTCCTTGATGAATCGGGCGAAAACTTGAACTACGTACATACAAACT
The DNA here is from genome assembly GCF_029677425.1 of Wolffia australiana. Lineage (NCBI taxonomy): Eukaryota > Viridiplantae > Streptophyta > Magnoliopsida > Alismatales > Araceae > Wolffia > Wolffia australiana. The sequence goes on from NC_135852.1 coordinate 11,527,241, forward strand.
TTTAAAAAAAGGTAAAGCCAACAGACATATAGAAACTGGTGCTATTGCGGCTACACCTCCCGATTTGTCAGGTATACTGCGAAGAATGGCATAGATCAGTAGGAAATACCATTCTGGCACAATATGAGGCGGGGTGGACATCGGATTAGCAGGTATATAATTGTCGGGATGCCACAAATATTTACTAAATGAAGGTCATGACATTTAATCTACTGTTATAATATAGTGAATCCCCAAGTAGACAAATTGGTATTTGATTTTTGGCTTCATTAGTTTCTTTATCCTGAATATTATTTTCTTGAATTGTATAGATATTTAACTATCAAACCTCCATGAATCGAAAGAGCAAAGGGGGAAGAACGAATAAGGCTAGGGCATGAATAATTCGAGCCTTGGTAAAATTTGTATTCATTATATCATCATTCTTGAGACGCCTCCTGTTAAACAATGGGTCAACAATCTCATCTTGACCAGTGAGTCATCTTTGTGAAATTCTTGGTACAACTGAACCAAGACTTTTATGAATGCCATAATTAGGAACTCATAGATCCTAGTTAAAAGTCAATTATGCACCCACAAAACATCTTGTTTGTCTCAAGTGTATGTACCATTTAGAGAACCATGACGTACATCAACCTGATTGACAGTTTGGTATAAAACCGTTCATGCATTTGTATGGATAAATTTAGTGAACTCTTTCTACTAAAGAGCACCCATTGTCTATCATTCATTTTTTCACAATAATGGTTATGGGAGTAGCCATACTCTTCATATGAATGAGACAAAATATTATTATTCTACCCAAATAGTTTGATGCCTTTCTATAGTTTCTTACAAAAAAAATATTTAGAATAGTAATCTGTGTTAAAAGAGCATCAAAAGTTTTAAAAAAAGTTCATCAATTTATGAACCTCATTATAACCATCACATATAAACTATAATAAATATATTGGAATGTGTGATTGGCTTTCCAACCATATATATTTCTATTACTATATTGTTTCATATCAATTTAAGATGATTTATCTTTACTCATGTTATCCTAATGATTAATCATAATTACACATTGGATAGCTTATTAGAAGAGAAGATAAGGTGGTTCATTTCATGGTTGGTGATCCTTATTAATTGATTGACCCACCCTGTTTTTACTCTGAAAACCTTGCCTCTAATTATACAGATATGTTTTATGAAAACTGCTGAGATACCTTATTTAGCGTATTTATCTGGTAAGTATGAATATAGGGATGCGAAATTTGTTGTTCGTCACAGAATAAACAATGTTCGCCTACAAATGGACATGAAAATCTATATCATGGTGTGTGTTCAATTCGTTTGTGTTTGGTTGAGAATGGTTTGCAAACAGACATTTTCAAAGACTGTATTATTTTCATGTCCATTTGTAGAGAGAGGGGGAAGGGAGTGAGGGAGGGAAGGGCGGATGAGGAGGGCCCGCAATGGAATTCAGTTTTTCAATGGTGCCTTAGATGATCTGAAGATTCTTAATACAAGTATTATTTTAAGTTGATAAGGAGTAACCTAAGATGGGGTTGAATTAGGTTCTGTAGCAAATACTTTTTATTTTATTTTTTAATTAAGGATTTTTCTATGTAGGAAATGAGGTAGAGGAAATGGGAGACACAAGTATTTTTTTAGACAGTTTGGCTTAATCCTTAATTCTGTTCAGGGCTATCTGTCTTGAGGTGATGATGTGCCCCAATCATGGTTGTTTGAATTGCCCCCATGGAAATCACTTGGAAAAAGGCGATAAAGAAAAAAGGATACCGAAAAAAAAAGGAAAAGGCGATGAAGCTCTGTCGTTGTCAACCCAAAGTCTTCCAGGTGATGATGTTTGTTGGTCTACTTTAACTTATTCCCTAAAGTCTCCTTCATGAGGCCTCAAAAACCTTAACCTGACTAGGTAAAAAGTTCTCACAAGAATATTATATTTCTGAACAATTACTTCTACTCAAGGACACTTAGTATGATAACTCCTTAAATATTGTTGAAGACAAGCCCTAATTTCATGTATTTCAACAGGAATATTTTTAGATCAAAACTTATTTGATTCAGAGATAAAAGTTCATAAATCTAATTGTGACTTCCCGACAGTAATGCCTCCCTATTTGAGTTCTTCCTTTGTCAAGTCCTATTGACCTTTACATTTCTCTTTGGATGGAATTCCATCATGCCTTTTTGACATTTGGTACTTAAAACTCAAATATCTTTTTCACTCCTGCACGAAATGAGATGATTCTGTTTTAAATAATCTTGTCATAATTTTTCACAACTTTTGTCTCTCAAAAATATTCATATTGAATCTGCTAAATCTCCAGAGATCAATCTCCTAGCATTCTTACTTGACCATCTGATTCCTTCGCACCCAAGTTCCAAACTCCAGCAAAAGATGTGCTTTGAAGTTCTTTGGATCTATATGGATGTTAGGAACTATTCATAAGTTGATCAAGAACTCAAAATCAATATTAAAATTATGTTAAAGATATCAAAATTATCACAAGGTTGAGGATGGGCTTATTTCAGAGGCCAGCCCTCTTTCCGTTGAATCTTGGATTACTTTGCACCAAAAACCATGATTCCAAGTTCTATGGAATTACATTAATGTTAGCAACACATGTTCTCTTCAAAGATGACCCAAAAATGGCATGACCATTGAACTAGGGATTGAAGGATCTCTAGACGGTTTGGACTACGATTTTCAAAGGGCAAGGAAAAGGGGTTTGCAAACAAGGCTCAAAACTGTATATATGGACTTAGAAATCCCAAAGGGCATAATGGTAATTTTGAATAGTCCAACAACCATGTGTATTTAATATTATTAGAAATTAATAGGAATCATTAATATTATTGTTGCTATGGTATCTCCTACTAAAGGTATGGCGCTAGCTAAGCTTGTAATTACTGTTGCTCCCCAAAAGCTCATCTGACCCCAAGGTGGTATGTATCCTATAAAAGCTGTCACAATCATTAATAGGAATATGACAACTCCGAGACACCGAACAAATTCCCTAGGACTGCTATAACTCGCATAATATAGACCACGAAAAATATGAAGGTAAACCACAATGAGAAACATACTTGCCCCATTAGCATGCATATAATGGAGCAACCAGCCCCCTTCAACATCTCTCATAATGTGTTCTACGCTGTTGAAAGCTAGATCCGCATGAGGTGTGTAATGCATAGCTAAAAAAACGCCAGTCACTATTTGAATGACTAAACAAATACCAGCTAACGGACCGAACCCCCACCAATAACTAAGATTGCTCGGGGTTGGATAATCTATCAAATGCTGGTTAAGTGTGGAGGATATAGGTTGTTTAAGAAGAGAGAATCGTTGGTTCCTTATAGTCATTTCTCTTTTCTATCGTGACAACTCCTGTTCCCTTCTCCCGCTCACTCGCCCCTGATGGAATTTGGCTTCGCTGCGCCCTAAATCCATCGCATGAGAACTCGACGAGAGGTTGTCTTTAGAAAAAGGGCTACTGATTTGTTAGTTGGTTGATTCTAGACGAACTCATTCAGAGCAAACTACCATAAGGTTATGTTTACATGAGTTATGAAAGGCGCGACGGAGCGAAGAAGCGACGAGCAAAAGATAAAACGTTACGACTTCGTACCTTTCACTTAAAAGTGTTGCCTAGTTTTTTTCAGAACCTATCCCTAAAGAACTCAAAGCAACACTCTTTATCCGCTGGATAACCTATTACTCTTGAATGCTGAACCTTGAAGGAGAGAATTTAATAAAATCACTCTCTAGACGAGAGAGAATAAATATGATATTGGCGTTGGTTCTACCAACGAAACGAATAACTTTTTTGTCTTTATCATTCGGAAGTTTGGTTGCTGGCCCACACCCAAACTCTGACTTCAATGGCTTCAATCAATGGTGGGAACAACCTCCGCACTCCGGCGTGAACATGAACAACTTACGAATTTAAGAATAGTTTGATTTCATAACCTCGGAAGATTTGACACGTGAACACGGTTATCTTCTATCTTTCCAAGTTCCCTATACGTAGTCTATGTCTGGAGAGACAGGTGCGGTAGAGAGGTCCCCCACTTCGATTCCCGTCCCGTTAGCATCGGATCAATTGAATTTTAATGAGACTTTTAGTCCAGTTATAAGACATATTACAATTTATTTGATGTTATTGCTAGCTGTTAGCAAAATTGGAAGATATATCAATTAGATGTATCTATTGCCTTTCTCAATGATGCTTTACATGAAATATCTTCATGAAACCACAATCATGATTTAAATATAGCAATTTTCAAATCATGTATGTCATCCGATGAAGTCTCTCTATGGTCTAAAAGAATCTTCGAGAGCATGGTTTCCAAAATTTACCTCTCACTTACAAAATATTGAATTTGATGGTTCAAAAACTGAAACATCCCTATACTTCAAATTAAAACTTTATCATATTTTTATCTTGGTTTAAGTAGGATATATTTTGGTTATGATCCAAAGAATTTTCTATTATGGATCTAGGACCTGGGCATTACCTCTTAGGAATTCTATTTGTTAAACATCATACATGGTATGTTCTGGCTCAATCTAAATACATGTCTTAAATTCTTAATAAATATTACCTGACATATTTCAAACCTGTTTCTACTCCTTCCATTCTTTCAAATTCTGTAGATGATAGTGATTTCTTAATCAATGGATCTATTTATACACAAATTGTTGGTGCTCTTTAATATCTTACACCCACATGAACAGATATAGCTTTGCAGTTAATAAGGCATGCCAGAGAATGCACTTGCCGTCAAATAGTTATTTGCAAGCTCTCAAACATCTGCTTCGATGCTTAGAAGGAATAATACTACAAGGATTATTCATTCCTAAAGATTCATGGTTAAATATAAATGCTTCCAGTGATGCAGATTGGGCGAGTGAAATATATGATAGAAGATTGATAAGCACCTTTCTGCTATATACTGGTAAGAATCTCATTTCTTGGACTTCTAAAAACCAAACAACTATTGCAAGATCAAGTACATAAGCATGGTACAAAGCATTCGCAAATTGTACTTAAGAGATCCTCTGGGTACAATATTTCCATAAATAAATCAGCGTCAACACTTTCACTTTGTTTGAGAATGAGTGGCACGAATATGGCCAAATCGACCACTATTATGGCCAAGTCGACCTACAAAGGTCGATTTGGCCATATAAGAACCAAGCTCAACATTCTCAAGCCGTTGTTGCTCTTGCCAGGCCATGAAGAGGAATCAGCAGCTTGCGAGAAGACAATATAGAGCTGGTGTGGACCAATCAGATTATTAATAAAGAGTAGCTTGTAAAATTTGAACACAAGCCCCGTATACTCGTTTTGATATTAGTGGTCAGGATTAAATATGGGATTAAAGATAGATAGGAATGCACATAGATAGGATTTAACATACTTAGGAATATGCATAGGGTCTGACAGCTTGTATTTGTCTTATTATAGCTGTTATCATCTTTTATAACAGCTAGGAATTAAATAGAAGTATATTTATATTTTAACTAAACTGTAGAATATAAATACCAACCAATGTATTCATCTAAATATGAGATAAACAATGATCTTGATTGTGCATCGATCTATTCTTCTCTTCTTCCTTCTCCACTTTTCTCTTCTTGTTCTTGAATGAGATCATACTTTTTTCACTTCACAGATGGCATTTACAGTTTAGATTAGATTTAAGTTCGGCCCCATTGAATTACACAGTCTAAATTAGATCTGACTTCGTCCCCACTTAATCCACCATCAAACACCTCTCCCACACACAGCATCACCCAATCAGCCAACATGCATGGCGAAGGTCCATACTACCCTATTTGGTGATTGGCACTGTTTGGTGTCATATTTTTTGTGGGTTTAGCACTATCGTGGGACATAGTAGAATAGATTGATAGAATTGGTTTGCATGTTTTGGGGCATTTTTATAGTGGAGTTTATAAGCTATTGATCCCACCCTTGAATGAGGAAAGGGTTGCACTATCACTATTTTATCCAGATCAATAAGTTGGGAGAAATATTTTTCATTTGTGATATGATTTATCCTATTCTACGTGTCCATTCGTGGTCCAGTTCTGCTTCAGTCTTTGTGATACTGCATCAATAATACTAGTCTCAGCAAATTAAAATTATTTGGATCTAAACTTGCATTGATGATTGCAAAGATAGACTAAAAATACAGTAGGGAGAGTCAATGAACCTTAACTAGCGTGATGTCACCGATTGTAGAGTGGGTGGATAACTGCTTATTTGCAATAACTAATACAGTCACTGTGATGGAAACATTTTAAATTGTATGGATATTACATGATGTACAATTTATGGACAATGAACTTCTTCCACCAACCTTCACAAATTGTTTTAAGAAATAAGCCCATATGTGGGTCCAGAATCTTGATGAAGTGCATTTTTGGGCGGTTCTCACAACCTACTGCTTGCCAACCGATATCAATTATAAGGTGTGGAGTATATACCTCATGCATGCACTCAGAGTGATGCATACCAGCACATAGAAAAGAGTCAAAAGACTATCTCCTCTTTATGGATTTGTATTCGCCAAAGTTTATAAAATGCCTGGCAAATCATCCACAACTCCAAGCCCCGTTCTTCCTTCATCGTATGGCAAAGGCCGGTATATGGGTGTTCAAGGAGGGATTGGCTCACTTGGTGGAGATGCCAAAGGATGGAGGGCGTCAAACTGTTCTTGTTTACTGCCCAACAAATGAGATGGTCACCTCACATGAAACACTAGAGGAGAAGCTGTGCATCCATGGCTGGATACGATATCCCATCAATGATCCCAACCTTAACCAGTTCCACCAGAGTGTCTCCTCTGTCCTTCTCATCTCCATAACCCGCGATATCTCCAGGATAAGGTGCATGCATATGTACGATATCGCCGTGAAGACCCGCTATGTTTTCCATGTAAAAGATGCCTAAAACCCTACGTGGAACATCAGTGCATTCTGTTATATGCTAAGTAAGAGAAATATTTATATTATCACATCGCGTCTCTTCCAAAACCATTTTATCTCTCATTACATGTGGGCATTAATGATCATCTTTCCCCTTTTTAGTCGATTTCCACCCCCAAAAGCCAATTACACCATAATCTCTTTTCTCTTTTACTTTAACAAGTATCTGTACCTATATCTGTACATATCTTGGAGAGATAATCAAAATAGCATCAACATATATTATAATGAAAACAGATGTCTTTGGTGATAATTTGAAAAACAAAGAAGTATCTGTCTTTGATCCAACGAATTTAAGAGTCGAGAGAAAATGAATCATCTTGGTAAACCAAGCTCTAGGCGACTGTTTTAGACCATAGATATATTTTCTAAGTTGACAGACGTGATTTGGAAATTTTGGATCTTTAATACCAGTGGGTTGCTCCATATAGATAGTTTCATTTAGATCTCCATGTAGAAATGCATTGGATACATCTAACTGATGGATTCCCCAATTATTGCTAATAGCAATAGAAAGAAATAATCTGATTTTTGTGTGTTTAATCACAGGGATAAAGGTTTCATTAAAATCAAATCCCTCTTGTTGATTGTATCCCTTTGTAAAAAATCTAGATTTTTATTTTTTGATGTTACCATTTGGTTTATACATAATTCTATAAACCCATTTGCATCCTATGACATGGAAGGTGGGATTTCTTGGGACTAATTCCCAAGTCTGGTTTTGAAACAGGGCTTGCATTTCTTGTTTCATAGCATGGATCCATTTAGCACTTTTGGATGCAATGCTATAAGAGTAAGGTTCTTCAATATGAGTCAAATTCATTCAAAAACATTGTGACATAGGATGTCTAATAGCTATCAGGGATAGTCGTTTTTGAGTTGGATGAGGTGAATTATCTTGTAAACTGATGTCTTCGATAGATTTTGCCTTCAAAATATCTCCTGGTCCAGGAGAGTAATCTAAAGTCGATAGAATGGGAATTTTGGATTCTAGAGGATTGTTTGGATCAAAAAGATGAATAGATGAAGAGTCAAGGGATGGAGACTGAATTATTTCAGCTGTATCGTCTGATAATGGGTTAGATGATACCTCTGTCTCAATATCCATGTCACTCGTAGAAATTCAAATGTCAGCTGAATCATTATAAGTAGTTGTTGGTATGTCTAATGCTTGGGAATTTGGTTGCTCAGAATTAACATGATATGATTTAAGTATTCCATCATTTTGAATACTTGGGACAAAACATGAAAAAGGAAATGAGTTTTAAAAAATATAACATGTCGAGAAATAAAAATATTAGCTGTGTGAAGAGACAGACATCGATATCCAAAGTGCAATCCGCTGTATCCAAGAAACACACACCTTTCTGATATGGGCTCGAGTTTATGTTTAGCATATGGTCTAAGGTACGGATAACACAAACATCCAAATGTTTTAAGAATATAAAAATAACTTCATATGGGGATTTATGATTCAAGACTGGTGTAATTAGACTATTTATGAGAAATGCTGCTGTCACTACTACTCCATCCCAAAACTGCTTAGGCATTTTGGCTTGATGAAGTAATGTGAGAGCAGTTTCAATCAAGTGGTGATGTTTGTGTTCTGCTATGCCATTTTGTTCAGGGGTGTGGGGACAGGACACCCTATGAACAATTCCTTGTATTTTAAAATAAAAATGGAGAGACTGATATTCGCATCCCAGACGTTTTGTACATATAGTAAATTATAAGAGAATTGTTTTTAACTTGTTTTTGACAGCTTATAAAAACATCTAGAAGATCGCTCTTTCTTTTTAGGGGATAAAGCCAAAGATATTTGATGAAATCATCAATGAAAACAGCATAATATGAGAATCCTGAATGGGATAACACGGGAGATGGTCCCCACAAATCAGAATGAATTATTTCAAGGCAGTTGTTACATCGATGCAAGGTTGAAGAGAATGGTAGTTCATGGGATTTTGAAATATTACACGAGTCACAAATGAATTGTTTTTGAGAATGGAAGACAGGGAGACCATATTTTTTTAATTAAAACTTTCAAGGTTTTGACCCTATCTCAAATGCTAAGTTTCTTCTGAAGATATTTCTCTGATGTAGGCAGTCTTATAATTGTGTTTGTCCAGGTAGTAGAGTCCATTTATAATTGTTCCTTGGAGAAGAACTTTGTTGGTTGCTTTGTCCTTCAAAAGACAAAAAGATTTGACAAAAACATTCTTATCAGAAGTTTTTGAATCTTAGTTATAGATGGAACATGTAATATGCTATTTAGAGAAAGAGTTCTGTCATAGATAGTAATTTTAGAATTTCCAATAGCTAAGATGTGCAAACCTGTGCCATTACCAATTTGAAGATGATCATTTCCTTGATAGTTTTGAGATTGTTGAAAGTTGTTCAGATCAGCTTTGACATGATGAGTAGCCCCGCTGTAGGGTACCATCCTTGTTGCTATGCAGAGTATGCTTGAGGTTGCCGTCCAGCTCTGTTTTGATGATTAAGATTATTGCTTGTGGATAGTCTGATAAATTCTTGGCACTCCCTTGCATGATGGCCAAATTGTGAACAGATCTGATAGTGTGGTTGAAAATTCAGATTTCTTCCTCTACCATGACTTTGCCTTCTCCATTGTGAGGTATTTTGTTGGTAGTTATCAATTTTTGAATCACCCCATTTATCGGTATTTCTGGTGGATGAGGATTGGTGGATCTGTCTTTGCACTGAGTTAGCAAAGGGGGAAACCATTTGAATTTCCCTTATGATGATGTGTTGAGTAATCATCATGGGCCTTCAGGATTGTAACTATTTGTTCAAAACCCATATGATCCATATTGGCATTGACACGGATAAAAAACTGAGCATATTCTGGATGCAATCCTCCTAAAAAGTTTAAATTTTAGTGGGCTCACTTACAGGATGTCCCACGATTTCCAGCACTTCAGATATTGACCTGAAATGTTTCATGTGTTCTTCAATAGTCATTGTACCTTTTCCAATATTTTGAAATTGTCTGTTCAACTCTATTATCCTGGAATAGCTTCTTCCATCAAACGTGGTCTCTAGTTCTTCCCAAGCGTCTCTTGATGGTGTGGCTTTTAGCACACAAGGTAATACTCTTTCTGAAATATTTGATTGAAGAAAGCCAAGGACCTGCTGGTCGATCCTCCATCAATTTTGGAACTCTGGATTTTCCACTGAATTTCCTTTTTGATCTGAAATAGAATTGGGTGGTGGACTTGTACTGTTAATGAATCTGCTAAGACCATACCTGTTTACAAGAGGCTGAACAATGTTCCTCTACATTTGGTAGTTGTTGGAATCGAGCCAAATTGAGATTGTCGCTCCTAGAGGATTCACGATTGGAACTGGACCAATTGCATTAATGCTTGTAAGGCTTGATGAGTAGGCGACAGCTGCAGCAGTAAACTTCTCATTGGCCATGCTCAATTCAACTAGCTCTGATACCATATAAGAATTAAAAGAAAGAAGAAGAAGAAGAGGCACACAACTGAAGGTGATTAGGGAATCCTTGTTATTCCTCAAACTCAAAGGTTTAGATTGTAATCTATTTATAATAGGGTATAGTAGCTATTAATAGAAACTTTCAGTTTTAGATTATATCAGTTGTAACAGATTACAATGGAGATAAACATTCAAATCTCACCCGTTAATCTGTGATTTAATCCAGTCCATTATGACAGATATATATGAATGAATTATGATCGTTGATCTGTGATTTAATCCAGTCCGTTATAACGGATATATGTGAATGAATAATGACCATTGATCTGTTCCTATCTACGATTTAATCCTAGCCCTCTATATTTCATTCTAATCTATGTTTGAACCTATATTTAATCCTAATTGCTAAATCTTTAACGAGTATAGAATAGTAATTGGTTTATTACTATCTAATCTTGATTAAGTCCCTATCGCTGGCTGCTGACTGTAGCGAGTTTTCTGACTCCTCAACATTTCTCACTTTTGCTTTATTCAAGAAGTTGAGTTCACAACTCAGAGAGTATTTTTATTGAATTAATAAAGTGCTTAATAGTTCCAGTGTTCTTTCTTGCCTTACTACCTTTTTTTATAATATCCTGCTCCTATATAACTTGATGGAATTAGGCATAGAATATTTTCAGAACTTATTTTTAGTTTTTAATGGATTGAAATCCTTTCATCACGATTTAGAAGCATCAAGTCACATTTGGTCTTTGAAATGGGCCGACCAATCATTGTTGGGGATATGATTGTTGCATTTGGATTCTTGATGCCATACTCACCCAATCATTTCATTTCATACACTGTTTGAATGGCACAGGGACGCATGGTATGATGTAAAAAAGAGTATGTTTTTTCCTTAAACTCAATTTAATGAGATCCTACATCGGATGACCAAGAATCTAATTTCAGGAAATTCAATTCACATGTGGGGACAAGTGGAAAAATAAAATTATTGGGTTTATTTGTTATAAATGCCACTTAATAGTTCATATAGATGGGTCAATCCAATAAACATACTCTAATTCTGCATGACAATGGATGCACACCTGTAGAGACTGGAATGGGCCTGGGTAAAAGGGAGGAAAGTCCTTGTGTTGGGTCTCGCTATTAACAATTCCAATTAATAATTAATATTATAACTGATTTCACTGTATTTTTTTCTACTGCTTTTTGGATTGTGGTGAAACAGATTATTGAATAAGAAATAAAAAAAAGTGAAAGGATAATGATCACTTCGGGTATCCCATTCAGGGAAAGTCACAACGGGAAATATGATCCAGATGACAATGCATGGATGAATGACAACAATTATTTGGAGGTTGAGATGATGCCACATTGAAAATGTGATATCTATGGATCATATTGTCTGGTTAAGCCCAAGTTTAAGTTATGTTTCGTTGCATCACAATCCATTCATCAATAAATTTATGTTGATTCTGAGAGGTTCAAATACTGTAAAAACACTTTTAAAGCTCATCTCAAGTCTCTGGAGTCAATATTTCTCTCCATATCAAATAAAAATTCATAATTTTATTTGTTCTCAGTAATTTGATTAAGGTCTTGAACATCTCTAAAACACCAATGTATCAAAGGCATGTATATGCCTTCAGGAAACCATAATGATTAAGATGATTTAACTTCAGTCAAATATTCCTCCTATAATCCCCGTTATGGATTCTTTTAGAGTTTAGGCTTTAGGGTTTAGGGTTTAGGGTTTTAGGGTTTAGGGTTTAGGGTTTAGGGTTTAGGGTTTTAGGGTTTAGGGTTTAGGGTTTAGGGTTTAGGGTTTAGGGTTTAGGGTTTAGGGTTTAGGGTTTAGGGTTTAGGGTTTAGGGTTTAGGGTTTAGGGTTTAGGGGTTTAGGGTTTAGGGGTTTAGGGTTTAGGTTTAGGGTTTAGGGTTTAAGGGTTTAGGTTTAGGGTTTAGGGTTTAAGGTTTAGGTTTAGGTTTAAGGTTTAGGGTTTAGGGTTTAGGTTTAGGTTTAGGGTTTAAAATTTAAAATTTAAATTTAAAATTTAAAATTTAAAATTTAAATTTAAAATTTAAAATTTAAATTTAAAATTTAAAATTTAAAATTTAAATTTAAAATTTAAATTTAAATTTAAAATTTAAATTTAAAATTTAAAATTTAAAATTTAAAATTTAAAATTTAAAATTTAAATTTAAAATTTAAAATTTAAATTTAAATTTAAAATTTAAATTTAAAATTTAAATTTAAAATTTAAAATTTAAAATTTAAAATTTAAAATTTAAAATTTAAATTTAAATTTAAATTTAAAATTTAAAATTTAAAATTTAAATT